>NC_091836.1:43922184-44262977 GCF_037783145.1 Equus przewalskii | reverse complement strand
CCAGCTAAATTAAAATACAACCTTCTCATATATTAAGTGTCTATATCTACTGAGACCTAATTCCTGATTCATTCAACAAATAGTGAAACATCTGCTATGTGCCAGAAAGTTCTAGGTACACTTAATGCTATATTTTCTTATATCAAGATCTATGCTAATTCATCAATCTATGTTGATATTCTTTGTTTACTGCTATTATATATCATCTTTCAGTTAGTTTTTGATGCTCTACTCAATTTTTTTTAATACAGTTGTATGAAATCACCCTATTTAACTGGTTTCATGTTCTTTGCCATTATATTTAGTTCATAACTTCTCATACTCTCTATTTTTTTTCTATATCAGTGCACATACATTCACATACCTTTGGGAAAAACAAAGGTGAACAACACAGGTGAAATCCCTGTTCCACTGGTAATTGCATTATACTGGCAAAGTCAGAGTACAATAAAAAAAAAACATGTTTATGACATAATATCCTCAAGTAAATTCATATGAAGAAAGTTATTCAGGTTAAGTTGGTGGATTGTCATGGAGTGTGCAAGATTTATAGAGTATGGTCTGGGGAGGAGTTTGCATGTTGGACAAAGACTAGAACCAGGACTAGGCTGTGCCCATTGGCTTTGTCAAAATAGAAAGCAAAAGCTAGGGCCCAATAATAACAAAGATGCTACATAAGAAATGAAAGAAATAGACCTGCTTCATATGCTATTGGATGATATAAAACCCAACTGGTCAAGTAAATGTGGGATAGGTACAGGAAACACAAGTCTTCCACTGACGGATATTTAAAAAGCCAACTTTTGTTGTACTCTGTATGTTTCATTTTGTGAGATGTTAGTTTATACCTTCTGCTAATTTTGCTCTTGGAGTGTTCAATTTGTGATGTGTTTCACAGCATAAAGATGTCACTGACTACTTTTGTCTTTTGGACAAGTTTATTTTTGCTCTTTTATTACTTTTGCTGGGCATCAGAGGACATAACGAGAGTTGGGCTGTTACCAGAACCAATGATGCTTTTACTTCCTCACAATCTCTCAGGGAGCTCCTGAGCTTTCAATATTTCCTCCTCCTCATGTCCTTTTCATTTCTCTCTTCTCTTTCTGTCTTTATTAAAGAGACGGTTTATTTTTCTTTAACTTTAACACAGAAAATAAGCATGCCAATAGAGATCCCCAAGTTTATTTATCCATAGAAAGCTTGCTAACTGGAATTCCTCATATCATTTATACATTCTTTGGGGAAAGTTGGCATGAACCAGCCAGCATGATGTGTATCCACTACTGGACTAATTAGTGTGTCTGGAGGTGAGAAAGCCACAGTAGTAAGTAGCCTCAGAGACCATGGTGGGCCACGGTGTGTGTGCATGTGTAGGTGTGTGCTCCTTGTGGAGTTAGAGCAGTTCTCAGAGCAGGGGTATCTGGGCTCATATATTCCAAGGTTACTCATAATTTAGAGGCCAGAACTCAAACAACAGAATTAACTAAATGGGAGTGTCTATTTAAATTCATGGGACACCATTATAACAAAGTGAAAAAAAGACCTACAAAAACATGAGTGAGAAAATCCCTGTGTCTTGACATTTCAGCCATAGCAGGATGGCCACTTCGTTCCTCAACTTTCTCTGACACCATCTCTCATGTCTCTCCTTCTGGTTCATTCCCCTCAACACACTGGCTTCCTCTTAAGACTTGACTATCTGAAACAAGCACCTTCCACAGGGCCTTTGCAATGGCGGTTCACCCTGAAGGGCATGCACTTCCCTAAATAACCTCAATCTCCCATCCCATCTTCCTTGAGGTCTCTGTTCAAGTGTCACTTTTTTTGTAGCACTTGCCTAAACATCCATAAAAAAAATAACACCCCCATCCTCTCTCTCCTTCATACCTGTGTTCTTTTTCTTCATGGTTCCTGTCACCACGTGACATGCTATTTGGTTATTTTTATTTGCTTATGTTCTTTCTCCATCATTGGATTGTAAGGACTCTTGTTTTTCAGCACTCTGCTCATTGCCTATTCAGTGCCTGGTACATTATTAACACTCATACAGATTCCTCAAAAGAATGGAAAATATTCTCAATTAAATGGTAGTACACATTAGGCTTGAGGAACAGATTGAGAGTATAAAAGGAATTTCTAATGAAAAATGGTGATAAGGATGTCCTAAAAGAGACTATATTATATACATGTATTGAAATTAAATTACTGACTCTAAAAAATAAATGGTAGGATTTATGCTAGGTGACTAATGCTTGCTTGTGTGAAAATTAGTCATTTATTTCTATATATCCCGGTAGTCACCTCCAACACGTGGAACCAAGGAGCCTCACAGGAGTTTCAGAATTTCTTCATCTGGGATTTTCAAAGGAACCAGAACTGCAGCCCCTCATATTTGGGCTTATCCTCTCCATGTACCTGATCACTCTGTTTGGAAACCTGCTCATCATCCTAGCCACCATCTCAGACTCCCACCTCCATACACCCATGTACTTCTTCCTCCTGCCTTTTGTAGAAATCTGTTTCATTTCTATCAGTGCCCCGAAGATGTTGATGAATATACAGATAGAGAGCAAAGTTGTAACCTGTGCAGGTTGCATCACCCAGATGTGCTTTCTCCTATTTTTTGCAGGCTTGGACATCTACATCCTGTCTGTGAGGACCTGTGACCAATTTTTGGCCATCTATCACACTCTGCACTGCACAGTCCTCATGAACCAACAACTGTGTGAGCTGCTGGTTCTGATATCCTCGATCATGAGTGTTTTGCATTCTTCGTTACAATGCAAAATAGTGTTGCAGCTGTGCTTCTACAGATTTCATATTCCCCTTTTCTTCTATGAAATCGATCAGGTGGTCCAACTTGCTTGCTATGACACATTTCTTAATGACATGGTGATGCATTTTGGAGTTAGGCTGCTGGGTGGTTGTCCCTTGGCTGGTATATTTTTCTGATATTCTAAAACAGTTTTCTCAACTTGTAGAATCACATCAGCTCAGGGGAAACATAAAGCATTTTCCACCTGTGCATTTCTCAGTTGTCTCCTAATATTATTGTACAGTCCTATGAGTGTACCTTAGCTCTGCTTCTACCCAAAGCTGGCAGTCAAGTTCAGTATACTCAGTGATGCACACCATGGTCACACTCATGCTGAATCCCTTCATCTATAGTCTGAGGAATAAGGACATAAAGAGGACTCTGAAAACATTCTTTGAGAAGGAAATTGTGAAAGGGCCAATTGTCCTAGTACTGATGCACATGATAGCAGGATGCAAGCCTGAGAGCCAGATATTGTGATTCTTTGATCAGATTGTGGGAGTAGAGTTTACTCCTTTTATTTACTTCCATTTCTTTGATTTCAACTTCTCCATACAATGTAACTTGCTTTGTTAACCTTTCTGCTCTCTGATATCTAACTGAATTTTCTTTTGTCCTTTTTCTACTCTTCTAAGTTGATTCTCAATCTTGGATGAAATATTTGGAAATTCCCATTTGTCTCATGGGACTACATGGATATCTTAAGAATAATTTCTTCTGAAATGAAATGTACCATACTGAGTAATGTTTCTTTCATTTCACTAAAAGAATAATCATGAGTTGTACTACTCCTATAGAAAAAAAATACATTTGGAAGCAAAGGCCATTTACATAATTTCATAGGAAAGGAAAATATGAGGCCACAGTTTATCACTTTGTGGTACATAATTCCTTTATCACTGCCATAGCTGCTCTTCCTAAAAATGTAGACTTTAACATATAATGTGTTTTATAACAGGTTGTTGGGTGTTATTTGCTCATTAGGGTTCTGTTTTCTTATTTAGCTCAGTGTCCACATTGCCTACCGTAGTCACTTGTGAAACTGATAATCAAATAAATGTCTCCAGTTGTGTAGTCTGCATGGAAACACAAATTCCAATAAATAGTTTAACATAATAGAGCCACAGAGTCACAGATGATTTTAAGTATTGTGAAGCAAAAACTTAAGTCATACATTTATAACTATGCAAATTATTTCTTATGGTACATACATACTTATTGATGTATGTAAGATCCATGTCCGTGGGTCAAGGGGTTTATCATTGAAGTAAAGGATTGTTTGGCATAATTATGTTTTCTATTGAATTATCCTCCTGATTCTGCTTGAATATGATTCTACTATTTTCAAATATAATTCCTTCCCTCGCTCTAAATGAAATATCTCCCCCATTCTAAATCTTGTCATCACCACTAAAGGAGTAGTGAATGAACAATGTCAATATCATCCATTATATATGTCATCTATATAAAATAAAATATATAATATATTAATTGTCATATGTCATATATACATTACATATATATATGTGTATATATATATATATATAGTCAAGGAATGGGTCAGTAGAGAACTTAAATTCCTGTCCAGTCCTGTGATTCACAGTCACAAGTTTTGCGCAAACATGCATGTCCTTCAAACTCTCCTGGTTCCCTATAAGGAAAGCTCAGTGGAGTCACTTTTTAATACAGTTGTATGAAATAAACTTGAATAACAGATTAATCATGAATGGTAAATTCAAATAGGATAAATGCCTAGAATGAGAAGCAACAGATTTTTGTAATTTCCTTCAGTTCTGTTCACCTTGATTATTGTATCAGTCAACTGTTGTTGCATAAGAAGTAATCCTAAAAGAAAATGGTTTATTTATTTTCCTTTTGCTGAGGAAGATTAGCCCTGAGCTAACATCTGTGCCATCTTCCTCTATTTTTAGTATGTGGGTCACTGTCATAGCATGGCTGACAAGTGGTGTATGTCCACACCCAGGATCCAAAACCCACAAACCTGGGCCACCAAAGTGGAGCATGCCGAACTTTAACCACTACACCATGGGGCTGGCCCCAGCAAATGGCTTAATATAATGCATTTATTATCAAATGGGATTATATGATGGAGAGTCAATATGAGCTCTGATCATCTCCTCACAAACCTACAGTCAGCTGTCAGTCCTTATAGTGTGTTTCTGAGGTGCATCCATGATCCTGTGTGCAGTTGTAGTGCTCTTCTGTCTTGAACCAGCTTATGTCACTTTGCTCTTTTATATATAGTTAGTCTTTAGTTAATGCAAAAAATGTGTTCATCGAACATTAATTGCTTTATTTTTTTAAATGTATGCTTTTTGTTTGGTGAGGAAGATTGTCCCTGAGCTAACATCTGTTGCCAATCTTCCTTTTGTTTTCTCCCCAAAGCCGTAGTACCTAGATGTGTATCTTAGTCCTATGTCATTCTAGTTCTTCTATGTGTGGTGCCTCTGCAACATGGCTTGGTGAAGAGTGGGTAGGTCCATGCCCAGGATCCAAATCAGTCAACCCTGGGCCACCAAAGCAGAGCACATGAACTTAAAGAGCTTGGCCACTGGGATGGCCCCCAATTGCTTTATTTTAATTCCACTGTTCCTATATCCATATATGACACTTTGCTTCCTTCCTAGTGAGAAGGGATATCTCCCAGTGCCTTTAGGTGCAACTCAGCTACATATGCTCTAGATCCTATCCTGAGCCAGGCACAGCCAAAGATTTTTATTCTTCACTAATTCATTGGATTGTAATTACATAAAACAAGCTGCACATTTGTAAAGCATATATTTTTAAAAACTTAAAAGACATACAAAAATTAGGAGTATATACTACATGGTTCCAATTATGTATAATTTGAAAAGATGTACAATAAGTTTTACCATAAGTTTTAAGTTTTGGTTATCTTGTTAAAACTGAAATCACTCTGAGCCTCAGTTTCCTTATTTTTGAAGGTAATGTGGGATGATAAAGCCTAACTTCAGACAGATGTTGTGAGGAATAAATAAAATGTGTAGAAATACCTTGTTGAGTCCAAAGAAAATGCTCAAGGTTAGAAGTATGTGTAGGTATATGTATGTGTACATTTGTATACATCTTTCTCTCATATGAACATGCTCACACACATACACAGAGACACAGGTAAATCCCATCTATTACATTGAAAGAAAACCTGAGAGAAGGTTGGAGGGGAAATGAAAATAATCAATATTTGAATTCACATAAAATAGAAAGAATGTGAAAATCTTGACATAAATATTTAGAGTAGAATGGGAGTCCTTAATTTTAGTACTGAATTGCTTTTCCTATCTTAAATCCTCAAAGACCTCAACATCAGAAGCACATATACATTTATCCAATATGAAACTCTCTGTACCAGGTAACGGGGCCAATGTCTCCAAATTGACTTTAAATTTCTTCTTCTACATAAGGTGGGATTTCAACACAAAATGTCTTTACCTAAGGGAAGCTCACTGAATGAATCTAAAGGCTTAAACTCAGTTCCTATGACCAATATTTGATTGAACAAATGTTTCTACTACATTCCTAGTGCTGCTGTAACAGATTGTCACACTAGTGGATCAAAACCAACAATTTTCTATCTCAAAGTTATAGAAAGTCAGAAGCCTGAAATGGGTCTAATTGTGCTAAAAGTAACATGTCTGCAAGATGGTGACCCTTCTGGCAGCTCCAGGAGAGAATGATTTCCCTATCCTATCCAAGTTTCTAGTGGCCACCTGCATTCCTTGTCTCATGGCCCTTCCTCCCTCTTCAAACCTAGCTGCATAGCATTTTCAAATGTCTTCCTGACCCCAATTCCTTTTCCTCTCTCTTCCACATTTAGAGGACTATTGTGATTACATTACCCCAACCTGGATAATCCAGGCTTACCTTCTTATATCAAATCAATGACTGGCAAGCTTGTTTCATCTGCTAGTTGAATTCCGCTTGCTCTGTAAACTAACATATTCAAAAGGTCTTGGGATTAGGATGTAGACATCTTTTGAGGCCCTATGCTGCCTACTTCAAAGTCTTTTTCAGATATATACTATTTGACATTGCTCGAGAGCCCTTATATATAAAAAATAGAATACAGAGTTTATCGCCACCTATAGAGTGAGTGAAAAACTTTTCTTTCAAAATTACGTACACAGAAGATCCTTGGTCCAGAAGACCTAAAACTACCTACATCTGACTCTAACACAGGACCACACCTTGCTACTGAAACTGTAATCCACAGACCAGGACCTGCAGCATCAGCACCAAGTGGGAGCTTGTCCCTGAGCCCACTGGAGACCTCATGAATCAAAATTCACATTTGAACTACAATCCTTGGTAATTTGTAGGAATAAGGATGTTAGAGAAGTGCTGGTATAAAATAAATGTTCTCACCTTCTCACTGTTGGCATTCGGGACAGGAGATTTATTTGTGTTGGGCACTGTCCTTTGCATTATAGGTGTTGAGATGCATCCCTTCAGGCATTGCCAAATATCCCCAGTGGCAAAGTCATCTCTGTTTGGGAACCACTGCCCCAGAGTTTGAGAACTGGAAGCATCCTGACAGCTTCCAGCAAGTCTCCATCCTGTACTCAGTGTATAACTTTGAGCAGAACATTAAATTCTGCTGAACCCTATTTCTACAATATGGAATGCAGTGCATTCTAAAAGTTAAATCAGACTATCCCTAAAAAGTATTAAGCTAGGTTACAGTGCTTAAAAATACCTAAATATGTCTCATAGTTACTAACATTTTATAATGAGAGACTAAATGATAGTTCTTAACTAGTGATATAAATATGTGATATAAATATGAGATTCCTAAGTACTTTGGCAAATGTTCAGAAAACCAGGGAGTGTAGTGCCCCAGGTTTTATATCAAATGAACATAGTTATCCTTTTTATAAAGAAGGGATTAATAATTTTCTGGAGATATCAGGGGTTATATGCCACCATTAACCAATGCTTGGAAGATTGAATGGATGTAATCAAGACAGAATCCTCAGTCCTAGACTTTGGAGAAAACTCTTACTTAGAGTTTGGATGAGGTGCTGAGGGTTAAAGCTCTGGAAGCATAACAGTTCCTGGAGAATGAGTAATAAAAACAGAATTATCCTGGTTTATAATCTGGTCTCCTAGGAACAGAAACAACAGGAAAATTTTCCTTTCTGTCAAGACCTGTCCCCCACAGGGAAATTGTGTATGTAGAGGTGGGAATAACAATGAAAAATACCTAATGAGAAGATATAGTGAGCTGTAAATATCTTGTCTGCTGCAGTCCCCAGCCTGTGCAACCTCAACTAGACAGGATATTGTTGTTTCCTTTGGAGTCCTAAGTCCAACTTAGGGATCAATTCTTGACCCCTTCCAGCTGTCTTGTGGGGGCACTATTATCAACCTTTCTTGAGGAATTTGGACTTCCACAGAGAGAACTTTCTCTCTAGGTTCTCATCCAGGTGAGTCTGTGAGCCCAAGAGACACTGCAGGAGAAGATCAGAGAGAACAGAAGTCTAGAACATTTATCTGAGGTCATCTGAGAGCCAGCAGAGTGCAGCCCAGGTACCGAGGTCACTGTGGTTGTCAGCTGGCTTGATTCATAAGTTAGTGTATTTCTTATAGTACTAAACAGAGAAGTGAACATTGACCTCAGCAATGCAAGGTCAGCGTTGCTAATTATATGATAATAATGGATGTCAAATTGAAAGAGGGAATGGGAGGCATAAAACATTTCTAATAAAAGTTGAACATAAACCCATTGATATTATTAATTAATGAGAGTGGGGAAATAGGATGTTAACTGTGGAGTGATTTAAAGTGAAGTGAGGGTATCTTCCTATTTTTAAGGTGGGGCATATTTGACTATGTTTCCATATTGATGAAAAAGTTCTAGACCAAGAAGTGTTTCCAAATGCATGCTTGCAACAACAGTTCATGAGACATACACATCACAGTATCTACTCTCACTCCAGAATTCACATAAAAAAATAGTTAATATCTGAAGAGGAGTACGCTAACCAGTTGTACTTCACAATTATTTCATTATCTGTGAGGCTTAATGAATGTATATGTGCCTTTGTTAGCTTTTACTTTCTGGGTCTCAAATTGTCAACAAGAGCCTTTGCTTTTGTGTGGTGGAACTGGAGTGTTTTCATTCCAGTCTTTGATCACATTCTTTCAAAATAAGAGCTGAAGTTTTGTTTGTTTTTTCCACAAAATGACGTTGCCATTTAGTTCTTTTATGTATGTAGAGACGCCTATGTGAGAATGTCTGAGACTTTTTTGCTGGGAAAGTTTTGCCCTGTGCTAACATCTCTTGCCAAGCTTCCTCTCTTTTTTCCTCCTCAAAGCTGAAGTATGTAGTTGTATATCTAGTTGTAGGTCCTTCTAGTTCTTCTGTGTGAGCCACCACCACAGCACAGCTACTGACAGATGGGTGGTGTGGTTCCACCACTGGGAAGCAAACCTGGGCCCTGAAACTGAGCAGCAACTACTAGGCAATCAGGCTGACTTGAAACGATATAAATTTTGTGTGGTCACTCTACCAGTCAATCACATAGTGTTCTCTCCATTGCTTTTTAAAGATTTTTTTATTTTTCCTTTTCCTCCAAAAGCCCCCCAGTACATAGTTGTGTATTTTTAGTTGTGGGTCCTCTTAGTTGTGGCATGTGGGATGCCACTTCAGCATGGCTTGATGAGCAGTGCCATGTCTGCACCCAGGATTCGAACTGGTGAAACCCTGGGCCACCGAAGCAGAGCATGAGAACTTAACCACTCAGCCACGGGCAGGCCCCTCCATTGCTTTTTAATTTTTTTAAATTTTTCTTACAAAGAATTGAAATGCCACTTTAATATTCTTCACTTGCAAATTCTTGCTTTAAACAAAAATGATAGTGAATTCTCCTGCATTCTTAATGTTAATAAACCACTGTTTGTACATATTTCTTTTTATTTTATCTCTGTTATTCCTTATTGTCCCTTCTGCCGTTTTGTGGTTAAATGTATTTTTAAACATTGTTGTCACCCTTGGCCATCATATGGAAAGTATTCTTTACCATTTGACTGAAAATCACATTTATATTCTGGGAGTGTATTTGAATTCATATATATTTATATAAGAATAATCTATAACATGAATACTGCTTCCTCCCTGCATTTTAAAAGCCCTTCTCTAGTATCCTTTTAGTTCCATGTCTTTGGCAATTTAATCTTGAATCAGTGTCCTATGTTGATATCATTAAATTATTACTATTTTAAGTCTTTCTAAACTTATTTAAATTTTTATTTTTTAATTTATTTTTCATTGTAGTAACATTGGTTTATAATATTATATAAATTTCAAGTATACATCATCATATTTCAGTTTCTGTGTAGGGTACATCATGTTCACCACCCAGAGACTAATTACCATCCATCTCTACACACATGTGCCTTATCACCCCTTCTGCCCTCCTCCCTCTTGTGTAATTTTATTTCTGGTCTCTCAATTCTATTCCATTAATCTGTGCATCTATTTTTGTGCCAGTACCATTCTGTTTTGATTACTACAGCTTTGTAGTATATTTTGAAAACAGGGAGTGTGATACCTCCAGCTTTGTTCATTTTTCTCAGGATTCTTTTGGCTATTTGGGGTCTTTTGTTGTTCCATATAAATTTTAGTATCCTTTGTTCTATTTCTGTGAAAAATGTTGTTGGGACTTTAACAGAGATTGCAATGAATCTGTAGCTTGCTTTAGCAAGTATGGACATTTCAAGTATGTTAATTCTTCCAATCCAAGATCATGGAATATCTTTCCATTTCTTTGTGACTTCCTCAATTTCTTTCCATGTTTTAGAGTTTTTAGTGTACAGATCTTTCCCCTCTTTAGTTAAGTTTATTCCTAGGTATTTTATTCTTTTTGTTGTAATTGAAAACGGGATTGTACTGTTAACTTCTCTTTCTGCTACTTCATTGTTAGTGTATAGAAATGCCACTGAGTTTTATATGTTGATTTGGTATCCTGCAAATTTACCATATTCATTTAGTATTTCTAAAACTTTTTTGGTGGATTCTTTAGGGTTTTCTATATATAAAATCATGTCATCTGCAAATAGTGACAGTTTCACTTCTTCCTTTCCAATTAGGATCCTTCTTATTTCTTTTCCTTGCCTGATTGCTCTGGGTGGGACTTCCAATACTATGTTAAATAAGAGTGGTGACAGTGGGCATCCTTGTCTGGTTGCTGTTCTTAGAGGGATAGATTTCTGTTTTTCTTCATTGAGAATGACATTAGCTATGGGTTTGTCATATACGGCCTTTATTATGTTGAGGTACTTTCCTTCTACACCTATTTAATTGAGAGTTTTTATCCTAAATGGATGTTGGATCTTATCAAATGTTTTCTCTGCATCTGTTGAGAGAGGCATGTGGTTTTTATTCCTCACTTTGTTACTGTGGTGTATCACATTGATTGATTTGCAGATGTTGAACCATCACTGAATGGCTGATATAAATCCCACTTGATCATGGTGTATAATCTTTTGAGTGTATTGTGATAGATTTGCTAGTATTTTGTTGAGGATTTTTGCATCTATGTCCATCAGCGATATTGGCCTGTAATTTCCCTCCTTTTTGTTGTCTTTGTCTGGCTTTGGTATCAAGGTGATGTTGGCCTTGTAAAATGTACTAAGAAGTGTTATGTCTTCTTCAATTTTTGGAATAGTTTGCTAATGAATAGCATTTCATGTCTTAATGCTTCAAAGGCCTCAAAGTCAGAACCACAGTACATTTCTACAATAAAAATTTCTCTCTACCAGAAGATGGAGCTGTATATCTTTAAATTAACTTTGTGTTTTCTGTTTAAGGTGGTATCTTAATAGAAAATTTCTTTACAGTAGGGAAGATAAATGAATGAATGGAGAGGCTTGAACTCACTTCCTTCAAAGAAAGTGGTATTGGATAAAAGTCTATACTAGAGTCCATTTGCTGCCATAACAAATCCCCACACTAGTGGCTCAAAACAAACAAATGTCTACCCTAAAGTTCTGGAGGTCAGAAGCTTGAAGTGGGTCTCATTGGATAAAATAAAGAAGTCTGCAGACTGGGCTCCTTTTGGAAGCTCCAGGGGAGAATGCGTTTTCTTTCCTATTCCAGTTCCTAGGGGCCACCTGCATTCCTTAGCTTATGGCTCATCCTCCTTCTTCATTCCAACAGCATAGCATCTTCAGATATCTCTGGGACTCCAATTCTACTTCCACCTTTAGGGGGCCATTGTGATTGCACTAGTCATAACTGGATAATCCATTCTAATCCCTTATTTTCAGGTAAAGGATTAGTGATTTTATTCCATCTGCTACCTTAATTCTCCTTGCTGACTAAGCTACCATATCCAAATTCTTAGACTTAGGATATGCACATATTTTGGAGGCCCTAATTCTGCCTAATACAAATGTATATTCAGATGTATATTGTTTTATGTCATTCTAGAGTCCTTACATTTTAAAAAATGAACACAGGATTTCTCACAGCTTCTAGAGTGAATGAAAGCTTTTCTTTCAAAAATTCATGCAAAAAAGACTCTTGGTGGAGAAGACCTGAATCTACCTACACCTGACTCTAAAACAACACCACAGCCTTGCTATTCAGTGGGATCCACAGTCCAGGACCTGCAGCATCTTTCCCACCCCAGAGGTTGTTAATAATGCAAGTCCCTGAGCCTACTGGAGATCTGATGGATTGGAATTTGCATTTGAACTTAAAACCTTGGTGATTCGTATGCACTATTAAGTTAGCGAACTGCTGGTGTAAAGTAGGTTTACTTACCTTTCCACTATTGGCTCTGTGGGCTGGATGATCATTTGTACTGTGCACTGCCCTGTGGATGACAGGGGTTGAGCAGCATCCTTTCATACATTTCAAATGTACCCACGGGCAAAATCATCTCTTGTTGAGAACCACTGACCTGAAGTTTGAGAACTGGAAGGATCCTGACAGAATTTCAATCAAGACTCCATCATTTCTCATGGTTTATGAGTTTGAGAAGAATGTTAAATCCCTCTGAGCCCCATTTCTATGATGGAGAATGGAGTTCATAAAATCACTACTTCATAAATGGAACTTTTGTAAAGATTAAATTAGACAATCCCTCAATGCGCTAAGATACATTATGGTGCATAAAATCTAAATTTATCATTATATTTAAAAAGAATTTTATACTGAGTGACTAAATGACATATGAGAATTTATGATGTAAGAATGAAATTCCTGATTGCTTTAGTAAAATTGTCATGAAATCAAGGAGTTTGGTGTCCTAGGTTTTTCTGGGGAGTTTTTTGCCTCAGGATACAATATTTATTTATTTATTTATCTATTCATTCACTCATTTTTGTTTATTTTATTGAAGTCACATTGGTTAACACAGGAGAAAGTAGTTGGGGGAAAGGAAAAGGGGTAAAGGGGCATGTGTGTATGGTAATGGAAGAAAACTAGCCTTTGGGTGTAAACATAATGTCGTCTATACAGAAGTAAGAGTATAATGATGTACAACAAGTTTGTATATTACAGGAACAAAGTTACCCCCCTACTTCAGAGGAGAATCAAAATTTTCTAGAGACATCAGGATTATTTTCCCACCAGACAAGTCAATGCTTTAGAGATCTAAAGGCTAGTAGACACATTTCTCAGTATTAGACTTTTGAGAAAACTAAAACTCAGAGTTGTGGTGAGGTGCTTGGAGGTTTAGACATGGAAGCAGGGGGGTTAATGGAGAAATAGTAATAAAAACTGAATTGACCTGGCATATAATGAAGTCTCCTATGATCAGAGATTCATCAAGAATTAAATTGGATTCTGTCCAGACCAGTGTCCCATAGGGAAATCAGGTACTTAGAGGTTGGAGTAACAGGAGGAAATGTGACTAATGAGCAGACATAGGGAGCTATAAATATCTCCTCTGCTACAGTGCCCCAGGGTGTGCAACCTTGGGCTGGACAGGACAAGGTGGTTTCTTTTGGCTTCCTAAGTCTGCCTGGGGCATAGAAAGCTTGACTCCTTCCTGCTCTCTTGTCAGGGGACAGAGCTTCAGTCTTCATCATCAACCATCCAGGGAGGAATTCAGACTTCCACACAGAGACCTGCCTCTCAGGGACTCCCGGTGAGTCTGAGAGCCCAGTATGTATTTCAGGAAAGGGCCAGAGAGAATCAGAGCTTGCTTGGTGTTTGCTTGCTTGATTGCTAAATTAATGTATTTATTTTTGATGCTAAAAAGAGAAGTGAACATTGAACCTGGCAAAGCAAGCGTCATTTTTGACACTTAAATGAGAGTAGAGCATAAGCCTCAGGGTCTTCTTAATTAAGGGGAGCAAGGAAGTAGAGAATTAGCTGTGGGCAGATATACAGTGAAATGAGTGTTTATCTTTTAATTTTAAGATCGGGCATGTTGATGAGATGTGTTTCCATATTGATTGATGTGTTTCCATATTGATGAGGAAGATCCAGACCAAGGAATGCTTGCAGACACGTCCTTGCAGCAGCAGTAAGTGAGACGTACATTTCACAGTATCTTCTCTCAGTCTGGGTATTCACATAAAAACATTAATAGGTAAAAGGAGTATGCTGATGAGCATTACTTTACAATTGTTTTATTACTTGTGAGGATGTATATTTTTGTGGGTCAGTTAGCCATTTGCTTTCTCTATTGCAAATTGTCTCTTTGAGTCCTTTGCTCTGGTAAAGTTGGGTCAGGGTGTTTCATTCCTCATTTTGATTGCATTATTTCAAGCAAAAAATTGCTTTTGTTACCAACTGGTTGTTGTCATTTAGTCATTTTCTGTATGTATAGATGTATTTGTGGAAAATGTATGAGAGTTTATGAATCTTATGTGGTCAATTCTGTCAGTCATATTGTATTTTCTTCATTGCTCTTTTATTTTTTATTTTTTACTGAAATAACTGAGCTGTCATTTTACTTCATTTGAATCTTTGTTTTAAACAAAAATAGCAGTGAAAGTACTGCATCCTTAGGGAAAATAAATCACATTTTGAGGAGTCAATCTTATTGTACTTGTATTTGTTTTCATGCATGTTTTTATTTTTTTGAAATTTTTATTGAGGTATGATTAATATACATCACATTAATTTCATTAGTAAAAGGTAATGATTCAAAATTTTTGTATATTGAAAAATGGTAACCACAGTAGGTCTAGTTAACTTCCATCGCCATACATAGTTACAAAATTGCTTCTTCTTAGGATGAGACATTTTAAGATCTACTTTTAAATATGCAATACTACATTATTAACTCTAGTCAACATGATGTACATTACATCCAAAGAGATATTTATTTTATAACTCGAAGTTTGGGGGCCATGAAATGTGTGAAGGGATTAAAGCTTACAAATTTCTGGTAGTAAATCACACTTTATACATATTTCTGACTGGTTTTCATATCTCTGTAATTCATTATTTTTCTTTAGGCATTTGGGATTAGATCTATTTCTAAAACTCACATCAACCTAGGCCTTTGAAAGGCATTTATAATTATATATTTTTACCAAATGACTAAAGATAGACTATATCTTCCATAAACATATTTTAATTCAAACATCTTTATCTCAAGTGAAATTATAACTTAGTAGCTTCATCCCGGCTGGTTTATGATCCTCTTTTGGCTCTTCAGAGAGGCTCTCCTGATGGTTCCAGCTAAGTCCCCTTGTCACTGGCTTTTCTTGTGTCCAGCTGGCTTCTCTCCTGTCACCTCTCACAAGTCGCCATTCTGTAGTTATTATCTCAGAGAGAGCTGGCAAAATGCTCACGAGCACTGACTCTGGAGCCAGGCAGCCTGAGTCCAAACTGCAATTCTACCACTTCCTGGCTGTGTGCCCTTGGGGAAGTACATGAGTATGCATGTGAGCGTAAGGCAAAAACAGAAGGTTTATTTGAATACATGAATATAATCCTATGCACATCATAAATGGTTTTTATATTTTAGAGCAGTCTTTTTGTTTTATCTCATTTCCCTTTATCCTTTTTACTCAATAATACCTTGCAGATTTACTTCTGACCGACTAGTGTAATAATGATGTATTAGTTCAATGGCTGAGCAATAGTGCATGGTATGACTGTGCTGCTCATACTTTTGTAGGTCTTTCATATTCTTTATCATTATGTTACTATCACATCGAAGCTACAAAAGTATTTTGGAAATAAGTTTAAATTGTGGTTCTAAACAAGAGTGATTTTGTCCTCCAGGGGCCATTAAGCAATGTTTGGAGACATTACCAACTGTCACACTGGGGAGTGTGGGTGGAGGCCAAGGATGGCCTAAACACCCT
Organism: Equus przewalskii; assembly: GCF_037783145.1. Lineage (NCBI taxonomy): Eukaryota > Metazoa > Chordata > Mammalia > Perissodactyla > Equidae > Equus > Equus przewalskii. The sequence continues at coordinate 44,246,845 of NC_091836.1, read as the reverse complement.
ACAGCACACAGGACAGACCCCACCACGGAGAATAATCTGGCTCAGAATGTCAATAGTGCTGAGATTGAGCAACCCTGAATATGAATATCCATACTTTTGTGAAAGAATATCTGTACTTTTAATATTTATAAGTGTCTTCAGATTGTTTCCCCAACGTTGTAACACTTTACAGTTCTGTCAGAACAAAAAGAGTAGCTCATTGCTATCTGTTTAAAAGTTTCAACCCCAATCAATGTGATAACCCTTTAATATTTTTCCAGGCTAATAGATATGAAAAATACTTTTTTGCTCTTTTCTAAATAATTACTGAGTTTGGTCAAATATTTACAAATTTGATCACCACACTGATTTGCTTATTATTATTATACATCCATATATTATATGCATGATGTTCCACAGTTAGCCTTTCAAATGATTTTTAAAAATAATTGTGTCTCAACTGACTTTTAGGGGATGTTTTGGCCATAAAAATATTTTACTTTTATTTAGTTAAATATATCTATCTCCTTACTTCTCAGATTGTTGCCTTAATTAGAATGATTTGGCCCACCTGTAGATTTTAAGATGTACTTTTCTAGGTGTTCATTTGAAAAGTCTCGATTGCTCTTAGAGTTAGTGGGTAATCCCTCTGACTTTTGTAATATGACTCAGTGAAGATCAGTTTTACTTTCTCCAAGGTCAATAACCATTTTTCCAGATTTATTTAACAATCCAATCTTTCCTAATATGTTGAAATACAGCCCTACCATGTAGTTATACACTGAAACCTAATCTGTGACTCCTTCAACAAATAATAACTGAGCATCTGCTATGTGCTATAATTTCTAGAAACACTATATATTATATTCTTTTATATCTATGCCTTTTCCAATTTAATTTTTGATCCATGTTGATATTAAATTGTTGCTATTTTGTACCTTGGTTTAGTTAGTTTTTGATGTTCCACTCAATTTTCTTTAATACACTTGCTTTGAAACCATTCTACTTAAGCTGGCTTCATTCCCTTTGCCATTGTTGATATTTCATAACTTCACATTTACTTAAATTTGTTCTTAAGTGCACATATATTAATATACGCTTATGAACATACAAAGGTGAACAAAACGTGTGCAGGTCTGCTTCTTTGGACCTTGCATTACATAGGTGAAGTCGGAGTGCAAGGAAATAAATGTATGTGACATACTGTGCTCAGGGGTAAATCATATGAACAAAGTTATTCAGTATAAAAGGATGGAATTGTCATAGCAAGTGTGAGATTTTATAGAGCATGGTCTGGGGAGGCCTTTGCTTGTTTTAAAATGACCATAACCAAGAGTAGAGTGTGCACACTGGATTTGTCAAAAAAGGGATGAAACCCAAAGTACAGGAAAAATGAAGAAAAGACGCCATGTAAGAGAAGTGAGAAAGAGGCTTGCCTCATCTGCTACCCAAGCATGTAGAAACAAATTGGTCAAATAAATACAGAATAAGCAAAGCAAAAACAAGCCTCCTACTGCTTGATATTTAAAATATCCAGATTTTGTTGTATTTTTTGTAATATTTCCTTTTGGGAATTATTGGACTACTTTCTTCAGTTTTCACTTGAGATATTCAATCTGTGAGGCAAATCATAAATTTATCACTACTTTTGTCTTTTGGACAAATATATTTTTCTCTTTTACTATTTTTCTTGGCATCAAGGGGATGCAATTAGTGTTGGAATGCCGCCAGAAGCCAATGAAGGTTTTTCTTCCTCACTGTCTCTCAGTGACCGCCTGAGCTTATTAGATCCTTTTTCTCCCTCACGTCCATTTCATTCCTCTCTCACTCTATTTTTATTGAACAGATGGTTTACATATCTTTAAATACAGTGCAGAAAAGATGAAAAAACCAAGATGGAACCCCAACTTTATTTGCCCATGAGAATCTTCCCATAGGAATATCTGGATACCATTTCTAAATTCCTTAGGGAAAAGGCATTTTTTCTGGGCACTTGAGTCGTATCTACTCATGGCCTAAATGGTGAAGGAGATAGTGAGAAGGACATAAACGTATTACAGATGAGAAGCCATGGTGTGCTGTGTTGTGTGTGTCTGTGTGTGAGCCTGGTGAACTGAGAGCGGTCCTCAGATCAGTGGCACCTGGTCTCATATATTCTATGACAACTCTTCCAGGGGCCATTACTCAGTCAAGAGAAAGTACTCAGGAGGCGATACTTTTTAATTCATGAGACACCTTGGCAATAAGATCAATAAAGTGCAAGGTTTACAGAGCATGGACAAGGCAATCCTTGTGTCTTGAAGTTTTAACAGTGGCAGGGAGTCCACATATTTCTCAACATTCTCTGACACCATCTCATCGCTCTCCCACTTGCTCATTCCCCTCAACACTGGCTCATTGGAATCTAGATTCTCTAAACAACCATCTGCCTCAGGGCTTTTGCACTGGCTGTCTCTACTACAAGGCACATACTTCCCCAGATGACCTTGTGTCTCCTACCCACTCTTCTTTCAGGAGTCTGCTAAAATGTCACCTCACTTGCAGGTCTTGTCTGAACTCCCAACAAAAAATATTACCCCATCTATTTTCTCCTTTCTATGTGCTTTCCTTTTCATCATAGTATCTGGCACCATTGGATATGTTATATTATTATTCTTATTTGGTTATATTCTCTCCATCATTAGATTAGGGACTATTGTTCTTCAGCATTGTATTCTCTGAGAAGTGCTTGGAACATAGTCTATATTCAGAATATATCCTTCAAATGTGTGAAAAATACTCAGTAAAACAGTGGTGAACATTTTGCCTGAGAAACAGGTTGACAGTGGAAAAGGAATTCCTAATGAGAAATAGAGCTAGAGATGCCCTAATGGAGACCAGACAATACAAAAACTATTGCAATTAATTTTTGATTCTAAAATATATGTAGCATTTATGATAGGGAACTACTGTCTGCTTGTGTGAAAATGGGTTATTTATGTTTTCTATTTCCTGTAGTCACCTCCAACACATGGAACCAAGGAATGGCACATGTTTGTCAGAATTTTTTTCTTCTGGGACTTTCAGAAAAACCAGAACTGCAGCCCCTCATGTTTTGGCTTTTCCTCTCCATGTACCTAATCACTGTATTTGGAAACCTTATCATCATTCTGGCCACCATCTCAGACTCCCACCTCCACACACCGATGTACTTCTTCCTTTCCAATCTATCCTTTGTAGATATCTGTTTCACTTCTACCACCATCCCAAAGATGCCGCTGAACATCCAGACACAAAGCAAAGTCATAACCTAAGAAGGCTGCATCATCCAGATGTATTTTTTTGTACTCTTTGGAGGACTGGATGACTTTCTTCTTACCATCATGGCCTATGACTGCTTTATGGCCATCTGCCACCCCCTGCACTACGTGGTCCTCATGAACTCCCAGTTCTGTGGACTGCTGGTCCTGGTGTCCCTGATCATGAGTGCCCTGAATTCCTTGTTACAGAGCTTAATGGTTTTGTGACAGCCTTTCTACAAAGTGGAAATCCCTCACTTTTTCTGTGAACTCAAACAGATGGTCCAACTTGCCTTTTGTGACAACTTTCTCAATGACATAGTGATATATTTTGGAGCTGGGATGCTGGGTGGTGGTTCCTTCGCTGGTGTCATTTACTCGCACTCTAAGATAGTTTTCTCCCTACGCAGAATCTCATCAGCTCAAGGGAAGTATAAAGCATTTTCCACCTGTGCATCTCACCACTCAGTTGTCTCCCTATTTTATTGTACATCTCTTGGAGTGTACCTTAGCTTTGCTGCTACCCACGGTTCACACTCAAAAGCAAGGGCATCGGTGATGTATGCCATGGTCACACCCATGCTGAACCCCTTCATCTACAGTCTGAGAAATAAAGACATAAACAAGGCCCTGAAAAGACTCTTTGGGATTAAGCTATAAAAGAGGATAGTGTCCTAGGGCTGAAGAAGTGTCCACGATTTCAGGGCTCAAGACTTGAAGTCAGAAATTGTAAGTGTTTGATCAGATTGTGGAATTAGAACCTGACTTCTGAAGTTATCATTTCTTTGACTTCAACTTCTATGCACATTTAAGTAATTCATTTTTTAAATCTTTCTGCTCTGAGATATAGATGACTGTCTCCTTTGTCCAATTTCCCATTTTCCCAAAGTTTCTCCCAGGCTTGGATCAGGAATGCTTTGGAATGTACTTTTTGTGGAACATATATTTGTTTAGAATAATTTGTTCTCAAATGACATATCTCATCCCAAGTAATGTGTCTTGTTTTACTGAAAGTATAGTCATGAGTAGGATTACTTATATTGATAAAATGATACTTGACAACCAAGTTTATCTAATCTAAAAATGGAGGAAAATCTGAGGTGACAGTTTTTCACTTCTGTGTCTATCATTTGTTTGTGTATCACTACCTCAACTACTTTTCTTGAGAATACAAACTTAAATGTACTTGTGTGATTTTAATGAGTAAATGGGTTTTATTCATCATTAGGATATTTTTTTTAAATTTAAGATAGCTTTGGTTTACAACATTTTACAGATTTCAGATGTACGTCATTGTATTTCGACTTCTGTATAGACTGCATCATTTTCACCACCAAAAGCCTAGTTTCCATCCACCACCATAGAAATGTCCCCTTTATGCATTTTGCCCTTCACCACCCTATTCCCCTTTTGTATCCACTAGTCTGTTCTCTGTAACTATGTGTTTGTTTGTTGTTTTATCTTCCACATGTGAGTGAAATCATATAGTATTTGTCTTTCTCCATCTGACATATTTTCTTCAGCATAATATACTCCAGTTCTGTCCATGTTGTCACAAATAGCATGATTTTGACATTTTTTAATGGCTAAGCAGGATTCCATTGTATTTATACACCACATATTCTTTATCCATTCATCCATTGATGGGTACATGAGTTGCTTCCACATCTTGCCTGTTGTGAATAATGCTGTGATGAATATCGGGGTGCATAAATCTCTTTGAAGTGTTGATTTCATATTCTGTGTATAAATACCCAGTAGTGGAACAGCAGGACCACATGGTATTTCTGTCTTTTAAGTTTTTGATAAATCTCCATGCTGTTTCCCATAGTGGCTGCACCAGTTTGCATTCCCACCAGCAGTGTATGAGGGTTCCCTTTCCTCCGCATTTTCTCCAACATTTATTTCTTATCTTGTTAAATATAGCCATTCTGATGAGTTTGAGGTGATATCTCATTGTAGCTTTGATTTGTATTTCTCTAATAACTAGTGGTGCTGAACATGTTTTCATGTGCCTGTTGGCCATTTGTATATCTTCTTTGGAAAAATGTTTGCTTATATCCTCTGCCTATTTTTTGACTGTTGTTCACTTTTTTTGTCATATGAATTCTTTATACATCTTGGAAATTAACCTCTTAATGGATATATGATTGGCAAATATTTTCTCCCAGTAAGTTGATTATCTTTTCATTTTGTTGATTGTTTCCTTTGCCTTTTAAAAAGCTTTTTCCATATATCCCCATTTGTTTATTTTTTTTCTTTTGTTTCCCTTACCTGAGTAGACATGGTATTAGGAAAGATATTGCTAAGACCAATGCAAAAGAGTGTACTACCTATATTTTCTTCTAGGAGTTTTATGGTTTCAGGTCTTATATTCAAGCCTCTAATCCATTTTGAGTTGACTTTTGTGTGTGGTATAATATCGTAGTCTACTTTCATTCTTTTGCACATCGCTGTCCAGTCTTCCCAACACCATTTATTGAAGACACTTTCCTTTCTCCATTTGTGTTCTTGGTTCCCTTGTCAAACATTAGCTGTCCATAGATGTGTGGGTTTATTTCTGGGCTCTCAATTCTGTTCCATTGATCTGTGTGTTTTTTTTTCTGCCAGTACCATGCTGTTTTTATTACTATAGCTTTGTAGTATAATTTTAATTTAAGGAGTGTGATATCTCTAACTTTATTCTTTTTTCTCAAGATTGTTTTGGCTATTCGTAGTCTGTAGTTGTTCCACATAAGTTTTAGGATTTATTGTTCTATTTCCTTGAGGAATGTCATTGAGAATGGATCAAATCTGTGGATTCCTTTAGGTAATATGAACATTTTAACTATTTTATTCTTCAAATCCATAAGCATGGAATATCTTTACATTTATTTATGTCTTCCTTGATTTTTTTCAATAATGTTATATAGTTGTCAGTGCATAGGTCTTTCACTTCCTTGGTTAAATTTATTCCTAGGTATTTTATTCTTTTTGGTGTGATTATAAATGGGATTATATTCTTGACTGCTCTTTCTGATAGTTCATTGTTAGTGTCTAGAAATGCAACTGATTTTTCCATGTTCATTTTGTATCCTGTAACATTTTTGCATTTGTTGATTATTTCTAACAGTTTTTTGATGGATTCCTTTATGTGATTTTTAGTCTTCATTTTGTTATTGTGGTGTATCACATTGATTGATTTGCAGATGTTGAACCATCCCTGCATCCCTTGAATAAATCCCACTTGGTCATGGTGTATGATCCTTTCAGTGCATTTTTGTATTGGATTTGCTAGTATTTTACTGAGGATTTTTAATTTATGTTTATCACCAGTACTGGCCTGTAATTTTCTTTTTTTTGTGTTGTCCTTTGTTGGCTTCAGGATCTGGGTAATGTTTGCCTTGTAAAATGAGTTAGGAAGCATCATGTCCTTTTAATTTTTCAGAATGATTTGAGTAGCAGAGAATTAAACCTTTGAATGTTTGGTAGAATTCACCAGAGAAACCATCCGGTCCTGGAATTTTGTTTTTTGGGAGAGTTTGATTACTGTTTTCATCTCTTTGTTTGTGATTGGTCTATTCAGATTCTCTATGTCTTCTTGACTCAGTTTTGGGAGGTTGCATCATTCTAAGAACTTATCCATTTCTTCTTAGTTATCTAGTTCATTGGCATACAGCTTTTCATAGTATTCTCTTATTATCCTTTGTATTTCTGTGGTGTCTGTTGTAGTTTCTCCTCTTTCCTTTCTGATATTATTTCCTTGAGTCTTCACTATCTTTTTCTTAGTGAGTCTGGCTGTGGGTTTGTCAATTTTATCTTCTCAAAGAACCAGCTCTTAGTTTCATTGACCTTTTCTATTGTTTTTTTAAGTCTCTATTTAGTTTATTTCTCCTCTGATTTTTATTATTTCCTTCCTTCTAATGACTCAGAGCTTTGCTTGTTCTTCTTTTTGTACTTTTAGGTATAGGGTAAGCTTGTTTATTTGAGATTCTTCTTGTTTCTTGAGGTATGCCTTTATTTCTATAAATTTCACTCTTCTTACCACTTTCTCTGCATTCCATAAGTTTTGGTATGTTGTGTTTTCATTTTCGTTTGTCTCCATGTATTTTTTGATTTTTCCTTTGGTTTCTTCATTGATCCATCAGTTGTTCAGTATCATTTTGCTTAGTCTCCATATATTTGTGAATTTGCCAGCTTTTTTCTTTCTAGTTTCTTTCTATTCTCTTTTCTAGTTTATTTCCAGTTTCCTAGCATTGTTGTCAGAAAAGATTCTTGACGTGATTTTGATCTTCTTAAATTATTGAGGCTTGCTTTGTTTCATAACGTGTAGTCTATCTTTGAGAATATTCTATTTGAACTTGAAAATGTGTATTCTGCTGTTTTGGGATGGGACATTCTCTATATATCTATTAAGTCTATCTAGTCTAGTGTGTTACTTAAGTCCCCTGTTTCCTTCTTTGCTTTTTGTCTTAATCTGTCAATTGAAGTAAGTGGATTTTTAAGGTCTCCTACTATTATTGTGTTTCTGTCAGTTTATCCCTTTAGATCTCTTAATAGTTGCTGTATATTCTTTGGTGCTTAAGTGTTTGGTGCATATCTCTTCATAAGTGTTATGTCGTTTTGCTGGAATGTCCCTTGTGTTATTAAATAATGCCCATCTTTGTCTCTAGCCATATTTTTTATCTTGACATCTGCTTTGTCTAAGTATGGCTGCACCCAATTACTTCTGCTTGCCATTTACCTGAAGTATCATCTTCCATCCCTTTACTCTGAGTCTATGTTTGTCTTTAGAGCTGAGGTGTGTTTCCTGGAGGCAGCACATTGTTGGATCTTGTTTTTTAATCCATCCAGCCACTCTGAGTCTTTGAATAAGTAAATTCAATCCATTTGCATTTAGAGTAGTTATTGATAGGGGCTTAATACTGCCATTTTATCTTTTTTCCCCTTTTGTTCTATATTTCCATTGTCTCTTTTACTTTGTATTTTTGTCTGCCATTTCAGTTTGGTGGTTTTCTCTTTATTTATGATTAGTGACTTTGCTCTGATTTTTAGTTTTGTGGTCACTATGAGGTTTATACAAATGATAAATGAACAAAGTTCACAAAACTTAGCTAGACAAACCAAGATAAAAGACCGACTTGGGATGACATCAGCATCATGGCAGGGTGAGTCATTCCCTTTGTCTCTCCTCACTAAGTTACAGCCAATCAGACATCCAGTGACCAACAAATCACATCAGACCCTGCACAGCACAGCAGAACACCTGAGTGATCCATGCATCTATGCATCCAAAGGTAGATGGACTGGACCTCTGGGAGGGAGTGGAACTAAGGGACCAGTCCCCTCCATTTCCCCCAGCAGTGGCTATACAAAACATGGATCCTCACACCGGCATGCTGGCCAGTGACCACAGGAAGCAAGAGCAAACATGACACTCTTGGCTAGGCCAATGCTGTCCTCCAGTGGTGGCAGGTTGGGCACACATTCTGTGGCTTCAGGACACAGAGCAGAACTGGTGAACTGACCCCCTTCAACTGGCAGTGTGCTGGTCTTTACAGTAGTGAGGACAGCACCCAAGGTGTGAATTTCCACAGTGGGGCAGGGAAACCTGAGCCAAGGTTTTAGAGCAGACCACCAGAGTGCTTGCCAGTGCCAGTGACCAGAGGCTGTGGCCACTGCCCATCCCAGTGGTGATGGGTTGCCCCACCAAAGAGATTGAAGCTATAGAAAAGCAACAAAAAGAAATCCTGGAGATGAACACAATTAATGAGATAAAAAATAATGTAGAAAGCATAAAAATAGAGCATACCTCATTTTTTTTTTTTAAGATTGGCGCCTGGGCTAACAACTGTTGCCCATCTTCCTTTTTTCTTTTTAAGGATTGGCACCTGGGCTAACAACTGTTGCCAATCTTTTATTTTTTTCTGCTTTATCTCCCCAGTGCCCCCCCCCGTACATAGTTGTATATCTTAGTTGCATGTCCTTCTAGTTGTGGGGTGTGGGACACCAGCTCAACATGGCCTGATGAATGGTGCCATGTCCATGCCCAGGATCTGAACCCTGGGCCACCACAGTGGAGTGCGTGAACTTAGCCACTCGGCCACGGAGCTGGCCCTAAAAATAGAGGAGACCTTATGGAAGATAGAATCAATAAGCTGAAAGATAGAAACCTAGAAATGATCCAGGTGGAGGAGGAGAGAGAACTAAGATCTTTTTTTTAAATGAAGAAATTCTTTGAGAATTATCCAACTCAATTAGGAAAGTAACATAATGATTATAGATATCCCAGAGGAAGAAGTGAGGGAGAAAGGAGCAGAGAACTTGTTCAAAGAAATGATAGCTGAGAACTTTCCAAACCTAGGGAAGGAACTGCACATGAAAGTACATGAAGCCAGTAGAACTTGAATTACGTCAATGCAAACAGGCATCTCCAAGGCACATAATATTGTAACTGTGAAAAGTCAATGACAGAATGGACATCAAGATGGCAGTGTAGGCAGACACTGAACTCATCTCCTCCCATGAACACAGCCAGGTTACAACTGCTTTTGGAAAAATTACCCTGGAGAGAAAACTGAAAACTGGGTAAAAAGAACTGCCACAACAAGGGACAGTCCTCACTAAGGTGGAAAAGGCTGAAATTCCTTCTGGAGAGAAAAAATGCCACCTGCAGGAGCAGTGGAGCTTCTCAGCCAGCCAGGTAGGAGCCACCCTAAGGTACACAGCCTTCCCTGGAGAAGTGACATCCTGAGTGGGGGCCTGATACTGCTATAAGCAACCTTCAGACTCAGCACAACTGAGACAAGGGTCTTACTCTCCAGCTTCTAACTACAGCAGGGAATACCCCCAGAAAAGCTATCGGGTGAAAGCCAAAAAGACCTGGGTCTTAAAGGGCCCATGCACAAACTCACCTGTCTCAGCAAACTAAAATGACCAGAAAGAAGATGGACAGTCCTTTGGTGAAAAGAGACTCATTTGGAAGGCTCTGGGGGCATCTTGCTGAGAGAAGAGACCTCTCCAGAGACTGAGACATTGGTGGTGGTCATTATTGTCAACTAGTTGAGGTGTGCTGAGCTGACACAGACCCTGGCAAATGCCATTGAAGTTCTTTCCCTGGCCTGTTAACCCAGAGGGCTGCCACACCCACAAGACTGCACATTTAATCAAGTTCATCCAGGGCAGGCAGCCTGCCCTAGGGAATGGCTCCAACCAACAGCAAGCTCTCAGGTTACTTGGGTTGCATTGACTGGGTGCCTTGATCTGCTACAGGCAGTTGAGTGTGTCTGCCTATTTGGGGCAGGGCCTGTGTGAGGACCATGTGAACTGTGTGGGGCATTAGTGGAGAGGTGGGGCCCTCTGCAGTGGGCTGTTGGGGTATGCTCCAAGGGGTTGGGAAGTGTGCACGGACCAAGACTTTGTCGATGGTTTGTGTGCTCCTGTGGGAGGTGAGGCTTATCAGGGACAGAAGACCTGTGCTTCACAAATAGCCATTATAAGGATCAACCCCACCTCCCCAAAGCTGAATCAATTGAGTGCTCCCATGCCTAAGGCCAGCCTCACTCAGCTGCACTCCTAAGACAACTGACAACAGCCTTGTAGGCCTGAGGCCTATAGTAACTGTAAGCCCCTGAGTCTAGCAACCAACTACACTGGGTAACAACCCAATTAACAGAAAAACTGTAACAGGAGTGTGCTGTTAGATCTTGTAGCCTATGGTGCTGAGGCTCCCCAAACCTTATGTACAAACAGCTGGCCAGGGAAGGAAAGACTAGGCTCCCTGTGTACCTGAATTAAGAGCAACCCTGCCACAACAGAGGGACACAAGCAGCCCAAAAAGGGGTCACTCCTGGGTCATTTGGACTAGTGAAGAGATGGAAGCACACTGCTGGGCCTCAAAATGCATCTCATGCATAAGGCCACTTCTCCAAGATCTGGAGACATAGCCTACTCACCTAATACATAGATATAAGCATAGAGAAAGAGGCATAAAGAGAAGACAAAGGAATACATTCCAAACAAGGGAACAAGGCAATACCCCAGAAAAAGGACTAAATGAAACAGAAATAAGCAACCTGCCCACTTACAACCTGCTCACAGATATTGGGAGAAGACTGGAAGAACACAGTGAGCTCAACAAAAAATAACTAGAAAATATAAAAAAGAACTAATCAGAAATGAAGAATACAATACTGGAAATAAAAAGTTCACTAGGAAGACTCAATAGCAGAGTAGAGGATAGAGAAGAATGGATCAGCGAGCTAGATGAAAGACTAGAGGAAATCAACCAAGCTGAACAGATAAAAGAAAAAAGAATTAGACAGAATGAGAACAGTCTAATGGAAGTCTCGGACAATATCAAGCATACTAACATTCGTACTATAGGTGTCCCAGAAGGAGAAGAGAGAGACAAAGGGGCAGAAAATCTATTTGAAGAAATAATAGCTGAAAATTTTCCTAACCTAAGGAAGGAAACAGACATCCAAGTACGGGAAGCACAGAGAGCTCCAAACAGGATAATACCAAAGAGGCCCCCAGCAAGATACATTATAATTAAAATGTCCCAGAATAAAGATAAAGAGAGAATCCTCAAAGCAGCAAGAGAAAGGCAACAAGTGACATACAAAGGAAAGTCCATAAGGCTGTCTGGGGACTTCTCAGCCGAAACCCTACAGGTGAGAAGAGAATGGCATGACATATGTAAAGTGCTAAAAGGAAAAAGACACAGCCAAGAATACTATATGCATCAAGGTTATTATTCAGAATGGAAGGAGAGATAAAGAGCTTCCAAAACAAGCAAAACTTAAAGGAGTTTATAACCAAGAAACCAGTTCTGCAAGAAATGCTGAAGGGACTTAAGTGGGAAAGTGATGACCACAAATAGGAATAAAAAAATTTATCAACCTCCCCCCAAAACAGGCAATAAAATCAATGGTAAAGGTAAAAATAAGGTAAAGTAGCAGATCAAGCACCTGTGAAGATAATATGAAGGTTAAAAGACAAAAGTACTAAAATGACCCGTTTCAATGATAAGAGGGTAATGGATAGACACACACAAAACAAGAGATTAGATATGATTTCAAAAACATAAAATGTAGGAGGCGAGTAAAATAGTAGAGCTTTTATAAAGAGATCAAGCTAAACAGTCTATCAACTCAATATAGACTGCTATACACATACAATATTATATAGGATCCTCATGGTAATCACAAATCATAAACCTACAATAAGTAAGCAAATAAGTAAGACAAAAGAAATCAAATATATTACTAAAGAAAGCCATCAAACCACAAGGGAAGAGAGCAGGAGAAAAAGAGAGGAGCAGAGAAGAGCTACTAAAACATCCAGAAACAAAAGTAACAAAATGGCAATAAATACATATTTATCAATAGTTAGTTTAAAGATCAATGGGCTAAATGCTCCAATCAAAAGGCATAGGGTGGCCAACTGGATAAAAAAAATCAAGGCATATATATATGCTGCATACAAGAGACACACTTCAGATCTAAAAACACTCACAAACTGAAAGTGAAAAGATGGGAAAAAATATTCCATGCAAAGCGTAAAGAAGAGAAAGCAGGGGTAGCAATACTTATATCAGATGAAATATACTTTAAAACAAAAACTGTAACAAGAGAGAGACAAAGACAGGCACTACATAATGATAAAGGGAACAATCCTATGAGAAAATATAACACTTGTAAATATCTATGCACACCTCATAGAAGCAACTAAATATATAAAGCAATTATTAACAGACGTAAAAGAAGAAATAGATTGTAACACAATAATAGTAGGGGACTTTAACACTCCACTTACACCATTGGATAGACCATCCAAACAGAAGATCAATACAGAAATGCTGGCCATAAATGACACATTTGACCAGATGGACTTTGTAGATAAATATAGAACATTCCATCCAAAAACTACAGAATACACATTCTTTTCAAATGCACATAGAACATTCTCCAGGATTGATCACATATTAGGCCACAAAACAAATCTCAATAAATTTAAGGAGATCAGAATAATACCATGCACCTTTTCTGACCACCAAGGTATGAAACTAGAAATCAACTACAGGAAGAAAATCAGAAAAGCCACAAAAATGTGGAGATTAAACAAAATGCTGCTGAACAATGATTGGGCCAATGAAGAAATCAAAGGATAAAAATGTAAAAATTCCTGGAGACAAATGGAAATGAATATACAACATGCCAAAATCTATGGGATACAGCAAAAGTGGTTCTAAGAGGGAAGTTTATAGCAATTCTGGCCTACCTCAAAAAAAACCCAAGAAAAATCCCAAATCAACATTCTAAAAGCACATCTAAACGTACCAGGAAAAGAAGAAGAAACAAAGCCCAAAATCAGCAGAAGGAAGGAAATAATAAAAATCAGAGCAGAAATAAACTAAATAGAGACTAAAAAAATACAAAAAATTAGTGAAACCAAGAGCTTGTTCTTTGAGAAGATAAACAAAATTGACAAATTCTTAGCTAGACTCACCAAAAAAATAAGAGAGAAGGCTCCCATAAATGAAATCAGAAGTGAAAAATAAGAAATCACAACAGATATCTCAGAAATACAAATGATAATAAGAGAATGCTATGAAAAGCTATATGCCAACAAATAGGATATTCTAGAAGAAATGGGTAAATTCTTAGAAACATACAACTTTCCAAAACTGGACCAAAGAGAAGTAGAGAATTTGAATAGACCAATCACCTGTATGGAGATCAAAACAGCAATCAAAAACCTCTCAGAAAATAGAAGTCCAGGACCAGATGGCTTCCCTGGTGAATTCTACCAAACATTCAAAGAAGACTTAATACACATACTTCCCAAACTCTTCCAAAAAGGTGAAGAGGAGAGGAGGCTTCCTAACTCATTCTAAGAAGCCAACATTATCCTGATACCAAAACCAGACAAGGACAACATAAAAAAATAAAATCGCAAGCCAATATCACTGATGAATATCGATGTAAAAATCCTCAATAAAATACTAGCAAATTGAATACAACAATACATTAAAAGGACCATACACCATGACCAAGTGGGGTTTATTCCATGGATGCAGGTATCGTGAACATCCAGAAATCTATCAACGTGGTACACCACATTAACACAATGAAGAATAAAAATCGCATGATCATCTCAAGTGATGCAGAGAAAGCATTTGATAAGATACAGCATCCATTTATGATAAAAACTCTAAATAAAATGGAGATAGACGGAAAATACCTCAACATATTAAAGGCCATATATTACAAACCCACAGCAAATATCATTCTCAATGGAGAAAAACTGAAAGCTATCCCTCTAAGAACAGGAACCAGACAAGGATGCCCACTGTCACCACTCTTACTTAACATAGTATTGGAAGTCCCAGCCAGAACCTTTAGGCAAGAAAAAGAAATAAAAGGGATCCATATTGGAAAAGATTAAGTGAAACTGGTAGTCTTTGCAGATGACATGATTTTATATATAGAAAACCCTAAAGAATCCACTGAAAAACTTTTGGAAACAATAAATGAATACAGTGAAGTCACGGGATACAAAATCAATGTACAAAAATCAGTTGCGTTTCTATACACCAACAACAAAGCAGCAGAAAGAGAAATTAAAAATACAATCCCATTTACAATTGCAGCTAAAAGAATAAAATACCTTGAAATAAATTTAACCAAAGAGGCAAAATATCTGTACACCGAATCCTATAAAACATTGTTGAAAGAAATTGAAGAAGCTACAAAGAAATGGAAAGATATTCCGTGCTCCTGGAGTGGAAGAATTAACATCGTGAATATGTAAATACTTCCAAAAGCAATCTACAGATTCAACGCAATACCTATCAAAGTTCCAACAACGTCTTTTACAGAAATAGAACAAAGAATCCTAAAATTTCTATAGAACAACAAAAGACCCCGAATAGACAAAGGATTCCTGAGAAAAAGGAACAAAGCTGGAGGTATCACACTCCCTGATTTCATATTATACTACAAAGCTATAGTAACCAAAACAGCATAGGACTGGCACAAAAAGAGACACACAGATCAATGGAACAGAATTGAGAGCCCAGAAATAAACCCACACATTTATGGACACCTAACATTCGACAAGGGAGCCAAGAGCATACAATGGAGAAAGGAGAGTCTCTTCAGTAAATGGTGTTGGGAAAATTCAACAGCAACGTGTAAAAGAATGAAAGTAGACCATTCCCCACACCATGCACAAAAATCAACTCAAAATGGATTAAAGAGTTGAAAGTAAGACCTGAAACCATGAAGCTTCTAGAAAAAATCATAGGTAGTATGCTCTTTGTCATTGGTCTTAGCAGCATATTTTCAAGTACCATGTCTGACTGGTCAAGGGAAACAAAAGAAAAATCAACAAATGGGACTACATCAAACTAAAAAGCTTCTGCATAGAAAAGGAAACCATCAACAAAATGAAAAGACAACCTAACAATTGGGAGCAGATTTTTGCAAACCATATATCAGATAAGGGGTTAATATTAAAAATATATAAAGAATCCATACAGCTCAACAACAAAAAACCCAAAAATCCAATTTAAAATGGGCAATAAATCTGAACAGAGATTTCTCCAAAGAAGATATACGGATGGCCAACAGGCATATGAAAAGATGCTCGATATCTTTAGCTATCAGGGAAATGCAAATCAAAACGACAAAGAGGTATCACCTCACTGTGGTGAGAATGGCTATAATTAACAAGGCAGGAAACAAGTGTTGGAGAGGATGTGGAGAGATGGGAACTCTTGTACGCTGCTCGTGGGAGTGCAAACTGGTGCAGCCACTATGGAAAGCAGTATGGAGTATCCTTAGGAAATTAAGAATAGATCTACTATATGATCCAGCTATTCCTCTGCTGGGTATTTATCCAAAGAACTTGATAACACAAAGGCATAAATATACTTGCACCACTATGTTCATTACAGCATTATACACAACAGCCAAGACTTGGAGGCAACCTAGGTACCCATCAAGGGATGAATGGTTAAAGAAGATGTGTCATATATACACAGTGGAATACTACTCAGCCATAAAAATGATGAAATCTGGCCATTTGTGACAACGTAGATGGTCCTTGAGGATATTATGCTGAGTTAAATAAGTGAGAGGGAGAAAGTCAAATATATGATCTCACTCATAAGTAGAAGGTAAAAACAATGACAAACAAACACATAGCAACGGAGATTGGATTGGTGATTACCATGGGGTGGGGACAAAAGGCATGATTAGGCTCACATGTGAGGGGATGTACTATAATTAGTTTTTGGGTGGTGAACATGATGCAATCTACACAGAATTTGAAATATATTGCAATATACATCCGAAAGCTATATAATGTTATAATCAAATGTTACTGCAATTAAAAAAAGAAAAACAGAATAAAGAATTTACATTGTATTATTTCTTAAATAAAAAATATATTTAAAAAATCCATTATCTCATCTGATAGCTACATAGCTAGATCCTGGCCCAAAACAGACAAAAGTGAAAGCAGCTAGAACACCAAGTCTAGGATTATGAGTGCTTTAATAATATATTTTTGAGATTCCTTTAATAATATATTCCAAATTATGTAGCAAGAGACAACTGTAAATCAGAGATTTCAAGTGGGAGAGATTTCCCCCCAGGGGGCATTTGGAAATATCTGAAAGAGTATTGATGGACACCATGACAAGATAGTGGAAAAGAATACTGTTGCCATCTAGAGGGCTGAGGCTGGGGATGCTGCTATACAACCTACAATGCACAGGAAAGTCCTTCACACAAGAAATTATGGAGCCCAAAATGGGAAAAGTGCCACAATTGAGAAAGGCGCCCTAAACAATTGTTTCCTCAATAACTGTTGTATAGATTTCATTCAGGTCAAGCTGCTGGAGAGTGTTGCTCAAGTCTTCTGTAGCCTTACTGGTTTTCTCTTTATTTGTTCTATCACTTATTGAGTGCTGTTAAGTCCCCAGTTGAATTATGTTTTTACCTTTCTTACCTCTCAGTTTTTATTTCACATATTTTGGAGTGCCTTTGTCAGCTGTACATGAATTTATAATTGCTAAATTTACTGATTGTTTTCTGTTATAATTATTAAATGCCCCTCTTTGTTTCTGATGGCATTTTTTTTTTTTGTCTTAAAGTCTATTTTTTTCTAACATGAATAGAACCATTGAAGATTGAAGCAGGCAGCTCAAAATTCTTTCAAATTCATACAGGACAGTGAAAGTCCCTCAACCTTCTGCTCTCAAACTTACATACTAGCCCCTCAAGGTGGTCAGCACAAGGGGGACCTTCTGTTTAAAAAGATGTATTGAGTTTAATGCAATTGTTCTTTAGGATTTAAATACCACTACAATTTTTGCTTTAAAATTAGTTCTTTAGTAGGATACTATTTGCAGTGGATCCTATCAATGCTCTTTCCAAGACCAGTCTCTGGTTTGCTCTCAAACATTAGCATGCATCAGGGTTACCTGGAGGGCTTGTTAAAACACAGATTGCTAGGTTAACCCCAGAGCTTCTAGTTCAGTTGGTCTAATGTAGAACCAAAGAATTTGCATTTCCAGCCAGTTTACAAGTTAACTAGATGCTCCTTGTCCAGGATTGTTCTTTCATAACCATCTTTTAAGATGTTCCCTTCATATTTGTACACAGCACCTGCTGCGTTTTCCCTCTCAACAGCCTGTGCTGACTGGCATCTCTGAGGGAGAACTGCTTCAGGCTTCCTGAAGCTGCTTTGCCTGCACTTCACGTGAGCCTTTAGTTAAAGGGAATTTACATTCCACAGGGAGCAGCCCTTAGCCAATGACCGATATGCACATGGGAGTTTAGATACTCAAGCTCATTTGCTGCTCATTAGAACAATTCTGAGGTTTGATCCACTGTGCTCCAAAACTCCCCCATGGGATTTAACCGATGTTCCTATCATGGGACTTAGACACTACACCCTTGCTTGGCTGGTTTCCTTTCCAGGTCTCACTTTCCACTCAATCCAGTAAATTTCTTGGGAACAATTCCTAATAAGTCACATTTACACAAATCAGTGACTTATTGTCTCTTTTTTTTGGAGATCCAATATAAGACTATTAAAATTTCTATACACTACATTATTTGCATAATTTGACAGAAAACAATGCCCTTTTAATAATAAATGTATTTTGAAAGATCAAAATTGTTTGACATTCACCAATCTTTCTCAGCTTGTGGTGTCTTACTGGAGTACTTCCAGCACTTTTTCCTATTGCAAAAAGGGCTTAGAAGTTTAAAAATAAAACGTTAAAAAAATAAAATTCTGAAGAATTCTTTAGGATATATACTCAGGCCTAATTTGCTCCTAGCCACAAAATCCTGAGTCCTTTTTATTCTAGAGAAGAATGCCAAATTAATAGATGTGGATGTCAGGAGATATGAACCTGGCTTCATGATAGAAACACTAGCTGAATTACTTGTGGAAATTCATTACTTCCCTCTTTAGGTGTGACTTTTCTCATTGGCAAAATGATAGGCTTGTTCTAGGTATATTGTTTTAATTTTCTGTTTTACAGAATCATTTTGTTCACAAATGAATTCTTAATACTATTATTAATAATAATAACAATAATAAATACAACTATTCTGGTAGAATGAGGTGGTAGGCTCAAAGCTTTTCCCAATTGTTCTTCTTCTTCTTCTTCTTTTTATTGGCACCTGGGCTAACAACTGTTGCCAATCTTTTATTTTTTTCTGCTTTATCTCCCCAACCCCCCCCATACATAGTTGTATATCTTAGTTGCAGGTCCTTCTAGTTGTGGGATGTGGGACACCACCTCAATGTGGCCTGACGAGTGGTGCCATGTCCGCGCCCAGGATCAGAACCCTGGGCCACAGTAGCAGAGCACGTGAACTTAACCACTCGGCCACGGAGCAGGGCCCCAATTGTTCTTCTTAACACGTTTTCCACACATCTTTCTTCAGGTCACTCAGCAGCACTTGAGTTACCTCCACAAAATCAGATTACTATTCAGAGCATTGTCTGAAAACTGTGGGACTAAATACAATCTACCATCCCCTGCAGCCAAGTAATTGTCTGATTTTCACTTTCTTGTAGGCATCCCAGGAGCTCTGCTTTGCCAAAGGAGGTCTCTCTCACAAATACTTTTCCTGACCCATGCCTGAAGCACCTCCATTCCTTATACCCATTAGGTCCACTTGGACCTCAAGTTGAAAACAATTTTATTCACTGCAGTAGCACTGAGGAGAATCTAAGGTCCACCAGGGCTTCCACTGCACTTTAATTTGTAAAATCTAACACTGAAAAGGAAATGCTGTCTTTTGAAAATTTGAGATCTGAATGGCTAATATTGCTTGGAATATGCTTATTCTTTTCCAAATGTTAAGAAGTAAATCTTTTGTTTAAGAATGCTGCTAGAGAAAACATGAAATTTTGAAAATTGTTTCATTTAAAATTGGATCTCATATGTTATTGAAAGGAGATTAATTTTAATGATGTGCTTGGGGATCCTCGTTTTTCATTATCAAAATTTATCATAATTTGTTTTAATTTATTCCACAATATGAAGAAGTTTCTAAATAGAAATACTAACATATTAACTTTATTTGTAGAGGCTCAACCCCCGAGTTCTCACGGATCATTCTTTACTGACAACTCAGGAGAGAATGTGAGATAAATGAGTCCCGATGTTAGTTTCTCATTAGAGATGCCACGCAACCTTCTTTCACATTCTCCTTGGCTTCCAAATGAGGATGGAGGGAGAAAAAAAGATACTCCCAAACTCACTATACCCAAATGAAAAACACAATGCCAAGGAACATTTTCCATTGGAGGATTTTAGACAGCACTGTGGATATATTAAGCTACATGTGAGTTCATTCTGATATCACCCACTCTGTTCCAGTCCTGCAGGATTCCTTCTAGACTTAATGTCATGCTAATCTGTAGAGTCCCTCTCCCACAGTAAGAATCCTGAATCCTTCCACTTAAAAACCATTTAATTATTTGCTCAGCTCCAACATACATGTACCACAATTTCAGAATTGTTAACTAGAACCCCCATGAGAAACAAATTTACAAACTAGAATACAGAGTTTATATACAGTTCCTTTTGTCTATAGTTTCACAGTTTCTAATCAAAACACCATTGTCCAAAGTTACTTAAGTCAGTTAAGCCTTCAATGTGATGATATCATACATTTTTAATACAGTTAGATGCATTTATCATAGTATGTATTACTGTCTCGCATTTGCTGACAGTCTGGTTAATTTTCATTAGTTTACATATAAAATTTGTTCTTTGTGATGTACAGTCCTATGCATTTATGACAAAGACATAGAGTCAAGTAACCAACACCTCACTAAAATACAGATCAGTTTCTTCACCCTACAGATTTCCCTATGTGTTGTCTGATCAAATACTCTCTTGAACTGTGACCAACTACACTGGATTATTTTCCCTAATGATTAAGAAATGAGAAGACAAAACATTCACTGAGAAGAGCTTTTCAAAAAATATATAAATGTAATGTTGAAATAGCATTCTAAAAAAATCCTAACAAATTGTAGTTAATAACTTCTCTTCATTGTCATTTGAATGTGATTTAATTATTTATATGCATAAATATATATATGTAGACGATTTATTCTTAGTTATTGTTCCAACATCCCAATACCAGGTACCAAGTCATGGCATTTTACAGCAAGACATAAACAAGAATAAGACATTTTACCATCTGTTTTATGTATGTTTGCCAGCTTAAAAGAAAATTAAGTACTTCATATTCATAGAATAATTATTTCATGTTTCAAACATAGTTCATGCCTATACATATATTCTGATTAATTCTGACACAAAGTGACCATGTCAGGCTGTGATCTCTAAGGAATTGCTGTTTCACCCTCTTTAGTGATGCAGATATGTTCATGTATCACTTACAATGTTAGATACTGACACTACCTGTTCATTATACTGAAGCCCAGAGGTACAACTGGAAATTTATTTCACAGGAAACTAAGTGGCAAATATTATATTCAAAGCCAGTATATGAAACAGACAAGTCTACTCCTGTTTTCCCACAAAACATATTCACAATACTTCGTTTATCTGTTATCAAATTCAGAGTCCCTGGGGATGTAAGCTTCTCTCTGCTTGGCACTCCAGGATTTGTACCAAATATCTTACTGATCCTCTCACTTACATCTTTTAAGGTCACTATGTCTAAGCTCATTTGTGTTTTTCACCTCTTGTCTGTTTGATACCTCTAGGATATTTATCTGTGGTATCTGGTGTATCCTAAGTTAAATGCTGGCCTCCATAAATTACTGGGAAGACAATAGGAAACGCTCTATATGGAAGAAAAGGAAATAATTTCACAAGTCCTTTTCCTCCCCCTATATGAACAAAGCCTTTTGCAGCGTAGAGGATTATTTAATTTCCACAGAGATGCTGTCTTTATCATCAAGAGCTACCATAACAAAATTCACAAGTGAGTGGCTTAAACAAAAGAAATGCCTCCTTTTACAGTTCTGGAGGCTGGGAAGTCCAAGATGAATGCTCTGGCCAATTTGGTTCCTGGTGGGAGCTCTTCCTTGGCTTGTAGGCAGCCACTATCTCACTGTGTTCACACGAGCTCTTCTTTTTCAGTGTGTGGGTATAGAGAGAGAGATTGAACTCTAGTGTCTCTTCTTATAAGGGCACTAATTTCATCAGGAGGGCCCCATCTTCATGGCCTCGTCTGAACTTTATTTCCTCCCAAAGGCTTCATCTCCAACTACCATCATGTTGGGGGTTAGGATTTCAACATATGAACTTTGGTGGTGATTGGAAATACAATTCAGTTCACAGTGGATGCAGTGTTCCCTTATAAATATTAAAGCCACGTTCTTTCTGCACATCCTTGCTATGGCCAGATTGGCTAAGAAATCAATTTAGAAGAGTGCTCTTTAGACCAGACCACTGAAGAAATTAAGTAACAACAGATAGAGACAACCTGGAAGAGGAAAAAAATACTTCATGAGCATTTCAAAGAGTAAGCCAAAGAGAGAGTGTTATGTCTTAAAATGTTTGGGATAGGTTCCTGGGAGAGTTAGATATTCAGTTCTTTGAAATATATGTCATAGGAAAGTTGACAAGGCAATTCTTACTTTTCTTTCCAAGATTAATGCAAACCCTGTCACTAAGCAACACAGCAAGATGAACAATTAACACCATAAATAAATGATAGCATTTCAAAAATTAGGGAACTTTAAGGGAATAATGTCATACTAAAGAAAGAGCTGTAGATGTGTGGTTCTGCAAAACCAGAGAATAGAGTTAATTGATCTCCAGCTTGCCTTGGGATTCATATGGGGTGTGGACTGTAATTGATTTTATAATCTTAGTTGCATCATATTCCTAAGTAAGATCCCTTCGGACAGAGTCATTGAAAAACACTCTGCAGTTTGTTGCTGCCCAAACCCACTTGGAGAAGAAATATAAACTACTCAGTTAGTTTCGAAGACTGTGTTTAAAACTTGGGATCATAATGAGCATTTTAAAAATGAAGTATAATAGAATGCAATCAATTTTAGAATAAAACATTTTAGGTGGCATTTTCTGAAATAAAAAAAAGAATGTTTCCTCTAACTTTATTTCAGTAACATATGTATGGACTATTATAGAAAATATATTTCTTATTAGTTTGAAATGAGAAAAAAAATGAGATCTCCAAGATTGAATCTATTTGACTATTTGGAAAACTCACGTACTTAATTGACTAGATTGTAATCTATGTCAAAACTATCCTTCCCATTTTTGTCAATGCTAGTTATTTTAACCAGGATGAGAGGTGAGCACATTAAGATCAAGTCATCAATATGTCCCTTAATATATTTTCTATAAATAAATAGCATTAATTATTAGCAAAGGAAAAATATTGAACTATTACTCTAAAAATTAATCTTTGATTTCCCATACCAACCATCTAGAAGGAGCTACATTAGAAAAAGAAACAAAAAGGCATGGCTTCCATCTGTGGAGGCTACAGTCTATCAAGAGAAGAAATATGGAAACAGGTGGCTGCCATAAAGGAGACGATATGTAATGAGTTATATATAAAATGTTTCTGGAGCACAAAGATGAAAACTGTGGGTAACACAACATGGAAATTAGAAAACAGGGAGGTTTTCACGGGAGACATGGGATCTAATAGGCTTTGAAGACCAAGTAGGAGTTTTCCCAACAACTCTCCACCATTCACCTAGTACAGATGAGCATAGTGAGAAGCACAGAAGAAATTAGAAAAGCGCATAAGGACATATTGTAATTGAGAACAACAAAACAATTATTCTAATTAACACAATTATTATTAGATTACTGTGTGTTAGTTATGGCAGAAGATGAGACGTGAGTGAATTTGAACATAAAATACCAGAGATTTGAAGGTAAAAGATAATATGTAATATGCTTTCAAATATATTTGCATATATATGCATACTCCACCTACAAGATAAGATGAAATGGCATACTAAAGTTCTTGTAGCTGCTAAACAGTGAAGCCTTTGCTGGTATCTTGGTAGGTTTCTAATCATGTAGTCACTTAATTATCTCAAAGTGGAATTTATCTATTTGTGGGATCGCTAACTAGGCTTTTAAAAGCTTTGATGACCTACCCATCTCATGTAATGGTAATTGGCAGCAATGAGAAATATCATCAAAGAGGTTGTCCTCTTCCCATAGAATGTGGTGGAAGCATGCACACATACATACAAAGAATTATTTTTGATTTTCACATCTATGCTTTTTTGTTTGTTTGCTTTAAAATTTTTATTGAGTTCATGATAGGTTACAATTTTGTGAAATTTCAGTTGTACATTATTGTTTGTCAGTCGTGTTGTAGGTGCAGCCCTTCACCCTTTGGGCCCACCCCACACCCCATCTTTCCCCTGGTAGCCACTAATCTGTTCTCCTTGCCTACATTTTTAAATTCATCATATGAGTGGAGTCACACAGAGATTGTCCTTCTCTATCTGGCTTATTTCACTTAATATAATTCCCTCAAGGTCCATCCACGTTGTTGCAAATGGGACAATTTTGTTCTGTTTTATGGCTGAGTAGTATTCCATTGTATATATATATATATACCACATCTTCTTTATCCAATCGTCTGTTGATGGGCACTTAGGTTGCTTCCATGTCTTGGCTATTGTAAATAATGCTGCAATAAACATTGGGGTGCATAGGACTTTTGGAAGTGCTGACTTCAAGCTCTTTGGATAGATACCCAGTAGTGGGATAGCTGGGTCGTATGGTAGTTCTATTTTTAATTTTTTGAGAAATCTCCATACTGTTTTTGATAGTGGCTGCACCAGTTTGCATTCCCACCAGCAGTGTATGAGGGTTCCTTTTTCTCCACAACCTCTCCAACATTTGTTCCTACTTGTTTTGGTTCTTTTTGTCATTCTAATGGGTGTAAGGTGATATCTTAGTGTAGTTTTGATTTGCATTTCTATGATGATCAGCAATGATGAACATCTTTCCATGTGCCTATTGGTCATCTGTATAAACTTCTTTGGAGAAATGTCTGTTCATGTCTGCTGCCCATTTTTTAATCGGGTTGTTTGAGTATTTGTTGTTGAGTTGTGTGAGTTCTTTATATATTATGGATATTAAGCCTTCGTCAGATGTGTGACTTGCAACTATTTTTCCCCAGTTAGTGGCTTGTTTTTTTGTTTCAATCCTGTTTTCATTTGCCTTGAAGAAGCTCTTTAGTCTGATGAAGTCCCATTTGTTTATTCTGTCTATTGTTTCCCTTCTCTGAGAAGACTGGTGTCTGAAAAGATCCTTTGAATACTGATGTCAAAGAGTGTACTGCCTACATTTTCTTCTGGAAGCCTTATGGTTTCAGGACTCCCCTTTAGGTCTTCGATCAATTTTGAGTTTATTTTGGTGAATGGTGGGAAAGAATGGTCAATTTTCATTCTTTTTCGTGTGACTGTCCAGTTTTTCCTGCACCATTTGTTGAAAAGACTTTCTTTTCTCAATTGTATGCCCTCAGCACCTTTGTCAAAGATTAGCTGTCCATAGATGTGTGGCTTTGTTTCTGTGATTTCAATTCTGTTCCATTGATCTGTGCACCTGTTTTTGTACCAGTACCATGCTGTTTTGATTACTGTAGCTTTGTAGGATGTTTTGAAGTCAGGGATTGTGATGCCTCAGGTTTTGTTCTTTTTTCTCAGGATTGATTTAGCAATTTGGGGTCTTTTGTTGCCCCATATGAATTTTAGGATTCTTTGTTCTAATCCTGTAAAGAATGTCATTGGGATTCTGATTGGGATGATGTTGAATCTGTAAATTGCTTTAGGTAGAAAGAACATCTTCAATATGTTTATTCTTCCAATCCATGTACATAGAGTGTCTTTCCATCTCTTTATGTAATCATCCATTTCTTTCAGAAAAGCCTTGTAATTTTCATTGTATAGGTCTTTCACTTCCTTAGTTAAATTCGTCCCAAGGTACTTTATTCTTTTTGTAGTGATTGTGAATGATATTGTGTTCTTGAGCTCTTTTTCTTTTAGTTCGTTATTGGAGTATAGAAATGCTACAGATTTATGCAAATTGATTTTATAAACTGCACCTTTGCTGTAGTTGTTGATGACTTCTAAAAGTTCTCCAATGGATTATTTGGGGTTTTCTATATATAAGATCATGTCATCTGCAAACAGTAAGATTTTCACTTCTTCCCTCTCTATTTGGGTTCCATTTATTCCTTTTTCTTGCCTTTTTCGTGCTCTGGCCAGGACCTCCAGTATTATGTTAAATAAGAGTGGTGATAGACGGCATCCTTGTCTTGTTCCTGTTTTCGGGGGGATGGCGTTAAGTTTTTGCCTATTGAGTATGATGTTGGCTGTGGGTTTGTCATATATGGCCTTTATTATCTTGAGGTAGTTCCCTTCTATGCCCATTTTATTCAGAGTTTTTATCATAAATGGCTGTCAGAAGTTGTAACATGTTTTCTCTGCATTTATTGGGATGATGATGTGGTTTTCATTCCTCAGTTTGTTGATGTGGTGTATCACGTTGATTGACTTGCGGATGTTGAACCATCCCTGTGCCCCTGGTATGAATCCCACTTGATCATGGGGTATGATCCTTTTGATGAATTGCTGTATTTGGGTTGCCAAAATTTTGTTGAGAATTTTTGCATCTATGTTCATCAGCAATATTGGCCTGTAGTTCTCTTTTTTCGTGGTGTCCTTGTCAGGCTTTGGTATCAGCGTGATTTTGGCCTTGTAAAATGTGTTATGAAGTGTTCCATCCTCCCTAATTTTTTGGAATAGCTTGAAAAGGATAGGTATTAAATCCTTTCTGAACGTTTGGTAGAATTCCCCAGGAAAGCCGTCTGGTCCTGGGATTTTATTCTTTGGGAGGTTTTTGATTGCTGTTTCAATCTCTTTCCTTGTGATTCGTCTGTTCAAATTGTCTGCTTCTTCTTGAGTGAGCTTTGGGCGATTGTAGAAGTCCAAGAAGTTATCCATTTCCTCTAGGTTATCCATTTTGTTGGCATAGAGTTTTTCACAGTACTCTCTTATAATCCTTTGTGTGTCTACGGAGTCTATTGTTGTTTCTCCTCTTTCATTTCTGATTTTGTTTATTTGAGCTTTCTCCATTTTTTTTCTTTGTAAGTCTGGTTAGGGGTTTGTCAATTTTATTTGTCTTCTCAAAGAACCAGCTCTTTGTTTCATTGATCCTTTCTACTGCCTTTTTTCTTTCAATAGCATTTATTTCTGCTCTGATTTTTATTATTTCTCTCCTTCTGCTCACTTTGGACTTTGTTTGCTCTTCTTTCTCTAATTCAGTTAGGTGTTGTTTAAGATTGCTTATTTGGGATTTTTCTTGGTTGTTAAGATGTGTCTGTGGTGTGAAGAATTTTCCTCTTAATACAGCTTTTACTGTATCTCATATGATTTGTATGACATGTTATTTTCATTTGTCTCCAGGTACTTTTTGATTTCTTCTTTAATTTCTTCAATGATCCATTGTTTGTTCAATAGCATATTGTTTAGTCTCCACATCCTTGTGCGTTTTTCAGCTTTTTTCTTATAATTAATTTCTGGCTTTATAGCACTATGATTGGAAAAGATGCTTGTAATTATTTCAATTTTTTAAAATTTGTAGAGGCTTGCCTTGTTTGCCAACATATGGTCTATCTTCAGAATGTTCCCTGCACACCTGAGAAGAATGTGTATTCTGCTGTTTTTCGATGAAGTGTTCTATATATGTCTATTAAGTCCAATTGTTTTAGATTTTCGTTTAGCTCCACTGTTTCCTTATTGACTTTCTATCTGGATGATCTGTCCATTGATGTGAGTGGGGTGTTGAGGTCCCCTACTATTATTGTGTTATTTTTGATATCTTCTTTTAGGTTTGTTAATAGTTGCTTTATGAACTTTGGTGCTCCTGTGTTGGATGCATAGATATTTATAAGTGTTATTTCTTCTTGATGAAGTGTCCCTTTGATCATTATATATTGGCCCTCCATGTCTCTCTTTACCTGCCTTATTTTCAAAACTGTTTTGTCTGACATAAGTATTGCAACACCTGCTGTCTTTTGTTTGCTATTAGCTTGGAGTATTGTCTTCCGCCCCTTCACTCTGAGCCTGTGTTTGTCCTGGGGGCTGAGGTGTGAGGGGCTGGAGGTAACAAATTGTTGGGTCTTGTTTTTTGATCCGTTTGCCACTCTGTGTCTTTTTATTGGAGAGTTCAATCCATTTACATTGAGGGTGATTATTGATGCATGAGAGCTTACTGCTGTCATTCTGTCACTCATTATCCAGTTTTCCTGCATTACTTTTGTTTCTCGTCCTGTGTGTTTTAGCCTACCCATTGACTTCTGCAATTCCTTATGCTGGGTTTCTTAGATTTTTACTTATTTATGTTTTATGTCTCTGTTCTGTTATTCTATTTAGTGGCTACCCTGAAGTTTTTATTCAGAATCTCGTTTATAATATAGTCCACTTTCTGGTGGTCTCTTACTTCCTTGGCCTTGACTGATTTAGTCCCTTTCTTATTCCCCTCCTAAATTATTATTTTCATCTCTTGTTCCAACTCGTATTGTGAGTTTGTGGTTAGAGTGATAAGATCGTCTTTACATTGGTGGTTTCTTACCATTTATCCTAATGCTATAGTTGAATATTTGCTATCCTTTTCTGATTCTATTTGTCTCCCTACTCTGTGATTTGTGACCCCTTTCTGCCTTATTTTCTTTTTTTCAGGTTGAGAGGCTTCTTGAAGATTTCTTGTAGTGGAGGTCTTTTGGCTACAAATTCCCTTAGCTTTTCTTTGTTTGGGAAAGTTTTATTTCCTTCTCCTCTCTGAAGGATATTTTTGCTGGATAGAGTATTCTTGGATGAAGATTTTTATCCCTTACAGTTCTGAATATGTCATTCCATTCTCTCCTAGCTTGTAAGGTTTCTGTGGAGAAATCTGCTGAAAGTCTGATAGGAGTTCCTCTGTACGTTATTTTCTTCTGCCTTGCTGCCCTGAGTATTCTTTCTTTGTCATTCATTTTTGCCATTTTTACTACTATATGCCTTGCAGTAGGTCTCTTTACATTGACAAATCTAGGATATCTGAAAGATTCCTCCACACACGTTTCTCCCTCAATCCCTAGATTTTGGAAATTTTCTTCTATTTTTTCTTTGAGCACACTTTGTGTTCCATTTTTCTTTTCCATGCCCTCAGGGATTCTGATAATACTTAAATTCATTTTCCTCATTGAGTCCACTATTTCTTGGAGATTTTCTTCATTTTTTAAAAATTCTTAGTTCTCTTTCTTCCTCTGTCTGGAGCCATTCAGCCTGTCTATCTTTGATTATGCTAATTTGCTCCTCTATGGTATCTACACATGCATTCATGGAATCTGTATTCTGCTTTATCTGATCCAATGTATGTTTCATCTGTAGTATTTCTGATTGATTCTTCTTTACAGTTTCAATCTCTTTTATGAAGTAACTCTACAACTCATTGACTTGTTGCTCTATATTTCCCTTTACCTCATTAGTTTTTTGATGATAGCTACTCTGAACTCATTTTCACTTAGTTTACCTATTCCCAAGCATTCAGGAATTAATTCTGTGTTTTTATTGTTTTCCTTCTGGTCTGGAGCTTTTATAAATTGCTGGATGGTAGAGGAGCATTTTTTACACATGATGCTGTTATTTGTTTGCAGTTACAGCCTGTCATCCCTAGTTGGGTGTTGAGAGCCGTGCATTCTGAGCCCTTTGCCTTCAGCCATGATGGCAGCGTGCAGCATGGGTTAGGGGATGAGGGGTACTTTCTCTCACATGCAGACCTGGATTCCCATCAGCTCTCCCTCTCTAGTTTCCTGGGTCCTTGGTTTGATGGGGTCCCCACACACAAAAGCTTTCCCCCATTAGTGAGTTTCCGTTGCATGGGCAGTGGGAGTCCTGGACAGTCCTGCAGACAGGTGGACCCTCCCCCACTCCTTCCCTCACCCACAGCAGCAATCCCAGTCTCTAGGGGAGGGAGCGAAGATCTCTCTTACCCTATTCCATTTCCTCTGAG
The DNA here is from genome assembly GCF_037783145.1 of Equus przewalskii. NCBI lineage: Eukaryota > Metazoa > Chordata > Mammalia > Perissodactyla > Equidae > Equus > Equus przewalskii. The sequence continues at coordinate 44,217,028 of NC_091836.1, read as the reverse complement.
GGCAGCTCCAGCCTCTCTGCCCTCCGTTATTTGGCTGCTGTTGGTCTCTGACAATCTCTGTGTTGTTAGAATTTTTGGTTGAAATTCAGTTGTTCCCTTTTGGTTGTAGTTTGGAGGGGAGAAAGTCCTGGGTGACCTCACTCCACTATGTTTCTGACATCACCTCTGCAGTTTTCCTCTTAATTGGGTTGGCACCCAGTGTAGCTGGTTGGTAGGCTCAGGGACTTACAGTTGTGATAGGCGTCAGGCCTACAAGGCTGTTGTCAGTTCTCTTAGGAGTGTAGCTGAGGTGGCCTGGCCATAGAAACAGGAGCACTCAATTGTTTCAGGCTTTGGAAGTTGGGGCTGATCCTTTTTATGGCTATTTGTGAAGCACCGGTCTTCTGCCATTGAGAAGCCTCACCCCACACAGGACTACACACACAGTCAACACAGTCCTGCTTGGTACACACTTCTCAACCCCATGGAGTGTACCCCCACACAGCATTGCAGAGGCCCCCATCTCTCCACCAATGTCCCCTGCAATTCACCTGGTCCTCACACAGGCCCTGCCCCACAGAGGCAGACACCCTTGCCTGCCTGTATAGGATCAAGGCACCCAGTTAATGAAGGCTGAAAAGTAGCCTGATGGCTTGCTGTTAGGTGGAGCCAGTCCCTAGGGCAGGTTGCCTGCCCTGGCTGGACTGGATTAAATCTGTGCTCTAGTGGGCATGGAAGAACCCTGGGCTAACAGGCAAAGGGAAGAAACTCAAGGGTGCCCACCGGAGTCTGTGTCAGCATGCCTGGACCAGTTCAGAGCAATGGCCCCCACCAATGTCTCAGTCTCTGGAGAGGTCCCTCCTCTCACCAAGATGCCCCCAGAGCCCACCAGGTGGGTCTCATTTCACCAAAGGACTGTCAGTCTTCTCTCTGGTGATTTTAGGTTACTGCAATGAGCGAGTTTGTGTGTGGACACTTTAAGACTTGGGTCTTTTTGGCTTTTAGCTGATAGCTTTTCTAGGGCTATCCTTGCTGCAGTTAATAGCCAGCAAAGCCAGACAGTAAGACCCTCATCTCAGTTGGGCTGAGTCTTAAGGATTCTTATAGCAGTATTGGCCCCTGCCCCAGACCTCACGCCTCCAGGGAGGGCTGCATAACTTAGTGTGGCTCCTGCCTGGCCAGCTGAGAAGCTCCGCTGCTCCCAAAGGTGGCTTTTTTCCTCTCTAGCAGGAATTTTCCACTTCTTCCACCTTACTTAGGACTGTCCCTTGTTGTGGAGGTTCTTTTTATCCAGTTTTCAGTTTTCTCTCCAGGGTAATTTTTCCAAAAATTGTTGTAACCTTGTTGTGTTTGTGGGAGAAGATGAGTTCAGAGTCTGCTTATGCTACTATCTTGACGAGATCCCATTTTTCTACTGTTAGCATTTTGCCATGAACAATTTGAGCATGTTTTCTGCATGCGTATATGATCTACAGGTCATAACATGTGATGTGAACATTACAGAAATCCTTTTTTACTATAGAACCAGTTTAGCCTGATGCTCTTTTTAACTTGTATATTGTGGACATTTTTCAATACCAATAAGCATGGTCTGATTTCAGCTTTTTAATTTTACTAAAGAGCTGTGCAATAATTGAACATGTCTTAGAATATATGTAGATAAATTCTGTTTTTTGGTAAGTAAAAATGAAACAATTCATATACTTGCATAGTTTTATTTCCCTAAGTACCTAACATTAAAATCGTTGTATCAAGTGACTGGAATATTTTAAACAATTTTGACACTTACTCTTACACTGCTTTCCAGAAAGAGGAAGAAAAATTACACCTCTGTTCACTATGTCCATTTTTCCACAACTTTCTCAACACTGTGCAGCATCATCTTTTCTTCTCATTTGATTCATCTGATGGACATCTGATTGGTAGCCAGTCATTTCACATTTAACAAGATGAAGGTTTTCTCTTTGTAATTTAGAAGATCCAGGAGAGAGACTCATAAATATAGATCTAAACATACTGTGGGGAGAGACTCACAATGGATTTTGAGTGCTGCTCTAGCATATGGGTTACTCATATAAATACAAGTGTCTTTCATTCTTTTTTTTAAAAGGAAGACAGGCCCTGAGCTAACATCTGTGCCCATCTTCCTCTACTTCATGTGGGACACCTGCCACAGCACAGCTTGCCAAGCAGTGCGTAGGTCCACACCCAGGATTCCAACCCGCGAACCCTGGGCTGCCAAAGAGGAACATGTGCACTTAACTGCTGCACCACCAGGCTGGCCCAACATGTGTCTTTCATTAGACATTATTTTCCATTATTTTGCTCACAATACCAACCTACCTTTGTATATCCACCACCAGTGCAGCTCCTTCCAGCTCACAAAAACTGCACCTGCACATCTCTTCCCAACTCCATGTTCAGGACTTCAGTAGCTTCAAATCAGCTGTGGTAAGGACATTTAGCCCATGAAAATCAGGAAATCAACTGATCCTACAAATCAGCACTGTTCTGGTTTTTTGCTTTTGAAAGCCAGTTGATAAACATTCACTGGCATTCCACTGACGCCACTCTGTTCCACAGTCTGTAGTTTATAATATGGTTCACTATTTGTACGGATAAATCACCCTTCATTACAGTTGATTTTGAGGAATGTCCTGGTCTGGGATGCTGCCTTGGTGGCTGCGGAGGAGCTACTCAGCTCCCTTCTCTCCTGTGGCCTGGTGGGAGGCGGGCCAAGCCAGGAGTCTGCCCCCCGACTTCACACTGCAGGTCGTCGCCATCCCCAGCTCCATGGCAGGGAAGAGGAGCCTGATGAAGCTTCTTTGCTGCCAACTTTTGTGGGGACTGTGCATCCACTGAAGGGCAGGCAGGAACCTGGAACTGCTGGGCCTCCTCCCCGTTCCACCATCCCCAGCCCAGGACTGTCTTGCTCCCTGTGGCTTCGCTTCTCCACATGGAGGCAAGTATCCCACTCCAGCTGTATGGCCGGGGTGGCCCTGCATCTGGGCCTCAGCAAAAGCTGGGGGAGCGGGATCAGCCCCTGTGGAAGCCCCTCGATCCCATTCCCAAGGCCAGACCGAGATGTTCTCATTGTCTCCACACAGACTTGCCTTTGGGTCATCTGGCACCTCCCACCGCAGGATCAGAGCCTGGTGATGGAGCACAGGTGTCTCAGCCCCCCTCCCGGGCCCTCAAGCACCAGTCAGGAAGCCAGGGTGATGTATTGGTCCCAGGGTGATGTAGTGGTTAGGTTCAGGTCCCAGAGACGGTGTGAGCACGTCTCCTCAGGAACTCCCTGCCCCTGCCCTTACTCATCAAGGAAAAAAGGGAGAGAAGTGGGAAGTGGGAAGCAAGCAGGAGGTATAGTGTAGTCGAAGCTGTGACCCTGGCTGGATGGCCACTGTGGGTCACCGACAGCGAATATTGATGCCTTGGCTTTGCCTTATGAGGAGGAGTTGCACTGTAAATCCAGGCTTATTTTCTAGTTTTGAATTCAGTTTTAGAATGCACTGAAATAAGGAAGTTTAAAATTCCCTGTGGAAGATCTCTGGAGAATATTGACTAAAACTACACTAAATTTCTTGTTTCAACTATAAATGGGGAGCAGCGGGACTTCAGCTGCATTTAACCATGACCTCAAATAACCCAGGGACTCCTCAAAGTGGAGAGGAGTCCTCCAGGACCGCCCCAGTGGGTGAAGTCTAGACAGTCCACTCCAGGTCAGGAAGCAGCGCCCTCGGCATCTGAAATGGCAATTGTGGGAAGGTTTTTAATGAAGGCAGATGAGCAGGACTTGGCGTTGAGGTTTTCCAGGTCAGTGTGAGTTGCAACAGTTATTTCCATGGAAAATCCCTTAAAATCTGTCAAATCTAGGGGACCCCATAGATGAGGCGGTTCTTCAAAACAGAGCATAGTCACCTTCAGTGATGGATTTCCCCAGGGCAGGTCCAAGAAACATCAAAAAGGATTTCAATTTGAAATTCAGAGTTAAAAGTATAGTTCCATATACTTGCATGTATATTTAGTGTTGTAACCAGTGGTAGTTCCAATGTGGTACAATTTGGTGATGAATTGGTTTTAAATTGTCACGTAACAAGACAGCATCACATTTAAAATGTCTTAAACTCCCAAATTTTGTATTGTCTAAAAAAAAGAAAACAAAGAAATGTGCTGACTGTTCTCACAAATTTGTTTAATAGATTTGTTGAGGATTACCTGTCCAGCATTACATGTTTGAATTAACTTGTGGAGAATTTTCTTCTTTCCTAAATGTCATTCCCCTGAGAAATAATGTGAAACTAGAAATTTATTCAGTTTAAAAATAAACAACCTGAATATATAAGACCAGCATTTAAACCCTAGGTTTTAAATTTTTTGTTTATTATTTTAAATGTGATCTTCAAAATTTTATTTTCATATTTCTTTGAAGTTGCCTTTTAATTATGGTAAATTTTCTCTTACAGAATCATTATATGGTTTTGTAGGAGAAGACTTTGCCACAATAACAAATCTAACAATATCTTTCCACTGAACTTATTGGTTCAGACACGATCATGTACTATGCGAATAATGATATTTTTACCCCTTCCTCCATGGCACTGGCTAGCACACTAAGAATAATGTTTAGTCAGTCATGATTTTCTTAATTCTAAGTTGCGTTGGAATGTCTAGTATTTCATCTCATTACACTACTCTGAAATATACTGTCATCTTTTATCTCTGAAATATTTATTCTGTTATACCTGTAATATTGGGTTTTTGTTGTATATATGAGGTTCCAGATTTTTTTTTCCTGAGGAAGATTTACCATGATCTAATATCTTTACCAATCTTCCTGTATTTTCTATGTGGCTTGCTGCTACAAAATGGCGACGGGTGAGTGGTGTAGGTCCATGCTCAGGAGCCAACCTGGGCCGCTGAAGCAGAGAGCACCAAACTTAACAACTAGGCCACTGGGCCAGCCCCAAGATTCCACATTGTCATTCAAGGCATTCTGTCTTAATCCACCACACTGCTGAACATGTTGGAATTTCTGCCTGGAGCAAATCCCTTCAGATCAAAAGCAGGCAGAATTGAAAGCTGAGAATGGCTGATAGGACTAGTGGGAATTATCCTCCCAATTTGGTCACCATAAAATGAGTCTGAGTCAAGTCCTTAATCCAAGAAGTGGGAGATTATCCAGATGGATATTCCGGAGACAACAGTATGATATGCTTCTACACATAGTCCATGGCCAAAGATAATAATTCAGAAGTGACTGAATTCATCCTTTTGGGACTCACAGACAGTCCAGACCTTCAAGTTCTTCTTTTAGGGATCTTTCTAGTAATCTACTTAATTAGTGTCATAGGTAATCTTGGATTAATTATGCTAATTCATGTCAGTCATCAGCTCCAGACAACTCTGTATTTTCTCCTCTGCCACCTAGATTTTGTTGATTTTTGCTATACCTCCTCTGATATCCCTAACATTCTAAACCTCCACAAGAAACAGATTATAAATTTTGGGTGGGGAGATGATTTTAATAATTTTTGGTTGAATCAAACCATGAATGAGGCAAAGGCTCATGGAGATCACTAGATAACTCTCATTTTAAAAATAAGAAAACTGACCCTCTAATGAGGCCCAGAGATTTAGATGACATAAGTAGGACTTGGGGTGCAACATGAAATTTTTGCATGTTAAAAGGAGAATTTCTGAAAAAAGTTTTATGCTATCAAAAATGTTTACAATGTGAGAGTTAATTTAAAGGAGAGTGCCAGTTTCTTCTTTACACTAGTGAAAATTTTGTCTTCAAGCAAAAGGCTATATTGCAAAACATTTTTGAAATTTATTTCAGCATTGAATCTCTTTTTTATAGATCATCACCATGGATTTATAATACCATGAAACACATTTGAGAAAATATTTTCTAGGAGTATGTTACACTGGTGATGCTGGCACAGTAGAATTTGGCTGCTTCTTCAATGGAGGGGACCAGAAATCTGACAGGTGGTTGTGACTTAAGCTTCTCCTGAGAGTGCCAGGGCTCACTTTAGGCACAGTAAAAATTGCCAGGACAGATAGAAAGGTTCATTTTTCTCTGTCATTCAATAACTTGGCTGTAATTTTATTGCCAATCATAAAGTTATTAACAAAAATCCAGTCATTTTAAGAACTGTTATACAAAATTCTGATTTAAAGTTTTCTAAAAAGTTATGGCATATTGTTTTAGTTTATAACAGTTGAAAAGTACAATCTTAAGAAAAAGCCCTTATAAAGCAATAGCCAATTTTGTTAAACTAAGCTTTACTGAAGACTGATGGATGATTTTATTTATTTTCTTAAAGAAAGATATATTATTTATAAGCATCATTTGTAAAAAGTTATAGTATTTTAAAGTTACAAAGAATTTAGAATTGGGACACCAAAACAAGAAATGTGTTAAAAGATATTAATCAATTAAAACATTAAATTAAAATTAAATGAGATGCTGAAGGTCTTATTTTTTAACATTTATTTTGACATAATTTCAGAATTACAGAAAAGATGCTAACATTTTACAAAGCATTCCTGTATACCCTTCACCCATATTGCCCAAATAATAACTTATTACCCCATTTTTCTCCTGAGCTGTTTGATAATGAGTTAAAGACATGCTGCCTCCTTACTCTGAGAGACTGAAGATGCAGTTATGAAAAGGATGGACGTTCTCTTAAATGACCACAGTACTGTTCTAACACTCAGCAAATTAACATCAATACAGAATTATCTAATCTATAGACCTTATTCTGCTCTGAAGGACCTGTCCCATTTGTTAAAATCCTGGTTGTTTTCAGTCTTTTTAAGTTATTTTCTCCACCAGTGTTGGTGCCAAAGTCCCTGTAGGGACGTCAGAATCAAAAACTCTCTTCAGTTTTGTCTAACTGGGAGTGTCTATAAAAACGTGTATTTTATAGACAACGTTAATGACAAAGCTGCTTTACTGACCTAAGATAGACAGGATTGTTACCAATGTAAGGTTCCTGAATCAGAGCAGTCAAGTCAAACTCCTGTAATAGAAAAAATAAGTGATTTTGAATGAAGCATGAAGCAAATTTAACCTACTATTTGCTATCGAGTTCATTTCAGTCTCATGTCTTTGAATATTATCAGGGTTTATAATTTTCAAAATAATAGAAAATAAAATCAGAAAATTAGCTTTTGTTCTTTATTGATATTAATTTAATATTATAACATTACAAAGCACATTACTAATGGTACGCTAATGCAGAAATTTGAAGTCTGTTTTTCTGTTTGTTTCATTTTTTTGCATTCCAACTCTGAGGCCTTTTAGTTAGACTATACATCATTTATTTTATAGTAGAACACATCTTTTCCATAATCCTCTTCGAAGCATTTTTGACTTCCTCATTCCTCAGGCTGTATATTAAAGGATTTAGCATGGGAATTACCACAATATAGAAAACAAGCACTTTTGTTAGTTTGCAGAGAATGGCTTGTTTTGAGCTGCATATTCATGAAGATGGTTGTACCATAAAATGTAGTTATGGAAGTCAGATGGGAGGCACAAATGGAAAAGGCCTTTTGTCTACCTTCAGCTGAATTGATTCTCATAATGGCAAATAGAATGAATATGTAGGAGATGAGGACAATAAGAAGAGAGAAAAGCAAGTGTGAATAATAAAATGGTTGTATTATATCTTTGTAATGGGTTTTATGACAGGCCAGACCAACCAGAGGAACATCAGGGGAACATCGTCACAGTAGAAGTGATTTATCATATTTGGATTACAGAAAGACAACTGGAATGTAAGAACTGCCTGCAGGAGTCCCACAGAAAAGCCATATAAATGTGTACTAACCACCATTTGAATACAGACCCTTCTGTTCATGACAGTGGTCTAGAGCAAGTAGTTACAAATGGTCACATACCTGTCATAGGCCGTGAGTGAGAGCACCTACACCTCCCAAACCACAAACATGATAAAGCAACACTACTGAGTGGCACAAGCAGGTAAGGATATTCTTTTAATTTCTTGGAAGGATGGCTCTTCAGGAAATGAGGAAGATTTCTAGGTCTGCTATACAGAGATCATCAGAATATAATATTAAAAAGAAAAAATGCAACATGATATTGGAAAGAAAAATATAGACTTTACACAGTGCAAGAAAAGGAGATCATTACAGCTGTGTATGTGTATTTTATTACATCTGATTTAAAAACTTGAGAGCACAAGCCAAAATGAATAAAAAGGGTTACCTCAAGGGAAGGAAGGGAGAATAGTGGGTGCTCACAGGTACAGAAGTTAATCTGTTTTTGAATATACTTTGCTATGCAGTTTTGATTTTTGAAGCATATTAAAAATTTAAAGAATTAAAACAATAAAATTGAATCAAAAATGAAGGAAAAAACTTTTATTCTAGAAACATCCTACTGCATCCCATTTAATCCCAAGTAAAAACTCAAGGACCTACAGTGACCCACTAAGCTCTGAATGGTCTGGCCCATGTTAACTCATCGCCCTTTCTCTTCCCCTTTCTCTGCTCTGGCCTCCATGCCCCTCCAAACAGCAGCTGTGGTCCCTCCACAGAGTTTGCACAGGCAATTCCTTAGCCTGGCATCATCTTCTCTAGATCCCTGCTTCCTCTTTCCCTCCTGTGCCAGTCTGGGTTCAGTCAAGAAACAAAGCACATCCTAGGGTCAGAAATAATGCTATGATGAGAATCAGGGCTGATACTGGTATGGGAAGATCTAAGGAAGTAAAGGTGAGAGAAGTATCCAATTCAGACCTAGGAAAACTTCAGCCCACAGGTAAGCAGGACAGAGAGAGAAGACCTCAATGGAAAACACGGAAGCAAGCAGTTCTCAAATCTCCCCAGGAAACTGCATTCCTATGGAGCTGTGAGAAGGCTCTCCTTGCCTTTCTGAGAGTGCAGCAGTAAAGCAAGTGCTTTTCAAATGCACTCCAGGAGCTGAGATGAACCTCGCCTCTGCCACAGGTCAGGATGCAGATGTGCCAGGCAACGATGGCTTCTCTGAATCTGCTGACTTCAGAAATGTTTTAGGAGTTCCTCTCATTCTCAAACTCTAAAATGACACCTCATTTGGAAGGAGATTCTGGAGTATGGAGATCCTGACTTCTCCTTTGCAATTCAGAGGAAATTTAGAAGGAATTGATGGTGTTGTGTTAGTGTTCTATTGCTACCATAACAAATTACCACAAACTTAGTGACTGACAACAGCACAAGTTTATTACCTGACAGTTCTGTAGGTCAGAAGTCCAGGTGCTGTGCAGCCCCACTAATTAGAGACTCATAAGACTGAGATCATGGTGGTGAGATAGCCTCTGCCCTTCTGGAGGCCCTCAGGAAGAAGCCCTTTCCTTTGCTGATTCAGGTTGTCTGCAGAATTCAGTTTCTGTGGTGGTAGGCCTGAGATCCCCTTTTCCCCACTGGCTGTCCAAAGAGGACTGTTCTCAGCTTCCAGAGGCCACACACATTCCTTGGCTTATGCTCCGCTTCCTCCATCTTCTGAATTAGCAGTGGCAGGCTGAATTCCTCTCACACTTCAAATCGCTCCTGCCTCCACTTCCACTGCATCCCTGACACCAGCTGGAAAAGGTTCTCTTTTAAGGGTTCATGTAATTAGATTGGGCCTATGCGCATAATTCAAGATAATGTCCTCATTCCATAATCTTAATCATATCTGTCCAAATCCTTATGATATATAACCTGACATATTCTCAGGTTCCTGTGACTAGGATGTGGACATTTTTGGGGTATCATTTTTTTTAACCACAGTAATACTTAGCTTACAACTTACATGCCACCACAGTCCACTGTCCACATATTGACATCTGAAAATCCATACATGATATTACTGTTTCCATTATTGGGAGCTATTTTCCTTTGTGGATAAAACCTGCAATCCAGCAGAGCGCACAGTTATGGGTAAAGGAGGCACATGTTTTGATAGAAGATCATTGGTTTTAATAGTGAGAAGAGACAAGTCTATCGATGAACTTCTGATTTCTAGACCTGTGTATTCTGGCCAGAGGAGAAATTACATTATTACAGTTATTACACAACTGCCACTTTTATTTAATATTCAACAGACCATTGCAAAATTCTACCACATCACCTCCTTTGGGTAAGACAAGCAAAATCCATGTGCATGAAGTTATTTTATACTTTATTTCCTATAAAATAAATTTCTCATTCAAAGGTAATGTTGCTTGGAATATATTAATAGTAAAGACAGTTCCCCAATAAGTTGATGTTTTTAGCAGAAACATAGCAGGCAGGAAAGGAAAATCCACAATCACAGTAAGTGTCCATTCTACTGATGATAAATTGCTGCTTTGTCATTTTGGAAGTGGCCGATACAATAAATTGGCACTAGAGGCCTGGCTGGTCTCTCCATGAGACACAGTCAAATGGGACATACAGTACTATCTTCTGCTGTTGACAGGGTGTGTCTTCAGTGGTGTAGCATAGCAATCAGCTATATAAAGTGGAAGTCCATGTTATTGAGCCAAAGAATAACCACCATCCCTCCTGCCATGGCTACCTTATTGAGGTGCACATTGTATAAGGGCAGGAGTGGCTAAGTAGAAAAGTCAACCACAGTCACAGCATTATGGTCATACCCACCTGAGAGCTGAGGGCTTCTGTGGTGAGGATCCCCATAGGTGAGCATTACTTGGACACAGATTCCCTCCACATTGTCCATTCAGAGAAATCTCTCCACACACCACTTACCCAGAGCTACTTGTGTCAAGGTTTTAATTTGTGATTTCCAAATCCCTGAGCATGAAACCAAACTACTATCCCAAACAATAAGTTACTGTGCAGTCATACTCTATTTAGCTCTCCTTCAAGAAAAGTCAACGACCATGTGCGTTGCTTGGAATTGTCGACTAAAATAATCCATAACCAATCTATAAATGAAAATTTGGGAAAGTTTATTCTGAGCTTAAATCTGAGGATTATAACCCAGGGCCTTTCTTCTCGAAGGAAGAAAGGGCACCAAAGAAGTGGGGTGCACAGAGTGGTTATATACCCCCAGAGAGGATGTTTCACATAGGATTGAAATGTCCCTTTTACAATAGTCATGAGACTGCTTTGTCAGCACAGCAATTGATAGAAATAGCAGGTAGGTCTTCTGTCTCAGTGGACACAGCAGGGTGGCAGTCTGTTGTCTCCAGCTGAGTGGTCACAGGTGAGCTGGGTGTTCAAAGGTGAGTGCAGCAATCAGTTCCTATTCTAAGGAAAGATGCTTATCCCTAAGGAAATGCCAATGTGGGGAGAAGTTGCACCTTTATCTCAAGGGCCTTTGTTCTGGCCATAGGAAATGTCTAAGCAGATATACAATATGTGCTCAATAGCCACAGTCAGGCCATTTTAGAAAAAAACAAAGTCAGGCTGAATTAGGTTTATACCAAATGGCTTCCTCATATATTCCAATATATCCTATTGCTTGCCATTTTTATTTGTCAGAATTAAGCTGCTTTAGAGGATTTTCTTCTCCATTGTCTTTCATGGCCACCCCTGGATGGAGCTATGTAACTGTCCAAGAATGTGAGGAGTGTGAGATTTTACCCAGCCTCTAGCTGACAAGTTATCCTGCTACAGTTCCATAGATTCTGGCAGAAGACACAAGAATCCAGAGTCAGCTGGGTTATTACCCATGACCCAGCAAGCAGCATGAGCTTTATGTTCGTGCCCATTGCCCTTGCTCCCCAAGACTCAAGAGGGTGACATAGTGCAGCCCAGGTTGGTTATGATCATGAGGCAGGATTATGTCACAGCTGAGAAACACTGAACCTTGTAAAATGTACTGCATGTACACCTAAAATTTTCCCTGAGGGGAAAATTATTTTTAATAAATTAGACAGTAAACAAAACTTTGGCCCCTCAAAGAGAGACACTATCTCTATTTTCCACATCTATTTGCTATACAAACATCCTTAAAAAATGTTCTAGAACACAGTGTCTTTGTTGAAAAAGACATTCAGAAACACAAGAAACACATGAAGAATTGTCTGCTGACTATACTTACACCTCATTTCTACACAGTCTAGGCATCTGGAGAATTTTCCCATGAGTATGCCATTTCACAGCCACATTTGGGATAAAATATGTTGAAGTTTACCAATACTACAGTATTTAATTAGGGTAACTATCAACAAGCCTCAAGATAAGGTCAATCTACAGTATGAACCTCCACCATGATCCTCAGGATCCTGACTTGGGCAGCTGAAATAACCCCACGTATCACGGTCTGCTTGAGAAAAGAGGTGGCTTTCTCCTGAAGATTTTACAATGAACTTCCTGCTTGTCCCAAGCATCAATCTAGGTAGAGGAGGATGTATTAACAATTACATGGACTCCACCTGAGCCCACTTGGAGACAGACTAGGACAAATTTATTAGCAACCACTGTTTGCCTCCACCATTTGTGGCCACAAAGAAAGGCATTTTTAATGTACCTGTATGAAGCTTTCCAAGTGAGAGACTAAATAGCTAGGCCATTGACAACAGCCCAGGAACCAAAACTAAAACATGTATAACAATGTTTCTTCTTTTTAAGGAATTTCATAATGTTTCATTTAAAACCAAACCCTCACCATGACTCCCTGGGACATCAGTGTCTCCTTACAGCAGGAAAGAGACCACAAGTGGGCCAGGGCATGTTGCACTTTAGCCTGGGGAACCCCAGCTAATGAGCTGAGGAAGTTGGGGCTGGCAGGCAGTCAGACTGTTGCACAGGCTCACATCACAACCTTCATGTGCAGGATCCTCAGGGCCTCAGAGATCTGGGCTCTCATGTCCATCTGGCCATACATGCTCACTGCGAAGGTCAGTGCAGCAATAAGGCCATGTGCTCTTGGCAGAGAAAGGTGCACTCTGGCAAGTTCCTGAGGGCCATCTGCACCACTTCAAAGTCCCAGCTGACCAGGCAGCACACGAATGTGGGTGAGAAGTCAGCTGAGATGCTGAGGTTGTTCTGGATGCAGCACAGGGCCAGGGTGAAGGCCAGGTTGCAGCAGAACTCCTTGGCTGAGCTAATCAGCTGCTGCGGGTTGGCTGAGAAGAAGCCCAGGAGGAAAGTTTTCTTTTTCCACATTGTAACTTCATTATCATACTCTTACACTCCTCAATCTTCTCCCCTTTTCTTTGTTACTATGCAAAGGAAGGTTTGGCATATCCCATGTAGTGCCATACATCTTTGAGTATAGCCTTTAAGGAGCCTTAGCAGCAAACTGTTAGGGAAAGCTTCCAGGGTTATTGCCAAAAACAATGTGTCCTAAATGAGTGAATGCCTATGTTAATGAATTCTCCTCTATCCACTCATAGTATTCTTTACTGGTCCAACAGTCCCCAGATCTACTTTTATAAGTATCCTGTTTAATTACCCATCTTAGTGCAAATCCATTGCCCTATGGATTGTTTTTCCACATAGTGGTGCTTATAATTTCACACCCTAACTTTACTAAGCTCCAGACTGTTTATTTAACCTTCCTGTTTGTCAGTTAGATCATCTGTTGAAGATGATTTTTTTTTAAAGCTTCAGTCTATGGTTGTATTTCCTAGTTGTTCATTTTTAGTTTTCTATGTGAACCACAACCACAGTAGGACAACTGACAGATGGGTGGTGTAGTTCCATGACTGGGAAGTGAACCTGGGCCACAGCAGTGAGAGTGTGCAATCTTAACCACTAGACCACCAGAGCTGGCTCTGATGTATTTTTTTTTCTTTTCCTTTTTCTCAGAACTCATTACCATCTCTGGAAGCACCTTAATTCTAATATGTATCACATATATCACATTTTTACTTGTTCTAGCTTTTTATTCCATCTTTAACACTAACATTTTTCTCTTTAAAATACCTCTTTTATGAATCCACCAATCATAAAAATACTATGTTTTTTCTGGTTATTATTCAAAAACCCTCAGTGTATTATGCAGCAACAATTTGGGGTTAGATTATAAAACAAACAAAAAGCTCATATATGGTGAAGATTTTTTCTTTTGTTTTATTTTGTATTACTAACATTGAAAAGAGAATATTGGACACTTTAAAGATGATCATCCTGGTTTTGTCTGAACTTAGGAAATATTCCACTGTTCTCTATATATTTACTTTTCTTTTAAATATCACAATCAAAGCAGTAGCCAGAGTTCTTCAGAAAGGTGTCTGTGTTCATTGTCTCCTTTGTTCATTTTTCATTCACTCTGTAGCCTTTTAAATATAGTTTCTCTATCTAGTACTGTTCCAACAAAGTCTTCTTAAGTTCTCAGGTTTTCTCTGTATTACGGACTTCAATAGATATTTGAAAATCTTCATCTTATTTAAATATTCTACAAGAAAACATAGGAAAAACTGTTCGTGACTTTGGTTTGGGCAAGGACTTCTTAAACAAGACACAGTAAACACAAAATATAAAGAAAAGCTTGATATGGAGTTAATTAGTATTAAAATGATTAGTCTTTGAAAGACAAGAAAACAAAAAGGTAAGCCATAGACAGGGAGATAAATTTTGCAAAACATATATCCTACAAAGGGCTAGTACAGTATGTAGAAAGAATTCTTACAACTCTACAATAAACAGATAGGCAACTCAATTAAAACTGGACAAAAGCTTTGAACAGTCGGTCCATATAAGAAGATATGTGAATGGCCAATAGAAAACATTGAAATATGCTAACATTACCATTCATCAGAAAACACAAATTAAAACCACAGTGATGTACCATTATTCACCCATTCAAATGGTAAAGTTTAAGACTGACGATATGAGAGTTGATTAGAATGTGGAAGAACTGGAACTCTCATAGATTGCTAGTAGGAATCCCAAATGTTACAGGCACATTGCATCTGTCAGCATCTCATAAATTGAGCTTATGTTTACTACCTGACCCAGCAATTACCATCACAGGAAATGAAAATATATGTTACACAAAGATGTGAAGGTAAGTGCTCATTGTTTATTTATCATAATCAAAACTGGAAGCAACTGAAATGCCCTTTAACTGGTGAATGGGTAAACAAATTGTGGTATAGTTACAATATGAAATGCTACTCAGTGACAATGGACCTCCCGAGATTTCAGTGTTGGGCTGGGAGTAAGGGGTGTAGGAGAGACCAAAAGAGGAGGAGAAAGACGCTACCACCTCATTGTCCATATAAGAATCTCCATTTTTCCTTTCCTGTCTTCTTTTTTCCATCATTCTATACATATGCCTTTCTCTCTGAAGTTAGACTTTTTCTCTATTTTTCTCTCCTTTGTGTTTTTAATATTTCCTTCTGCCTTATAGAGAGATCAAACACTTAGAATAAACTAGAATGATTCCTAACTTCCTTCATAGTCAACTTGATTGAAAAAAACAAAAACTTAGCAGAGTTTAAACACACATAAAACACAACTATCCCTGGGGAAGAAGATGACTCTGACTGACTGGCAGCCTTAGACTTCAGCAGCAGGGCCTGTGGGGAGAGAGTACATGACTCAGAACTACCTCAAGAAGTAGCTAGGGGCTTTCCCACTGATTGGCTTGCTAACAGGTGACTGCTGGGTCTTCTGTTTTACTCCCACCATCACCATAGCGAGGGGCAGGCATGGTCTACACTTGAGTGTGAAATGCTTGACTCTATCTTGGAGAAGCATCTGGTGACATACACAGGCTCTGCCCCAACTGTGAGCCACAGCCCCTGGAAGCGTTCACACTACAGAGGAAGAGATGGAGGCCTGTACCAAGAGAAATTACCTGCATACAGTCACCTTGATGCCATCTGCTCACCTGTCATTTCTTGTCTTAGGACAGCTCCCCCTCACTGGATGACCTTGCGTAGATGGCTTCACACTTGGTTCCTCAGATTTCCTCTGTGTATGTAGCAGAAAGCCAGACCAGCTGAACCACACAGGGGTATTTGAAGAGCACTTGACAACTCATTTGGGCAGCCCAGACGCACCAGAATATTTGCTCCATGAGAGAAGGGATTTTATCTGTTTTGTTCATTATTATATTCCCAACATCCAGGTTGGTGCTGCATGGTAGAAGCTCAAAAAGTATTTACTGAATGAATCCATGAGTGAATTGAACACTCAGTGGATAGGCTTTATATTCTATACTTGAGACAGAACTAGAAGTTATAGATAAGTGAAAGAAGACAGACACATTGGAGCAGTCCCATGCCTGTACAGAAATATCAATTACGTTAGGGAGTGGAGGGACTGAGGACTATGGCATCCAATTTTAGGGATGGGCTGAGCAAACTCAGAAATGCTTGCTGAAGAGAAGGATCCCAAACCTTGATTCAGGCTGACCTTCCCGAGGGTCCCTCCCTCCAGGCATCTCTGACAGGGGCTGCCCATCACTGTCAGTGCATGTGTGCCTGCTGGGGGCGATGATGTGCCAGGGCTGAAACTCCATGGGCAGATGACCAAGAACCAGGGACCACTGTCCTGGAAAACCCAGAAACAGAGCAGTAAGAAAGGGCCTCGACCTCTCGTCCTTCAAGGAAAACATGTACCGGGAATCTCCGTGGTGACAGCTGGGAAAGGGAGACTTCCCTGCAAAGCCAATGAGCACTGTGTTAGGGTAAATTTCCTCCTGGAAGTGCATTTTATGGCAGGGCCATCAGGATAATATTGTTACACTTTCCATGTCAGCCATATCTCTGCCTGATTTGCATGTTCTGCCTGCTCCTCTGCTCTTGTGCTAAGAAGTGGCTGGGTCTGTAAATGACAGTTTGAATGGAATCAGCACAAAGCCATTTGCCAAATTTGGGCCTGGAACCACTTGGCTCCTCCTCTCCAAACATCTGAATTCTCCTTTTGTTAAAGAAAAATTATTCATGATACTTGTTAAAAATGATAAGCGAGATTTTCTTCAAGAGAGACTACTGCAACAGGGTTTCACAAAAGGGAAAGAGATTGGGCTCAACTCTGAAAACAAGGAAAAGGGAAGATTTCTGGCCAAGGAACAGGGTGAGGGTCAGTGGATGGAAAATTTCTAAAAGGAAACATTGCAAGTAGAGGATTCTTACTTAGATGGACTCAACAGGATTCTTGCTGAAGGCAGGCCAGAGTGATTAGATATTGAGGGTGAGGAGGAAGAATTTAATCAGATATCAAGGGTGTGGAACTTTTGCTAAACTGACCCAGCAGGACTCTTTCTTAAAGTGGACTAAGCAGGCCAAGGATAGAGTGCAAAGTCAGGGCCTAGTAGAGAAGAGGGCTCAGAGGACCCTGGCTCAAGTTTGGTCAAAGAAAGAGTCTTTATCACCTCCATGCTGGAGACTCCCAGAGGCAGGCAGTCCTTCCAGGTATGCCTGGGACTGACATGCCTGTTTGGGAAGGGTTGCTCCTATCCCAGTGTAACCCTGGCTGTGACTGGCACTGAGGCATTATACTGAATGCTTGTGGACACTTATTTGATGCAGAGCAGAGGTTCTCAGTATGCAGTCCCTGGACCAGTAGCATCAGCGTCATCTGGGAATTTGTTAGAAATACAAATCTTTGACCACAGCCAAGGCCTATTGAATCAGAAACTGTGGGAGTGGGGTCCTGAAATCTTGTTTTAACTAGTCCTCAGGTGACTCCAATGCACGCCAAAGTTTGAGGGTCACTGTTGCAGAACGGTCTTGGTCATGTACAGACCTCAAGAGTGGCTCATGGCTGAAGTTTTGGAACCTCAGAGTCCACCTGGGTGGCTTACTGGAAAAAGGATGGCTGTGGTGACAAGTTTCAGACAGAACTGAGTTCAAATCCTCCCTCTGTCCCTTTCATGGTGAGTGATATTGGACAAGAGATGATAAACACTGGGATCTTTGGTTTCCTTCCTTATAAATCATGGGCAATAAATTCCTGCTCTGTTTGCTTTGTAGCATTGATGGCAGGATCAAAGGAGAGGCTACAGGAGAAATAGTTGCACAGATTATAAAGTGGGATGCAGTAGAGTGTGGTGGTTTTGAGCCTAAACTTTGGAACTGACCTGCCAGGATTTGAGGCTCAATTTTGACATTGATCAGATGTAGTCTTTGATGAACTCATTAAACTCTCTTTGCATTAATTTCCTCACATGTAAAATGAAAGTTGCCTTGTACCAATCAGTGTGAGGACTGAATGAATTAATATAAGTTAAGCACTTAGAACTGTGTTTGGCAAATAATGTGTTATATAAAGGTCTGATATTATGATTATGATTACAAATTATTGCTATTGTTTTTACTACCTGAGTCCTGAATAGGGTAGCTGCTGGTCCCAATAGCCATCATAGGTATGGGGTTCCATATTGGTTCTTCCTGGCTTATCAACAGAGTCATAAGGTGTGGGACAAGGCTCACTGAGCACCCACTCCTTTCCAGGCTCTATTGTGGTGGACCCTCCACACCATCATTATTCCTCACAGTGACCCCAGAAGATGAATACCATTATTCCTCACCTTAGAGATGAGAAATCCAGGCTCAGAGAGTTTAAGAGAGTTGCCCATTTTCAAAAACAGTAGATGTCAGAGCTGGGGTATGAACCCAGATCAGTATGACTCTAAAGCCAACCCTACATGCCGTGTAGACTTCTCATGTATAAATGTAGAAACCAATCATTACAGAGGTGAGGTAATTGTCTAAGGACCAGAATCAGTGTTCCTAACTCCGATTCAGGTTCTTCCTCATGAGTCTGTGTTTTCTAAGTGCTTAAATAGAAATGAATGCTGAGTCAATAATTAGTTTTGTTTTCATTACAGACCCTATCTTGCTGTTGTATAATTTTCTTGGTTGTGCTTATGGTATGTATTCATCTCTCAAACACCCCTGTGCTTTCTAGGAAGGTAGATTGTGGTCTTGTGGGGAAGTGATGGTGGGCAAGCTAAGCAAAGAAGACAGGAAGAGAACTGGACCTTTCTTCATATGTCTCTAGAGATGGATGGCTACATGAGGTGAGATGCATCTCTCAAGTCTTGAACTTTTAGACACTTGGAGAAGCACATTAGAAATTCTAGAAAAGTGTGACCATTGGTGTGTTGCCATTTATACTCCTGGTTCTCCAAACAGACTAAAAATTGTGAAGCCTCCACAAACGAGAAGATCCTCTCCAGTGATAAGACTGAATAGCTAACTTGGCAAATTCATTCCATTTGACGTAGGAGAAATGGTGCAGGCCTGATCCAGCCTCCAGGTCTCAGAGGGTGCCCGAGCACAGAACCAGCCCATCAAGAGCACTTTATAGTATGCTGTGTGACACTCTTCTTTTTCCATACATTTTTTTCTGTCTCTCCGATTCTGTATCCATCCATCTTCCATCCATCCATCCATCCATCCATCCATCCATTTATTATAAAGCAATATATTCAAAGATTTTGTCTTTACTATTTCCTCAACCTGGAACCTTCTTTTCTCAGAGTTCTACATGGTTCATCTCCATTTATTTTCTCAATTTGCTCATATTATATTTGCCTAAAGAGGCTGTTGCTGACCACCCTGTATAAAATAGCACCTCTCTCAGGATTACTCTCTATCCCCCTTATTCTACTTCATTTTTCTTTATGCACTGGCTGATACTTTATTTTGTATTATTTTGTTTGTAGGAGGACAGGGAATTTGTTAGTTTCATGCAAGATTGTTTGTTATATCCTACCCTAAAGCAGTGCTTGATATGAAATAAATTCTCCATATGTATTTGTTGAAGGTATGAGTCAAAGAATAAATGAATGTTATAGCTAAGTATGTGCTACTTTTAAGAAGAGCCCTTGTGGAAGATTATACTCTTAATTTCAATGATGTGGCTATTGATAACATCTTTTTGATTAATAATTACTCACTTGTGTTTAGCACTAATGCATGCTATGTACATTTATCACTAATTCATTATGTGATGTTGCAAAGTGGGTGGTGTCATTCCCACTGTTAAGATGGAGAAAATGGGGATTCCCAAAGTCACCCAGCTCATAAGTGGCATGTCGAGGCTTCTGACTCAGTCCATCCGTGTCCAATTTCCTTTTCTCTGCTCAATTCTGCCCCTCATCCCAGACTTCTCTGTCAGAGAAGACTCCGATATTTCTTTTAAGAGCTACAAATGGAGACTAGTCACATCACCTCATGTCCCCTTTGGTCCATGTCTGTCTTTAGCAGCTTCATCATCAGCCTTATTTTATTTAGCACCAGATGATTTTAACTGTCTCCCCAAAGCAAATACCCCATCAAAGAGCAAAGCTTTGCCTGAGGACAAGAGGCAATGTACTTTGGAGACCAATTCCAAGGGGGCTGGTCTCCAAATGGTCATGACTGTGGCCCTTACAGGGAGAATACTTCTTAGGGAAAATCCATCTGATTATACAAATTATCTTGTGTTTATCCAAAAAAGGTAGCCTCAGACTTTATATTGATCCTGTAATCAATATAAACACAGATTACCCTACACTCTATGTTTGTGAGTTTCCAAAAACCAACTAAAACAAGGGGACAATTTTCAAACAAATACTAAATGTGGTTTACGTACTACTTTACCAATACAATCACAATCTATTGGATGACCTCAAATCTAAGAATTACATAGATGTCTGCCCATTCCTGAACTTCATACCAAAGCAGTTTCTTGTTTTTTAAAGGTCTAGAAGCAAAGAGACAGAGCCGTGACTCAAAGATCAATCTTTCTGACATTTCTACCCTATACTATAAAATCCCTTACTTGATCAAAATACGTCATTAACTTGCTGTTGATGGAGAAATTTAGTTTAATTCAGCAGAAACACACATTTTATGAGCACAAGGCACTTCTAGATCCAGCACATTTGAAGATTCAGGGTCTCTACCCTGGGAGTATTAAAATATGGTAGAAGAGCCAAGCATATAGACCATTTCATTGGAACAAGGGCTTCTCTAGAGGGCGCCCTCATAACACAGAGAAGGGAGTGTAAACATTGAGATGAGATAAATCAACCTGGAGAAGGTACCTGCATTGCCTCTTCTAAGATGTTAATAAGAAAATAGTAGTTAATGTTTATTGAGCCCTTGCTGTGAGCCAGACACAGTGCTAAGTGTTTAAATGCATTTTCTCATTTTGTTCCCACCATGGACTCATGAGATAGAAATTATTATTATTCTCATTTTATGGGTGATGCCATTGATGCTCAAGATCACTTTACTAGTAACAAGCATAATTGAGATTCAAAGCCTTGTCCAACTGAAGCCAAGCTGTGCTCTTAACCTCTATTCTCAGAGCAGAAGTCAACCAGGCAAGGAATGAAGGGCTCTTCTGGTGAGAGAACTGCATAAGCAAAAGCATGGTGTCATTAAATAGTGAGCTAGGAACATGAAACTTACTGTAAAATTGAGAGAATAGGCCTCCATATCAGTACTCTGATTCCAGTTGAATTCTAGATAAATTCAAATTTGTCTCCTGGCTGCTTATGGAGACAACCATACCAAACTATCAGTTAGGATGTCCAAGACAGAAGACTTCTTCCTCCTTGGATCATGGCTTCCCCTGTCGAATATGTTAGGCTACTCTAAATCTTTCATGCTGGATTTCAGGAATTTCCTCCTGAATCTTTCTTGATGAGATGGAGCACAGTTCATTTCCTTGTACATACTCTTCCTGGTCCTGTGAAACATAGACAAAACTCTTTGTTTATTATACACATCTGTCCAAATTTCACTTCATTTGTCTGGCATCAGTGGTACCTGAGGCCTCTTCCCATTTCCTGAGCCGCTGTGCAAGCAGCCCTTGTCACCTTCTGAGCCAGCTGTTGACTAAAGTTCTGAACTGTGTCAGTTCTCCATATGGGTAGAGAAGCAGTAAGGACTGTGACTCCTGGCCCCACTTGAAGGAAAGATGGAGAAATGGGAAGCCAGTTGAACCCCCACTTGGAGGGCCAAGAGAACACAGACAGCAATAAAGGAAGAAGTTCTCTTGGACTCCCGAGAGACTCTTGTTTCTCCTTTCCAGAACAAGCTTGTTTCCTGACGTTTATCCACTTCTCAGTTTAAGTCAATGTCAAACTGTCCAGTTAATGAGGTTATGTGGCCTTTTCATTTAACTCCCAGTCTCTAAGCAAGTTTGACCCCACCAATCCAAAGAGGAAGTATCTCCTTTTTCCTCTCTTATAGCCCTCCTGCTTTGGAGGTTGTTCCTGATATATTGGCTCAGGCCTTCTTGATGCAGTGCAAGCCCCACACTATGGCTGAGCCTCTTTCGGAGTCATTTAATATGGTGCATTAGGGAAGCATTAGCTCACAGCACCCACAATCACTCCCACATTTCACTTGGAAAATGAAACAATTCTCTGTGATCACAAATCTGCCTTTTGTCCACCTGCAATCCCCAAGCCCTCCTTCCCTCAATAAGTTTGGTAACTTTATTAGTCAGAGTTCTCCAGAAAAGTCTGGAGAATATATATATATATATATATATATATATACACACACACACACACACACACACACTGTTTCTCTAGAGAGAATATCTATCTGTTTATCTATCTATCCACCTATCTATCTATCCACCTACCTACCTACCTACCTATCTATGGAGAGATTTTTCTTGGGAATTTTTAGGAATTGGCTCACATCATTGTGGAGACTGCCAAGTCCTAAATCTTCAAGGCAAGCCAGTGGCCTAGAAATTTGGGCATGAGTTAGTGTAGAAATCTTGAGTCCAAAGGCAGTCTAAAAGCAAAATTTCCTTTTCTTTGGGAAATCTCAGTCTTTTCTCTTCAAGTTTTCACATGATTGCATGAGGCCCACCCACATTATGGAGGTTAGTCTGCATTGCTCAAAGTTTACTAATTTACATGTTAATCACATCTAAATAATACTTCACAGTGATATAGACTGGCACTTGATCAAACAACTGGGTGTCATGGTCCTGCCAAGTTGATACATAAATTTAACTGTCATTCATCCCAAGGCTACACAACTAGTGAATGAGTAACGGTAGTGAGATTTAAACTCAGGCTCTAATCAAATGCACATTGTGCAGCTACATCTTTCCTTCTGTGTTCAATGTCACATTTGTTGAGCCCAGGTTAGGACTCCTTATGGCATTGTAACTCCTTCTCACTTTTGACCTGTCCCCCCTCATACCAGAGCACCAAACATACACCCATGTACTCACAGAAAACTTGAAAATAGCCAAGAACCTATGTAAAGCATCTAGAGATGAGAAGATGAGTTCCAGGAATTAGGAAAATGTCTGAGTTCCAATAAGTATTGTTTGAGTTAAAAAAAGAAAAAGGTAAAACTCTCTTCTACTATGTGGTCTCCATATGAAGTGAAGATAAAAGCAAAGGGTGGAACAAAATGGGTTGGGTTATACAAGGCCCGCAGGTGCCTTAGTGGTCAGAGTTATGTCAAACTAAAGATGTTCAGGTTCTAATTCCAAGGATCTGCAAAAGAACTTTTAATCTGTGTGATTAAGGTACGTCATTAAGTTAAGGACCTTGAGACAGAGAGGTTACCCTGGATTATCCAGAAGGGTCCAATGTTATCACACATTTTCTTAAAGGTAGAGGAGGGAGGCAGAAGAGGAGACTCAGAAGAAGACATGTCTATGAAAGAATGTTAGAAAGATGTGACATTGCTGGCTTTGAAGATGAAGAAAAGGGGCTATGAGTCAAGGAATGCAGGTGGCCTCTGGAAACTGAAAGAGACAAATAAATAAAGGGATTCTCCCCTAGAGCATCCAGAAGGAATGCAGTGTGCTCACACCTTGATTTTAGCCTAGCAAGGCTATGTCACACCTTTGACCTCCACAACTGTAAATAAGTGTGTTATATTAAGCCATTTAGTTTGCTGTGATTTGTTACAGCAGCAAAAGAAAACTAACATAGATGTCAATATACATATAACAAAGAGAAAAGTGAAAGTTGCTACAGAGCTACTGTAGTTCTCATTTCTATGCTGTAGATGTTATGGGTTATTTTAGTATAAGACAGCAAAGATATCCTCTTCAGCTAAAGCAGTAAGTAATATTCCCTCCTTTCTTGGATTCTGATACTCATTTTCTTATTTAAATTGTATAAACATTTCTGTAAACATTTTTATTGTAGTTACAATATAACACATCCTTTAAGGGAGAAAAAGAAGAAATTAAGACAAAAATATATTTGGTAAATCAAAATACTACTGCTTATATACATCAGTATACAGATGACCCTTGGATTAGCCCCCTTAGAAGCTGTAACATCTGACATCCATGCACAAAAGTGCACTAATATGCCTAAGCTCCCTTTTTTGTTTCTGCTGAGATTCTGCTTAATGGAATTAGAAAAAGTGCCAGTTTGGATAGAGACTGCCATGACCCTTTGCAAAGTGAAGATAATCCAGTTAGCAAAACAGTTACAATAATATTGACTGTGGTCATGAACATAATTTCACAGCAGAACAAATACACTTAGAAAAAGGCACACAGACAATCTAAACAATCAATTCTGGCTTAATCAGCAATAGGAGAAAGCATTGAAGAAAATGATAAGATGCAGCATCCCATGGCCCCTCACTGGATCTTCCCTTCACATGGTGGCTGCTCTTCTCCTGTTGAGTGATATTTCTGTGCCTGAGAGCAATGCTCTGATTACACCAGGGGAATAGAAGAGAGAAAACAAATTTTTCCAATTCTATGAAATCTGAGCCATGGAAAGAATCAAAGAAAAATGCTGAGGACATGAAATCTGCACATATTATGATGAAATGTAATTTCACCCAAGAAGAAAAAAAAGACTAATGTGAGGAGAACAAATGATGAATATTATTTCATTGTGGTGACACAGCTAAAAATAATGGATTTATACTAAATAAAAAAGTCTAATTGACAAAAAAAAAAGTTAATGATATGTCAAAGAAAATACACTTTAATATTTTTATCTTGTTTCCTCTTTTCTCCAGCCACAGTAAACTTAGTTCTCCTATCTGGACTTCATCAGATTTTCTTTCCATCTCTAAGGCACTACATACTTATTAGCCTTAATTGTCACTATCCAGTGCTGAAAATGGCTCCCTTCCCAACCCTGATGTTAGAGTTACAGGCTAGAGTTACATGGGTAGCTTTGGTAAATCAGCAAATAAGGCTTGACTATTAGAAGCAAATTATTTTTTCCTGCTTCAAATAGTCATGGACACTTGATCACCTATAAATAATCAAGATAAAAATCATAAAGGTTAGGCTATCAGGATCAATTATAATCTCCAGAATCTAGGCTGTCAACAAACCATTGGACCTCTATCAAAGATAGGAACACCAGAGCTGGTTTTGTGCCTAGACAATGCTTCTTATTCCATCAAATATTTAGCAAATATAGAACAGATTCCCCCATTTGACTTCCTCCACCACAAATGGTGTCATTTGAGAAAACTAATTTGCCATTTTTCAGAGTGCTGAATACACATCTATAAAATATTCACTCTGTCACACTATAAAGGTCTTCTGGCTTCAAAAATCTCCTATTAAAATGCAAATACTTCTGATAAAAGGAAAAAATTTAGCTCTAGCAAGCACATACATATAAATATATATGCATACATACATGCAACTTGAGGAATGATGGAGAGTGGGGCATAGTTGTGGCGTATAGCTGAAAGCTAAGTTATTCTTGAATTAAATATATAGGAGAAACACCTAAGCAAAGTGCCAGAATAATTAATAAGGCGGGAATATGGTCTAGAAAACATGGTGGATGTATACTAAGGACAAATGTCACCAAATTGATCCTTTTTCATTTAGAACTAGAGAGTCTATTTATCTTTTATTAATTCATCCAGCCTAAGTGCAACTCTGTACTTGACTTTGAAATCTGTCCAGGAAAGAAAGTTTCACTACATTTAGCATTGCCATGGGTATACAGGTCCCACAAGAGGGAGGAGGATGTGGTAGTTATGGAAAAGGAGGTACAGTAAGCATTTCCTTTATGTCAGCCTCTGTTACAAACTTGCACATGTCTCTTAGTTAATTGTCCCAACGATTCTATTATTTAGGCTCTTCCCCATTTTAACACAAGTTCTGGGAGATTTATTTGTAAGCATGACTCAGAAATTACATAAGTGGCTCTAAAGTTTCAAATTCACTTTGCTGCAAGTTATGAGGTATTATTTTCTCAAAGTACATAAACTAGACATAAGTGGATGATGGCCTTACTTTAGAACTAGATGCTGTGAAGAATGGTCTCTCTTTTATTCTGTTTGTGCCCTCATTCCAACAAGATAGCAACTCAATATCCATCTGAACTCAAAGCAGAAAAAAACAGAAATTATTTCATCTTTTTTAACTATTTCTTTTATTTGGAAATTAAAAAAGAATCCCAGACCTCCCCTCCAATGATATATAATTCACTAGCCTTAAAAATGACACATACCTTCCTGATGGTCAAAGTGTCTTAGCAAAATAAATATTGAGTTTTCCAGCCTGTATAGTGAACAAAACAGATTAAAAAGTGTTTGTGATTGCCTAACTAGTGAACCAAGTATAACATCTGCCACAATCAAAAAGTTATACTCCCCCCACCCACACAAATTTTCTACTGTGAGATTACTGGCTTATTTTCTGAATCTATATCTGCTGTTCTATAAAAGTATATAATTTTGGAAAACTATCATTCTTCATTTGAAGTTGCTGCCATTTTTTGGTCTAAATTATCTATCTAGGAACAGCAGGGCATAATAGAAACTCACCATGTCAGGAATCAGGACCTCTGGGTTTTCATCCTGACTTGGTCATAAATTCCAAAGATTTTTGCCATCTTTATATCTCAAATTTACCCATAAATATGAAGCAGTATTACCCTATGCTTCTAATATTAACTATATTGTGTGTGATATATTTATAAATGAGTTTGTGATGCTGTATATATAAGCTTTATAGATTGGAGTGATGTCAATGTTATGTCTACTGACTCTTACATGCAATATCTGCATAATGTTTCATCATTTAACAATCACTTCAAGATGCAGATTCATTCTAGAGCCTTTCTGTATCCATTGATAAACTTGGACAGAGCAGGAAATCATCTTACAGTTTTACATCAGATAACAACCCTCCTCCTACTCATAGCACACAAATGTTTCACAATTCCAATTGACATCCCAATGGCTTAACACATCTTGTTTGATAGCGGCCCATTACATACACATCAAAGTGATTGAGAGTTTCTTACAGTAGTAATAGGCATGATGCCAATTATTGACTTCTCCCATCCTATCATCTGCCTCTCATAAATTTGAGGAACAAGTCTGTTATCTTCTACTTGGAAAAACTTCAGTAAGCCAAAGGTGTTGGTGTGTATTCCTGGGAGGGGTGGGCTGAGCTGAGATATGATTTTATTAGTATATCTTAATTACTGATTCTGACCAAGGTCTATTGTTTTCCCTGGCTGTGGATGAAGAGAGTTCCAATATAGCATCAAGGCCTCCAGACAAAGCCTGTTTTGTTTGAACGGCCCAGCCAGACATCAGGTGCCATATTGGAACTCAGAAAAACTGGGGAGGGGGGGAGAATAAACAACAACGTTCAGTGAACAGGCTTTGTGTCTCTCTGGGAAAGTGAGTTTCCTCAGCCTTAGAGGAAAATCAGGCAAGATGATAGTGCTGAGGAAAGGAAAACTGTTTCTTTGCCCATGTACCCATTCTGAGGCTGCTGTTCTTCTTTAGTAAGAAGATGGTATTGGGGAGACTGGAGAACTCCATAGTACTCTGATCTCCACCTCCTGATGATGTGTGTGTGTATGAGGGGAGGGAATGCTTCTGGTTATTGGGGTGTCTAGTAACTCACCTTGGCCTTAACCCAAATAAGGGAGCAGCAGCTTCTATTGTGCAGCCTAAGAGTGAAATCAGGCATTCTTAATGCTCTTCAAGGTAATCTAACTCTGCATTTCCCTTCCTGGAGGGAGTAGGAAAGGAGCTGGTAGCAGAACAGAGTAACAGTGATCTGAATACTTGGAACATCTGCTTCATGCTTGAGATCTTGAAATTCACGCAGTTGTCATGGTTACAGTCACCATGGCTCTAAGGTTGATATCTTCTTTTCCTATCTTAGATCTTCAGTGACACCACATCTGTCCAACCCTAGGAAGGACACTTATGGCTTCTCAGAACCATCTTGCAATGTTGCAGCCTAGGTTTTCTCCCCACTCAAGTATGATATATTTTATTTTCAGCAAGTACTGAGAGGTGAACACTTTTCTGAGGACCCCAGGTTCTCAGGAGAGAGTAAATAAGGACTATTTCTGGGCATTTGGGGGCAAGTATTTAGGAAAACTTAGAGAACAGGAGATATATGAAGATTCTGAGGCTATTTTATTCCTTGGATTCTCCTTGAGGAAATAAAATATGTCTCCATTTACAGTTTCATGTACTGTCTATCCAGGCACACAGATTGCCTTTATGGCCAGAGTGAGAGGAAGGATCCTTGATGCCAAGTGTGCCTTGACATCCTGATATCTCTGTAAGTGGGAATGGAAATCTGATCTTCTTCTTTTCTCCTCCCTACTCCTTCCACTATTGGTGAATTGATTTCCTATTGCTACTGTAACAAATTAACACAAATTTAGTGACTTAAAACACTGTAAACTTACTATAATACAGTTCTAGAGGCCAGAAATCCATAATAAGTTTCACTGGGCTAAGGCCAATGTATAAGACTGTGTTCCTTTTGGAGACTCTAGTTGAAAATCTATTACCTTGCCTTTTGCAGCTTCTAACCACAGCCTGCATTGCTTAGCTCATGGCTCCATCCTCCATCTTCAATGTGAGTAGCATAGCATCTTCTAATCTCTCTCTATCATTCTGACTTTCTTGTAATACTTGGGCCACCTGGATATTCCATGATAATTTTATCTCAAGATGCTTAAATTAATCACATCTTCAAAGTATTTTTTTAACATGTAAGGTAATGTCTTCTCAAGTACTGGAATTTAGAAAGTGGACATCTTTGGGGGACCATTATTCAGTCTACCATGATAGAGCTCTCTGTTTCCTCTTCTGAATTTTCCAGAGATATTTAGCCAGCATGTGTCTGAATCCACATAGACCCATTTAAGTATTTTAACCTATGCTTTTATTATACTTTACATATGGCAAGGCCAACATATCAGGAGGTGAGTGTCACTGAAAAGATTGTTTGTTATACTTACGGATACCAAGAGGAGGGGGCACACCACATCAGGTAGGCCACATACGGAAGCACCATGGCCAGTAAGGATGCAGCAGGAGAGAGAGGAATCATCAGTAGTAAAGGCCTTTGTTGTACTTTTGGCGTGAAGAAGCAGAAAGGCAGAATAATCAGGCTTGAGATTGGGTAGTTTGAATAATTTTAGCAGCCTCTGGGGCATAGTTGCTGTCCCTAGTTTTCTGGCACCTGGCTCTGAGGTGATTACGGTAGTGGATATTGGTCTAGGGTGTGAGTATCTGATAAAGGAGGTGGTTGTGGGTGTGCACTCTCGATTGGGTGCTTTTCTTTGTTTGTTTGTTTATTTTTTATTGTGATAATATCAGTTTATAACATTAGATAACTTTCAGATGTACATCCTAATATATTTTGAATTATGTGTATATTACATCATGTTCACCACCCAAAGACTAATTACAATCCACCACAACTCGCCCATTTTTCCCTCCCTCCTTCCTTCTTCCACACTGGTAATCACTAATCCAGTCTCTGTCTCTATGTGTTTGTTTGTTGTTGTCTTTATCTTCTACTTATGAGTGAGATCATGTAGTATCTGACTTTCTCCCTCTGACTTATTTTGCTTAGCATAATACCCTCAAGGTCCATCCATGTTGTCACAAATGGCTGGATTTCATCATTTCTTATGGCTGAGTAGTATTCCATTGTGTATATATACCACATATTCTTTATCCATTTGACCCTTGATGGGCAGCTAGGTTGCTTCCGAGTCTTGGCTATTGTGAATAAGGTTTCAATGAACATAGGAGTGCATGTATTTTTACTCATTCGAGTTTTCACGTTCTTTGGATAATCATCAACAGTGGAATAGCTGGGTCATATGGTAAATCTATTCTTAATTTTTGGGGGAATCTCCATACTGTTTTCCACAGTGGCTGCACCAGTTTGCACTCCCACTAGCAGTGTATCAGAGTTCCCTTCTCTCCACATCCTCTCCAACCTTGTTTTTTCCTGTCTTCTTACTTGTAGCCATTCTGACTAGCATGAGGTGGTATCTCATTGTAGTTTTGATTTGCATTTCCCTGATGGTTAATGATGTTGAACATCCTTTCATATCCCTGTTGGGACATGTAGATCTTCTTTGGAGAAACGTCTGTTCAGATCTTTTGCCCATTTTCTAATTGGGTTGTTAGTTTTTTTGTTGTTGAGATATATGAGTTCTTTATATATTTTGGATATCAACCCCTTATCAGATATATGGTTTACAAATATCTTCTCCCAATTGTTAGGTCGTCTTTTCATTTGTTGATGGCTTCCTTTGCTGTGCAGAAGATTTTTAGTTGATGTAGTCCTATTTTTTATTTTTTCTATTGTTCCCCTTACCTGTCAGATATGCTACTTGAAAATGTGCTACTAAGACCAATGTTGAAGAGAATACTGCTGATGTTTTCTTCTAGAAATTTCATGGTTTTAGGTCTTACATTCAAGTATTTAGTCTATTTTGAGTTAATTTTTGTGTATGGTATAAGACAATGGTCTACTTTCATTCTTTTGCATGTGGCTGTCTAATTTTCCCAACACTGTTTATTGAAGAGATTTCAGTTTTTCCATCAAATGTTCTTCATTCCCTGTTGAAAATTCGTTCTGCATAGATGTGTGGGTTTATTTCTGGGCTCTCAATTCTGTTCCATTGATGTATGTGTCTGTTTTTGTGCCAGTACCAAGCAGTTTTGGTTAGTTTTGTAGTATATTCTGAAATCTGGGGGCATGATACCTACACTTCTGTTCTTTTTGCTCAGGGTTAGAAATAATTCAGGGTTTTTTGTTGTTCCATATAAAATTTAGGATTCTTTGTTCTACTTCTGTGATAAATGTAATTGAGACTTTCACAGGGATTGCATTGAATCTGTATATTGCTTTAGATTTAGATTTAGATTGCTTTGCCTATGTTAATTCTTCCAATCCAAGACTATGGAATATCTTTCCATTTCTTTGTGTCATCTTCTATTTCTTTCAACAATCTTTCATAGTTTTCAATATACATATCTTTCACCACTTTGGTTAAGTTTATTCCTAAGTATTTTATTTTTTGTTGCAATATAAATAGAATAGTATTCTTAATTTCTCTTCTGCTATTCCATTGTTAGTGTATAGAAACAACTGATTTTTGTATGTTGATTTTGCATCCCACAACTTTACTGTATTCATGTATTATTTCTAAAAGTTTTTATGGATTCTTTAGGTTTTCTATATATAATATCATGTCATCTGCAATTAGTGATGGTTTTTCTTCTTCCTTTCCAATTTGGATCCCTTTTATTTCTTTTTCTTGCTTGATAGCTCTGGCTAAGACTTCAAATACTGTGTTAAATGTGAGTGGTGAAAGTGGGCATCCTTGTCTGGTTCCTATTCTTAGAGGGATAGCTTTCAGTTTTTCTCCAATGAGAAGGATATTAGCTCTAGGCTTGTCATATATGTGCTTTATTATGTTGAGGTGCTTTCCTTCTACACTCATTTTATTCAGAATTTTTATCATAAATGGATGCTGTATCTTGTTAAATGCTTTCTCTGCATCTACTGAGTTGATAGTGTGGTTTTATTCTTCATTTTGTTAATGTGATGTATCACATTGATTGATTTGTGGATGTGGAACCATCCCTGCATCTCTGGAATAAATCCAACTTGCTCATGGTGTGTGATCTTTGTCGTGTATTGTTGTATTTGATTTCCTAATATTTGGTTAAGGACTTTTGCATAGATGCTCATCAAGGATATTGGCCTGTAATTTTCTTTTTTTGTGTAGTCCTTGTCTGGTTTTGATATCAGGGTAATGATGGCTTTATAGAATGAGTTTGGAATCTATCTGTCCTCTTCAAATTTTTGGAAGAGTTTGAGAAGGATAAGTATTAAGTCTTCTTTGAATGTTTGGTAGAATTCACCAGGGAATTACTGTTTTTATCTCCTTGTTGGTGATTGGTATATTAGAATTACCTATTTCTTTTTGATTCAGTTTTGGAAGATTGTATGATTCTAAGAAGTTATCCATTTCTTCTAGATTATCCAATTTGTTGGCATATAGCTTTGCATGATATTCTCTTATAATCTTTTGTATTTCTGAGATGTCCATTATAATTTCTCCTCTTTCATTTCTGATTTTATTTATTTGAGCCTTCTCTCTTTGTTTCTTGGTGAGTCTAGCTAAAGGTTTCTCAATTTTGTGTATCTTTTCAAAGAACCAGCTCTTGGTTTCATTGATTTTTCTATTGGTTTTTAGTCTCTATTTCATTTAATTTTGTTCTGATTTTTATTTTTTCCTTCTTTCTATTGATGTTGAGCTTCGTTTATTGTTCTTTTTCCAGTTACTTTAGGTACACTGTTAGGTTTTTTTATCTGAGATTTTTCTTGTTTGTTGAGG
Organism: Equus przewalskii; assembly: GCF_037783145.1. Taxonomy (NCBI): domain Eukaryota; kingdom Metazoa; phylum Chordata; class Mammalia; order Perissodactyla; family Equidae; genus Equus; species Equus przewalskii. Next base: position 44,184,537 of record NC_091836.1, on the reverse strand, counting down.
TAGGCCTATATTGTTATAAACTTCTCCCTTACTTTCACTGTTGCTGTATCCCATAAATTTCGTCATGCCCTATTTTCATTTTCATTTGTCTCCAGGTATTTTTTTATTTCTCCTTTGATATCTTCATTGAGCCAATCATTGTTCAATAGCATTTTTTAAAGCTCTAGTTATTTGTGGCTTGTCCTATTTTCTTCCTGTAGATTTCTAGTTTCATAACTTTGTGATTAGAAAAGATGCTTGGTATTATTTCAATCTTTGTAAATTTATTGAGATTTGTGTTGAGGCCTAGTGTGTGATCAGTCCTGGAGAATGTTTCATGCTCATTTGAAAAGATTGTGTATTCTGTGGGTTTTGGTTGGAATGTTCTGTATATATCTAGTAAGTCCATCTGGTCTAATGTCATTTAAGGCCGATGTTTCCTTATTGATCTTCTCTTTGGATGATCTATCCATTGGGTTAAGTGGAGTGTTAAAGTCCCCTACTATTATTGTGTTACTGTCTATTTCTCCTTTTATGTCTGTTAATAACTGCTTCATATATTTAGGTGTGCCTATGTTGGATGAATAGATATTTGTAAGTGTTCTATATTCTTGTTGGGTTGTTCCCTTTATCATTATGTGGTGCCCTTCTTTGTCTCTGTTACAGTTTTTCTTTTACAGTCTATTTTGCCTGATGTAAGTATTGCTATCCCAGCTTCCTCTCATTGCCACTTGCGTGAAGTATCTTTTTCTATCCCTTCACCTTCAGTTTGTGAGTGTCTTTAGGTCTTAAGTTTCTTCTTTTAAGCAGCATAAATATGGGTCCTGTTTTTTATCCAATCAACCACTCTATGCCCTTTGATTGGAGCATTTAGTCCATTGGCATTTAAAGTAGCTATTGAGAAGCTATTTTGTTACCATTTCTCTGGGTGTTTTAGTAGTTCTTCTCTGTTCCTTTCTTCTTCTCTTGCTCTCTTCACTTGTGGTTTGATGGCCTTCTTTAACAATATATTTGAGTTCCTTTCTCTTAATATTTTGTGTATTTGTTACAGGTTTCTGGTTTGTGATTCCCATGAGGTTCATATATAATAACCTACTTCTGTAGCAGTCTATATTAAGTTGATAGTCTCTTTAGTTTGACCTCTCACTAAAATCTCTTCTCTTTTATTTCCTTCCTCTCACATTTTATGATTTTGGTGTCATGTCTAACTTCTTTGTGTGTCTGTGTGTGTATCTGTTACCATCTTATCATGGAAATAGATAATTTTAGTACTTTTGTCTTTTGACCTTCACAGGTGGTTGATCTTCTACCTTTATTGTATTTTTGCCTTTACCAGTGATTTTATTCCCTTCTTTTGATAATTTTCTTGTTTCTACTTGTAGTCTTCTCTTTCTCACCTAAATAAGTCCCTTTAGCATTTCTTGTAAAACTGGCTTCTTGGTGATAAATTCATTTAATTTTTGCTTGTCTGGGAAACTGTTTATCTCTCCTTCCATTCTGAATGATAATCTCACCAGGTACAGCATTCTTGGCTGCATGTTATTTTCCTTTTAGTACTTTAAATATATCATGCCACTCCCTTCTATCTTGTAAGGTTTCTGCTAAGAAGTCAGCTGATAGCCTTATGGAGTTTCCTTTGTATGTAACTTGTTGCCTTTCTCTTTTGGCTTTTAAGATTCTCTCTTTATCTTTAATTGACAATTTAATTCTAATTGTCTTGGTGTGGGCATCTTTGGATTTATCTTGTTTTCTTCTTTCTATGCTTCCTGTACCAGAAAACTTGTTTCCTTCCTTAGGTTAGGAAAGTTTTCAGCTATTATTTCTTCTAGTAGATTTTTTACCCTTTGTTTCTCTCGTCTCCTTCTGAGACACCTATAATACAAATGTTGGTGCACTTGATGTTGTACCAGAGGTCCCTTAGACTGCTCTTATTCTTTTCAATTATTTTTCCTTCTATCTGTGCAGCTTGGGTGACTTCCTCTAGTCTTTTGTTTGGTTCACTGATCCCTTCTTCTGTATCATCTACTCTGGTATGAGACTCTCTAGTGAATTTTTCATTTCCAGTATTGTATTCTTCATTTATGACTGGTTCTTTTTTAAATTTCCAATTCTTTGTTGATGTTCTCACTGAGTTTGCCCATTCTACTCTCAAGATCAGTGAGTGTCCTTATGACTTTTTGTCATAAATCATATGAACTCTTTGTCAGGTAGATTGTTTATTTCTGTTTCATTTAGTTCTTTTTCTAGGGTTTTGTACTGTTCTCTTATTTGGAATGTATTCCTTTGTCTCCTCCTTTTACCTCTTTCTCTATGCTTATATCTATGTATTAGGTGGGTCAGCTACCTCTCCTGATCTTGGATAGGTGGCCTTATGTAAGAGATGCCTTATGATGCCTAAAGCAGTGTGGTTCCCTCTCATCACAAGTTCCCAATGTTCCTGAAATGACCGTACATGGGCTACATTTTTCCTTCGATTGTGGCAGGGTTACTCTTTCTGCAGGTGCCTGGGGGCGGCTAAGCTCTCTTCCTGGCCAGCTGGCTGTAATGCTCAGCTGTGTGTGCCTGCTATGGACCCTTCAGTCATTTTCTTGGGCATGGGGAGCCTCAGCACAGTTGGCTGCAAGGTCAATAGCATATTCCTGTTGCAGTTTTTCTCTTAAGTGAGTAGGCCCCCAGCATGGCCAGTTGCTGGGCTATATGGTTTATAATTGCTGTAGGCCTTGGCCTGCAATACCATTGTGAGCTCCCTCAGGTTTTCAGCTGAGTGGGGCTGGCCCCAGGCATGGGAGCACCTAACTGTTTCAGGCTTTGGAAGGTGGGGACAATCCCCTATATGGCTGTTTGAGAAGCATAAGTCTTCTGAAGCTGACAAGCCATACTCCCCAAAGGTCCACACACAGCATCAACACAGTCCTCCCCATGCATTTGCCCAACCCACTGAAGTGGACCCAGTTTCCCCACTGCAGAGGCCCCACACACTCCACCAATGCCCCCCACACTATACCCACTCCTTGCACATGCCCTGACTGACAGAGGTGGACCCACTTGCCCAGCTTCAAAGGATCCAGGCACCCCACCTATCCAAGCTAAGTTACCCAAGGGTTTTCTGTTGGGAGTAACCAGTCCCTAGGGTGTATTACCAGCCTTGGCTGAGCTGGATTAAATTGGTGGTCTAATTGGTGGGATAGACCCTGGGCTAACAGGCTAGAGGAAAAACTCTAATTGCATCTGCCAGTGCCTGTGTCAGCATGTCTGTACTAGGTCACAATAATTGCTGCTGCCAATGTCTCAGTCCTTGGAGAGGTCTCACCTCTCACCAAGATACACCTGTAGCCTATCAAGTGAGTCTCTTGTCACCAAAGGACTGTGCACCTTTCTTTCTGGTGATTTTAGTTGCTTTCTGAAATAGGCAAGTTTGCACATGGGCCCTTTAAGAATCAGCTTTTGCCCCCTTATGTTCGATGACTTTCTGGGGTCTTCCATGTTGTACTTACTAGCCAGCAAAACCAAATATTATGACACTCATCTAGGTTGTCTTCAGTCCAAAAGATGCTTATAGTAGTGGCACTCTCCTGCTCATGTCCTCCACTACTCCAGGGAAGGCTGTTTTCCTTAAGATTACTGCTGGCTGGCTATGAAGTAGCTCAGGTTGCAAAGGTGGCTTTTTTTTAATCTCCATAAAGGAATTTCTACCTCTTCCACCTCAGTCAGGACTGTCCCTTGTTGCAGAGATTCTTTTTATCCAGTTTTCAGTTCTCTCGGGGTAATTGTTCCCAGAGTAATTTTAAATTGGTTGTGCATGGGAGGAGATGAGTTTGCAGTCTGCCTATGCTGCCATCTTGACACCTCTCCCTCTCAATTGCTTTGCCTTTGAAATTCACACTCTAGTTTGATTTGTTTACCATCTCTAGGAATTGGCTAACCCTGGAAAGGGCAGTCCCTCCAGTGTCAGTAAAGACTCAGAAATAGAGAAAATATAAGACATGGCTAATACAATCAGGCCAAATAGCAAGTGAAATCTAGCCAAGCCCAGCTTTCCTAGTGTCTACCAGAATAGTCACTTCCATGGCTGGTGTTTGGGAAGGCACACCAACTGACAAGGAGCTTCCATCAACTGTGTATCCTTCCTCTGGCACTTGGGGATGGAGGAAAAAGGCAGCCTCAAGCAAGATTGTAACACTATGTGACAGATCACGTTGAACTTTAAGTATTTTGAGAAGTTAAGCATAGAAATATGTATTTTTTAATCCTCTGTGAATCTCATTTTTCACATGAAACATCTGGAACCCAACTTGGACACAAAGAATGAGTTTTTCCATTCTTCGTGCTTTGATAGTCACATTGAACATAGCCCCAAGAAATTAGGAGGAAAAAGTACCTGATATAGTTTTGAAAGAAATAACATATTCCAGGTTCAAAGAATAAATACACACACACACTCTCTATGTCTCTCTGTCTCTCTGTTTCTCTCTGTCTGTCCCTCTCACACACACAATACACAGAGTGTCTGAAACTTGGGTTTGGTAATAGATCTCTTGTCCAATCTATCTGACTGTTTCTCCCCAACATGGATTACTCGGAAAATAAATGAAATAAAAATCTAGCACCAAGGGACATGATGGACCCAGGGCAGGCAATAACTACCCTGGCACCAAGGGGCAATATTTTGATCATCAATACTTTCTATCAACAGATTATTGATCAAAAGGAGGAAATGTCAACAGATTTTCACATATTGAGCTATGTGGGGTGACTATTCAGGTTCAAACTGATTCAGTTTGGACTAAAGAATCCTGACTTATGGCCTATCAAATATACATTGTACATCTGCTTTAACCAATAAAGTAAAGAATGTACTCTCTTAATATAAGAATGCATACTTCCCCTCATATGCCCTATTGCTAACATCTTATTGATAACTCTCATATTAGTCCCTTTCCCAATATCAGGGTCATGTTAACCTACCAATTTTCAACTGAATACCTCCTTGAAACTTTGAAAATGTATCCTGGGTGTGTTTAACATATGTTCTTTGTTGTAAAGACATATAAGACTCTACTGAAAACTAAATTTCTCTGAAATGCTTTCTTCCTTTTTGCAAAAGACCTTCCCAGGCTATAATCCTCACTCACGCTCAAGTAAAATTCATCTTATCTCTCTGATCTACAAAATGGTTATTGGTTGTTTTGTGTCAACAAAGCCATTTGAGTATTGTTATAGACTGTGATTTTTTCATTCTTAGATATTATTTAATTGATGTTATCTGCTTCAAGTAAATTTTCAGAAGCGTGCCAATTATATGTCTTTAATCTTCACCACATCCTCCTACTCTCCTGCTTGCCTCCTCCTTTACTCTCCTCTCTTTGGCTTTATCTGTTTTCTTCACTTTCTCATCTTCTGAGTTCTTTTTCTTTTATTTTCTGCTCTTCTTTCCTCTCCTTCTTTTCCTTTCATCTTTCTTGCCCTCACTCCCTGGTTTTTTCATTTTTTTCTCTATCATTTTTGTCCAGCAAGAAAAGATAGCTATGGTGCTCAAATTTTTCAGACCAAAGTTCTGTGTTTGAGACTAGCAAGAGAGCTGAGAAAATATTAAATTAGTCAAGGGTAGGAGAAAGTCAGGGAAAGCAAAGCCAAGAGGTTGATTCTGTCAGGCCTTTTGAATTCTCTAGATTGGCAGATTCATTACTTGGGAAAAGATAACTGATTGTATCTGAAGGGGCAAAAGAGAAAGTGATTTAGATTGTTTCTTGTCAGAAAAGAATTTCTCAGGCAGTATCAGGGAAGAAAACAATGTGCCACTGCTTGATTGCTAGTTTACTGTTTAATCCTGGAGACTACATGGATGTCCTTACTTGGGCAACAAACAGGAATATATAAGAACTACCATTTTTTTTCTTCTATCTTATTAAATCACCCACTGTAAGTGCTACTGCTGTGACACTCCATATCTGCTTCTCTTGGTCAAATGTGTGGCTATGCCATGGATAAATATCCAGCTTCCTTCACAGAGAATCTTATTTTCTCCTACTCCAGTAAAGAGGCATGGGGTTCTGTGCTCTAGGCTGCCTCCCTCTGGAACTGGAATCAGTCCATTACACTCACTACACGAGTGTGATTATCTTCAGCACTGAACACCTCAGATATTTCCACAGGCCACCTGGTTCAAGCACATGATGTTTATTCACCAAATTCCTTGTTGCATCCCTTCTAAAAAAAATCAATAATTAACAATATTTCTACTCATTTTGCTGCATATCAAATAGTCACATCCACATGTAGACAAATTTATGTGGAGAAATGTATGCATGAATAGGTCATATGGCTCCAATTTTAATCTATAGCTTCTAAAGAATTTCTCAATCTGATTAGTATATAGTGCTATGGAAATAGGAGACTCAGTAAATAGGCTGCTTCAAACATATCTGAGAACTAGAAGGTAATACACCTTATTTCCTCTGGTACATAAGTTCCAACTCTAAAAGATTACAACCAAAGGGAAAGGAAAGCACAGCAAGAATGCACCAAAAGGGATCCCTGTACACGTAATAGGTGCCAATAGAATATCTCAAGAAGCAGGAATATTGTTATTTTTAATAACTGTAGATTCAGAGTTATGAATTTACACTATTTCAAACCCTTTATTACAGATGAGGAAACTGGGACTCTCAGAGGTCCAGTAATTTGCCCAAAGTCCTTGGGGGAGTTAGTAGAAGAGCTATGACTGGAACCCAAATATCCTGACTACTGATCCAAGACTCTTACTACCACATCTTGCTGGTTGTTTGTCTATATATTAGATATTTTATTTATTCATAATTCTAATGTTTACTGAATGTCTATTGTGAACCAGGTACTATAGTAAGCATTTAAATTTTAGCATTGAGAAAACTAGACACTGCCCTGCCCTTATGAAGCTTGAAGTCAAGTAGAGGATACACACTATTAAAAAAGTAAATAAATACTTTATATGCACATCATAGAAAATGCAAAAAAGAACAGAATTATGATTCTGGAAGACAGACTAACAGAAGAGATCTGTATAGACTAGGGAAGGCTTAGCAAAGGTCTCTTTGGGAAAGTGTATCCAATGTGAGTTCTAAATAGTGAGAAGGGGACTGCCAGGTGAATAATGGAAAATACAGCATTTCTAGCATAGAGAATGACATGTATTAAGACCCTGAATCAGGAGAAGGCACGGTGCTATTAAGGAACACAAAGAAGTTCACTATGACTGGAGGGTAGTGAGCTCTGGAAGTAGTGATGTATGATCAGGCTTGGGATTTAGGCAGACACTATACTATGTGAGACCTTGTATACTAAGTTAAGACATTCAGGCTTCATATGAAGTGCAATAGAAGGCCATTCATGGGTCTTGAGAAGAAAAATGTGTATGTTAGATTATATTTCCCAGAGAGACATTTCCTGACTCTTTTGTTAGATATAATCTAATAAAGGTATTTTTTGTGTGAGTTTAAAGTCAAGTGGGCATATTGGAGTATAATTTACATTCATTAAAATACATGTGTTCAATGGATAATCAAAATGATATATATATCTCCATCAGTCAAACCAACAGAATATTTCCATCACTCCAGGAAGTTTCCCTGTGCCATTTTCCAGTCAACTCTGCCACTCTAGGACAGCACGATTTTCTATTTACTTTTGAAGAATATTTGCATTTTTTTCTTCCAGCATTTTAAACATGGCATTTCATTGTCTTTAATTTATCTTTTTAAAAATGAAATGTTAACTCTTTTTCATACTTTTGTTCTTCTGAATATAAAGTGTCATTTTTTTCAGGCTGCTTTTGTAATTTTCTATTTACCTGATTATCAGCAATTTTCTGTGGTGTACTTAGGTGCTCATTTATTATTCTGCAAGGAGTGCCTTAGGATTCTTTGATCTTTGGGCTATCTTTCATTGTATTTGGAAAACTATGGCCAATATTTCTTCTGTCCCATTACTTAAATTATACATCTGTTAGAATATTGCATGTCCTCCCACAGGCCTCAAGTAATGTTTAAGATTTTTTTCCCTTATGTACTTCAGTTTTGGTATATTCTGTTGTGCTGTGTGGATTCTCTGATACTTTCTTCTGCTATAAAAGGATTCTTCATTTTAAATATTGAAGTTTTTGCTCCATTATTCCCACTTGGTTCATTTTAGAACTTCAATTTACCTGATGAAACTTCCCATCTATTCATCCATTTTTTGTATATTTTACACTAAATGATTTAGTGTATTTATGTTATTTATTTTAAAATTATTTTTTGCTAACATATCTGAATCACTTGTGAATTTGACTGTATAATTTTTTTTCCCTTGAATATGGTCACAGTTTCTTGCTTCTTTGCATTTCTTATCGTTTTTTAATTGTTTGATGGATTTTTTCTTGAAAAGATACTAAACTTGTAATATTTCTTTCTTTATTTTTTTCCCAGAGAAAGCACATCCTTTCCTGTCAAGAAACTGGTGTGAGGAGGTGATCTTTTAGTCTCTATCCTGAATTGAGCTATTATGGGGTGGTCCTATCATTAATTAGTTTACTTCTGGTTTCAAATGATGTTATGTAGATGTCTCTTTGCCCTTTAGCCCAACACTGACTTTTCATGCTGCTGTGAAGATGCTGATTTCCTTGTTTTTATCAATATTTGAGTAAAATGGGGTCGGATTACAGCTTTAGTTTTGTCTCAGTCTACCTCTGTATTTAACCTCAATAAAGCTCTGGAACTGGGAGAGTTGGAGAGATCCCTTCTGCTTTCAAGCACTGCCCTTATTGAAGCTCACTCAGCAAAATTCCTAAGGATGAGAATTATCCAGTTATAAGATTTATGTATTTCTTCAAAGTTTTCTTGATTCTAATTTGTTATGCCAATACTTAAAGTCATTAAAAGTTTGAGTGGTCTCTCTTCAACCCAGCAATCTTTCCACCTATGGTAAACGTCCTCTTTTGCTTGTGTATATGCAGACTAGGTTTTTTCATCTAGATATGAAAGTAGGTACTACTCTTGACTAAAATATAAAGGTCTAATCTCTTTCCAGAATTTAGTTTATTTAGATTTTTTAATGTCAGCTAGGCTTTGATGGTTTTGGATTAAAATATCATCTTCAGTGTATCTGGTGTTTTCTTATTATTGGGACAAAATGTTGTTAGCAACCTTCTCCAGCCAAACTGGAAACCAAATATGTTTTACCAAATATACTTTAAAATCACCCTATATTTTATGCAGGTTAAGGATTAGATTAAAGATAAGAAGGAGTGGAATCAGAGAAAGCAGTTAAGAGGATGTTGGAATATCTAAGCAAGAGATAACTCTGGGTTTGATTAAGATGATAAAAGTGAAAATGAGAGATTTAGAAATTCAAGATACATTTTGGAGGTAGGATTTACAGGATTTGAGGATGGATTCAAGGGTAAAATAAAATGGGTTGTGCCAAAAATAACTGTTTCTGGCTCTATCAACTAGTAAGATGATAGTCCCATCTTCTGAGACAATGAACGTTGAAATGTGAACAGTATGAGTAGAGAACGTGAGTAGAGTCCAAGAGTTCAAGCTGGGACCTCTTATGTCTGGATACCACTGAGATATCCAACTCTAGATGTCAAGCAGACAGTCTAGTTTGGAAAATATCTGAACTTGCAGTGTAAATTTAGGAGTCACTTGTGTATGGGATTTCCTTGGAAGAAATTAGGGTTTGGAATGTGGCTATTATGGCTAAACTCCAGAGAATATCTTGCAGAGCTCAAAAAGTTGCCTTAAGCATGTTTATGACCCTTGAAAATTTTCCTCAAAAATGCAATACTAAGTAGTGATATTTTATACCAATTTTGTTTTGAAATTTTCTTAATCTTAGTTGTGGATAATTTACATGTATTGGAGACTTACTAACCTGCGTAAGCTTTCTAATCTGCAAGAAGATAAAGACGCTGAAAATAGGAAAAGGTATTATTTAAAGTGCTAATGATTCTTACCTGGCTGCCTATGTTCAGGTGTAGGTGTAGGTCTAATTTTAGTCTATGTCAGTCTATGTCTATGTCTAAGTCTGTATCTGTATCTACATCTATGTCTAAGTCTATGTCTCTGTCTGTGTCTATGTCTGTGACTGTGTCTATGTCTATGCCTGTCTCTGACTATGTGTATATCTAAGTCTATATCTATGCCTATGTCTATGTCTTATATCTACATCTATGATTGTGTCTATGTCTAAGTCTATGTTTATGCCTATGTCTATGACTGTGTCTATGTCTATGACTGTGTCTGTGTCTGCATATAACGTTAAAGCTCTGACCTGCCTTAAGTATATAGTATATATTTACACAAAAACTCAAAGCTCAAAGATACTAATCATATTTGCATAGGGTGCTACTTTTCACATTATTAAAATTTGGCAACTCATAGTAATCAATATTTATGACTTCTGTTTCCTGATGCCATTGACTTAGAGCTCTCTGAAGACTCTCCCATTTAGGTCAAAAAGTTTATGGTTGCAGTCAGGTTTCATACTCTCTACATTTCCTAGGCCTATTGCTCCATTCTCATCCACTAGTGAGTCAAAATACATCTATTAAGATTTGCTCAGGACTAACTTTCAGGCATCACTACACTTGGCTCAAACCACAATACTCTTTCCAATTCTTCATGTGCAATCTTTAAAAAAAAATTATATCCCCTTCACCACCTACTTTTCCCCTTTCATTTGATAATTATGAAACAAACTTCAGACATTGTATTATTTCATCCTTTATTATTTTGAAACATCCATTTAGAATTCAAATGTCCCTATTAGCTCAATTTTTTAAATTGGTTTGCTCAAATTCAGATATAGAAAGTTCACATCCATTGCATTTGATTTATTATGTCAAATTTCATCTTTTGTCTCTGTTAACTTTGATATTCTTCCTCATTTACTTTTTTATTGTAATTTATTTGCTGAAGAAACTGGTCATTAATCCTTTAGGGTTCCCCACATTCTGTATGTTATTGTATACTCTGGGTTTGAATTAACACTTTTCCTATCCCTTCGCTTTAGTATAATTGCTTAAAATTTATTAATTAGATTTAGAAGCTTGATATTCAAATTTTTTTGACAAGAATAATTCATAAGAGATGATATAAGCTTCTGTCAGGAGGAACAGAGTGTCTGCTTATTGTTCTTTTTGAGATGTTAACTTTGATCAGTAATTTCAGGTGTCATCATTTTTTATAAAATATTCAGTAGGGCTGGCCTGGGGAAGCAGTGGTTAAGTTCGCACGTTCTGCTTCGGAGGCCTGGGGTTCACTAGTTCGGATCCTGGGTGTGGACCGCTTGGCACGCCACGCTGTGGTAGGCGTCCCACATATAAAGTAGAAGAAGATGGGCACGGATGTTAGCTCAGGGCCAGGCTTCCTCAGCAAAAAAGAGGAGGACTGGCAGTAGTTAGCTCAAGGCTAATCTTCCTCAAATAAATAAATAAAATAAAATAAAATAAAATATTCAGTAAACATTACCCTTAATGGCTTCAGTAGTCATCTAGATTGATGTTTTTATTAAGATTGCAGAATAATGACTTTCCGATTTTGCCATAAAAATTTATTTTTTTAGTTTCCATATGTATAGAGATTTTCTTATCTTGTATTTACTGATTTCTAGCATATTTAGTTGCAATGATTTTTTACATTTATTTTTAATTAAGAGATAACTCACATAGAAAAAAAGCACCCTCTAAGTACATAAGTTGCAGGTTTTGACAAATGCAACCAGCATCACCCCAACCAAGAGGTAGGGCAGTTAGATCAGGCTCAAAATTTCTCATACTTCTTTATAGTCAACTCATTCCTCCTCTTCCAACTTCTGGCAACCACTGATTTGTCTTCATTCTCTAGAGTTTTATCTTTTATAGAATCTCATATAATGGAGCCACACATTATGAACCCTTTAGAGTCTGCCATTTTTCATTTAGTGTAGTGCATTTGAGATCCACCTACATCATTATGTGTTTCAGCAGTTCATTCCTTTGTGTTATTTAGTAATATTCAATTGTATGGATGTACCACAGTTGGTTTATTCATTTACCAGTTGAAGGATATTTTAGTTGTTTCCTTTTTGTGTATATGGTGACAAGTAAAGTCACTATAAACATTTATGTATGTGTTTTTGCATAAACAAACTTTTATTCACTCAGATAAATACCTGGGAGTGGCATTGCTGAGTTGTATGCTAAGTATACATTTAATTTTATAAGAAACTGCCAAACTGTTTCCCAAAGTGGCTATACCATTTTGTATTTCCATCTGCAATGTAGCAGACTTCAGCTGGTCCACATCCTTGCAGCAAATTGATATTGTTAGATTTGTTTATCTATTATCTGTCTATCTACCTATCTACTTATCTATCTATCTATCTAATCTATCAATTTTAGCCATTCTATTATGTCTATGGTGGTATCTCACTGTAGTTTTAACTTGTATTTCCTTGATGACTAATAACGTTGATTATTTTCACATGTGCTTATTTGGCATTCAATTATCTTTTGTGGTTAAACGTCTCTTCAAATTTTTCCCATTTTGAGGGGGTTATTAATATTGTTATTGAGTTTTCAGTCATCTTTATATATTCTGAATGCAAGTCCTCTACTAGATATGTATTTTACAATATCGTCTAATATACAGTCTGAAATATGGCAAAAAAAAAACCCTAGTAATTCTGAAAATATGCAATATGTTGAAACTTTTAATATCAAATAATTGATGTCTATTATGCTGCAATTGGATATTGTGACTTTGTTATGAATTGTTGTGGGCCAACATGTCTTAAAAATTTTCTAAACATTTTCAATTTCTATCATCTATTTATTTATTTAAAAATAATTTTTCTTGTGTGAGAACTTCCAAGAACTAAATAGATACATTTTATATTATTAAATTTCCTAAGACTTCTTTTTTATTGAGGTAAGATTTGGTTATAACATTACATAGATTTCAGGTGTACATCCTTATAATTTAGTTCTATCCACACTACATAATGTTCACAATCAAAAAAATTCAAGTTTTTATTCATCATTGCATAAATGCCCCCCTTTATCCATTTTGCCCTCCTCCTATCCTTTTTCACTCTAATAACCATCAATTTGTTTTATCTATGTGTTTATTTGTTTTTGTTGTTTATCTTCCACATACCTTGAGGGTACTACGCTAAGTGAAATAAGTAAGATGAAGAAAGACGAATCCCGTGTGATTTCACTCATGTGTGGAATTTCTGCCATTTAAAATGGCACTCAGTTACAAACTTCCATTAAAATGCATGAATTAATAAACAAAATGTGATATATTCATACAATGGAATATTATTTAGCCACAAAAAAGAAGTACTGAAACATACTACAACATGGATCAACCTCAGAAAAATTAACTGTAAGAAGTCAGACAAAAAAATTACTTGTGGTATGATTCCATTTATATAAAATATACAGAAGAGGTAACTCCATATAAACAGAAGACAGATTAGCAATTGCCAGGGACTGGGAGGAGGAGGAAACAGAGAGTGAGTGTTTAATGGATACAGGGATTTCCTTTTGGGATGAAAATATTTTGGAACTAGATAGGGATGATGGTTGCACAGCATTGGAAATGTTCTAAATATCACTGAATTGTAATCTTTAAAATAGTTAATTTTATGTTACATGAATTTTACTTCAATGAGAAACTAATCGTTAGTTTAATTCATTTCAATAAGCAAAAATCTAGTCCAATATGCAGCCTATCTGACATAATGGGTAAATTCTATTGATGAAACTACTTTGTGTAGTTTCTTCCTTTTCTTCTCTGCAATTTGTCCTGATTATATGTCTATGAGACCTTCGACTTCAAGGACTGTGAGATATATGGTGGAAAAGTAATAAAATTTAGGATTGTTAACCTCTTTAACAACATTCAGGCCTGTGCATGAACTTGGTGTAGTATAAAGCCTAAAATTAAGGCCCAATATCATGTGGTGCCTTGAGAGCTAATAGAACCAGAAGAGCCTCAGATGGACTAAAGGCAAGTTTCCCTCTACATGCTCACATGGATAAAATCTCCTAGCCAAACTATCCTCCTTATCAGGGGACAAAGTACAGTTTCTGCTTTTCCCTGAGCAGTGGGCTTCAGTTCCCTGCCAGACTATGCAATTATTAAAACAAACCCATTGCATTTTTCTATAGGAGTCAGGGAGAATCCCACCTTCTTGATAATATAAAGCCTGCCATTTACAGCCTTTGGTTGTTCACTGTGTTTTCAAGCGCAACTCCTATGTGGCCCTGCGTGGCATATTCTGTCCTTCTTCCTAGGCTGTGAGCATATGTGGCTAATAAACTGCTGACAATCTTATTTTTTTGATGTTGGGTGTCATGTGTTTAGGCATCCCTACAACCCTAGAGTGGGAATCCCTCATTCAGCAACAGGAGTGAATAGGGAGTGATTAAAACAATTGATGTCACAAACAGGAGTGTCCAATCAGGACCAAGGACACCTAATCAGCTTTAACTAGTGGCTCCTGGCTAACTGATGCCATGATATGATGAAGGCTTCCTGAGGGAGACCACCAGTTGCCAGTGGGCTTGTGCTTTGGCCTCTGTGGCATCTTGTTGCCTTTGTTGTTGTCATCTCTTTCCACACTAAAATATTCTCATATCAAGGCAAGAATTGTTGCTAATTGACTATACTGTAGTATCATGTGCCCTTGGGTTTGGCCTGTGTTTTGCAGGTGGTCTCTGAGACTCCTGCCTAGAAAGATGGTGACAAAACAGCATGCTAACCAGTCGGTACTTGCGTCCTACCTACTAAGGTCAGGCTGAAGCTCTCTGGTCACTGCTTCTAGCCTAATGACCATTAATGGCTGCTTAAGGCAGTCATATGGACTTTGTTAGTGATTGTTCACCCCTGGGATAGGCCCAGTGATGTCTCTTTGTGAAGTCTGTGGAAAGGAAGGAAACCACCATCCCAGGGAAAATTAAGATAGCACCCAGGTTGCCTAAGAAGAGTCATTATTCAGACAAGGGTAGCAATTTTGCCCATTTACTGTGTGCTTCATCCCTTGATTCTATCATTCACACCCTCCTGACCCCCAAGGGTATTGTGGTGCACATCCATTGGGACCCATGGCCCAGGAGTTTATGAGAAAAGGAAAGAAAAGAAGAAGAAAAAGTATTTGGTACCAGCCTCTCCAAAATCACCAAAGGAGGTGACACATCTGCTTTGCAAATGCAAAACTCCTAGCCAGTGTGCTTGGGCTTTACTTAGTGCTGCTGCTTACCAGCCTGCCAAAGGCCTGATCTGTGATCAGAGGGCTTGACGGCTCCCACTCAGGCAATAGATGAAATGAACTTAGAAGATGTGAGCCCCAGCCCTAGGATCTGGCTGGCCTTCCTTGGAGGAGGATGTGGCTCCCTGAGAGGTGGGCTGATGGGCTCCCAAACTTTTCTCCCTCCCATAAAAGGCTCTAGAATCTTTCCAAATTGCCATACAATAGGTACTCCCATTAATGCCCTGAGACTCTTTCATTTTGAAAGATTTAGAAAACTCCTCTTATTCCTCCTGGAGGCTCTAGATGCCTATTTCACCTTCTAGGGAGACTCCTCTATTCTCCAAAAGTGTCACTAGTCACCAAGATTTAAATTAATGTCAAGGCAGCAAAGTTCGATTGTAGTGTACGGCCTGAAATTAAATTTTGATATTGTGTGTTGCCTTGACATATGAAACCCAGAGGGCCTTAAATGGTCTAAGCCAAAGTTTCCTTCTCTACTCTGCTCATGCAGATAAGGTCCTCTGGCTAAATAACTCTCCCTGTCAAGGAGATCGGAAGCACTTCCTGCTTAACCCTGAGTGGTGAGATTCAATTCCCTGCTAACCCACATAACTATTCAAGCAAGCTCATCATATCTTCCCACAGGAACCAGGGGCAACCTTAGTCTCTTAGTACTAAAAGCCTGCTTCTCACAGCCCCTGATGTTTACTCTATACAATCCCCATGTGACCCTGCATGACAGGTGATATCCTTCTTCCCAGGCTATGACTATATGTGACTAATAGGTGGCTTTCAATTTCATCTGTCCACTGTCAAGTGTCTTGTGTTTTATCATTCCCATAACTCTTGGTACAAATTCCTCCCTTACCAATGGGGAAAATAAGAAGTGATTAAAACTCTTGGATAAGTTGTTTTACTTCCTTGATTTTCAATATCCTTATAATTAATATATGTTTTTTGACTCAGTCTGTGGATTTTATACAAAAATATGCATCATAATTGTCAACCTATAAAAATGGAAACCAGTTTAAGAGGCAAAGCCTTTATCTGAGATAAAAGAACTTCACTTTGGGGAGAACAGATTGAGGTAGAAGCCCAAATAGTGTCCCACTGAAGAGTAAAAGTCAGGGGCTTTTAAAAGCAAGGAAGAGAGGTTGTATTACAAAGAATTTTAATGGAGTTGGAGGCAGAGAGTTAGTCTTAGCTAAACATTCATTGATTATTGATTCTATCTTCAGAAAACCTATAATCCTCAGCCTTTGTTATCAGGTTGTTTGTTCTTCTGCTGACTTCTCAAAAAATTGCTTGTAAAACAATGATGTTTTGGCTCAGTCCAAAGGTTTGGCCCAGTCCAAGGTTCAAGACAGCAAGGCAGTTTCTCTGGAAAGGCAGCTCTGACTTTATTTAAAAATGGATCCACTCTAGTCAATTTTGACATTTTACATTTTTGATCAATATCTTTCTTTGAAAGTGTTGCTCAGCAACCATTTGAAAGCATTGCTGATCAGCCATCAAAGCATCCTTGTTCTCTCATTGCCAGGAAGGTTCATCCTTGGTATGTCATGTGCCATGTAGGAGAAAATGTAGGTTCCTCAGTAGTCTTATGCCACATTTGAGCAACAAGAATGCCAGAGAAGAGAAAAGCCTTACCATCAAGATCTTTTAAGGGCAAACATTGTCTGTAGTTCCTCAAACCTTCTCAGGTGAATACTCGGAATGCTTGGCAATCATTTTAAAGTGTTGACTGGCCATCATCAAAGTGGTATTTTTATAACATTGAGCCATGCAGAGGAGGTAAAGTTTATAAGAGTGGAAATTCCTATAACAATAAAAAAAATTGCTAAGTCTAAATAAGAGAATAGAACTGAACCAGGAGGCAATTCCTGAGGCTAGCCAGCTCTGGAGATCAAAGGACTATGTGACATCAGTGGGCATTGCATTTAAACATTTGACTTGTGTTCAAATTCTGTCTAGTGCTGCCCTTACCTTGCCAGAGGTGTTTACACAAATTCCGCAAGAGGTACTTACAACAGTTACAAATGCTACCTCTTAAATCTCTGGAGGTTCAGTTTGTTAGGCAAGAAGTTTTAGACATTTAGCATAAAGAATCAGGGAAAGAATGGTGAAGAGGGTGGTAATTAAATGTACTAAAGAGTCTCTAGATTCATATATGGAATGAGATTTCTGATGCTAAACTCAACAGTGAGAAAGATTTCCCCCTTTTGTAATGGATTGGGAGATGCAGAGAAGAATATGGCTTTTCTGAAAAAAAGAGGGAGAAAATAAGGTAACAACAGTAAGTAAGAGGTGTACCGGCCTGGTCCAGCCATCTTTGGAAAGCAGTCTTCCTCTGGTCTCAGTTGCTTCTTTCCTAGTCAGTTTTATTTGGAAACCTCCAGCATTTGTATAGGACCAGATGTCAAATGAAGCCTTCTTTAGTTGTAAGATGTATCCCCAAGGTTAAGTGCCTTCTAGTCCTGCAGCAGTATCAGTAGTTAGAAGCACTCCATAAGGTCCTTTCAATGATTTTGAGGGCTGTCTTCCTCTGACCTCTCAGTCACTAGACTCTTGACTGTGGCCAATAAGATTCTTTAAACTGAAGTCTTGGAAAGCTTTTTTAACCTGTTGATGATAGGCTTGAGAATAAGATATTATATACATCTATACACAGAAGCTGGTCATACTAACATAAGAAAACAAGGGATAAGCAGAAGGTTGTACACCGATAGACATTAATCTGCTGGTAACTGTCTCATGTGGAGTAAGTTTATGTTTTCCAAAAAGGGTACTGAAAACAGCGGATGACACCAAAGGCAATAACTTCAGCCAGGGGAATCAAGTTTATAGGTATATAACAGAACTTCAAAGACAATTAACAGAACTAGAATCTAATATCTACAGAGGTGCAAACGTAATCTTTCTCTTTACAATTACTCTCACTATTTCACAAAAGATATTCATGGTAAAACTAGTTTGTTTCTATTAAAAACTTGGCCTGATTATTTAGATAAATGAAAATAAGAATACTCATTGAGAGTTTCTGAATTCTGGAGGGATAAAGTAGGGAGAAAAAATAAATATTTCATCTTTGTTCACAAAGATATATCTTACCAAATTATGACAACTTAAAAGATTTATTTCAATTTGGAAAAACAAAACATTAGAGCATCTTCTTCAGTTCATATAGCACTATGTAATTAATATTTGTCCTTGATCTTTTGTTAGCAGTTTTATGAAGCCATCGGTCTCTTCATTAGAGTTCTGGAACGTCTTACCTGGAAGTTTATCAGAAACCTGTATTCTAGAGTAAGTGTCAGAGTGCTTTCCATGAATTCCTCTGAAGATGAAACCTTTTTTCAAAAGCATCAGAGTAAAATAACAGCTATCTTTAAACAAAAAAAGACTTAAAATGGTACGGTTAAAGACCTGATTACCATGCAATTGACAAGAGAATTTGTATATTTCTCTAACATACATTTTATGATAGTGAGTAGAATTATGACTGATAAAATTATACCACGAAATATCACAATTTTAGGATTTTTGTATTATTTTTAGAACATTTACATTAATGACATGCACTCAAGCAATATAATCTAAGAAAGTTTATCATCATTTATTTGACAATACTTCCCATTCAATTTAACACACCTAATATGCCTTATTAGTTTAATATCTCCCTTTCCATAGGAAGAGAAAATAAATTCTTTGAGAAGTCCCAGGATCCTGCTGAAAATTCTCAAAATTATTTTCAGGGAAGAAAAAAAGACTATTTAAAATTTGAATTTTGAGAAGTTTGTCAAAAATATCAAAAGATTTTAAAGTATTTGGTCAAATAGGATGATAGGTCACTGTGAAACACTGATTACTTATCCATTCAACCAAAAAACCAACAATATATGTTAAAGGCAAACACAGTTAAATGGTTGAAAAAAAATCTTAGCTCTCTTAATAGAGAGGCCTCAGCTTTTTGAACATAGGAAATTATTTTGATAAAACATAAAATCCCTGCTCTTTATGTAAACTACTCAGAGGTAATAAAAAATTTTATAATCTCTTTATCAAGAGCAGACTAAAAGCTCACAAAAACCTTGTCTTTTTAAGAGAGAAAAGCCAAATTCTAATTTTGCACCAGCTTACTTTTGATACTAAAACACATTTACTTAAATAAATTCATTTAAAGCTTAGCCAGCTTCACCATGCACAAAACTCTTTCTAAGGTTCCTCTTCCGCAAACCTTCTATAACTTTCTTTTTCACACTCACAGTTTGCCCTTTCTTCTTTCCCATTACCAGTTTTACCTTAGGACAAATTTACTCTCTTACAAAAGTATCTCCTTGCCTTATACCTTCTTTTACTATGAACATACATTTTCTCATAGCATATTTTTTTAAAATGTGGCACAAGATATGTTTACTAATAGACTTAAAAATCTTTTACTTTTTCTGAAATGAGAAGCCAAAAGTAGATAAACTTATGATTAGAAATCAATGTCAAATATTTTATCTTTTTTGGAAATGATCTAGATATTCAATAAAATGTTATTATTTTACTTAATTTATCAAAACTTTAAGGTTTCAAGTTACCAAAAATATTTTGAAGTTATTTTTAAGTACATATACCATAGTACATAATTATTGTTAAAAAGTTCACCTAAATACTTTTATCTTGCTGAAATCTATTTATTTAACTTCTTCTGAAGAATTATGTTTATATTACATATAAAAACCTCATGAGATATTAGACTAAGTCAGCCATCAATTATTTTTGCTGACAACTTTTGTAGCACAGATAACATGAATTTATTTGTTTGACTTTTGAAAAACCTAAGTAGAACAAGTTTTATATTTAATGCTGATGACTCCAAAGACATACCCGTTTTTATTACCCTAATAACTTAAATTACCTTTAATACCAAACATTTTTCTAGATCATGTGATCCTGAAATTCATTTGGGTTAGTTTTGTTATATTTTTGACAGTACACAAGTAATATAGTGCTTGTTTGTTTTTAAGCCAATTTAATATAGTTCGCTTATAAACTAGTCTTGATAATATCATCTAGATGTAGAAAAAATTACATATTTATAACACACACATATATAAACACAGACAGATGCAAAAAGAGATTTTATAGTCTCTGTTTTAAAATTTTCCTTAGATTTCTGGACAAGGTTGCTTCCATAGCAGTTTGAATCTCCAAAAACTTCTTTTCCTATTTTTTTCTTCAGTCTTAGAAGTTGGTGATAATCTAAATAATAGTTCCCTGAGGGTTACAAGCTTTTTGAGATAAACGGGGGAGGTCAGCAGCTTATTAAAGGACTGACATACTCATCCTTTATTACATTATCCTTAACGTGTTTCTTTCCTTCAGGGTACATAGTTTTATTTTAGATTATGGGCAACAGCTTTAAAAAAATCCTACCAGGCTGTGAATATTAGCTTCCAATTTGGCCAAATTTCTGATCATATGTTACTAAATTCTTTCAACATCTCCTTAGGTTTCAGATAGAACAAACAGTAAATATTTCTAGATGTAGTAAACAACTCCATTATTTTTTCATTTTAGCTTCTCCTTCCCTGTTTAAAAGAATAATGTAGCAGTTTCCCAGAAAATCTCTCAGAGTCTCATTAACTCTGGAAGGGGCCCATACGGGGCCCTTTATAAAAAGTAGACATGGGAATGTCATTAAAATCATTTATTTAGACTTTTGTATATTCTTTTCTTTTAGGTAACCCTGTATCTTATTTTTTATAGCTTTTTTTGCAATTGACAAATAGAAATGGCAAGCAATAGGATATATTGGAGTATATGAGGAAGCCATTTGGTGTAAACCTAATTTGGCCTGACTTTGTTTTTCCAAAAGGGCCTGAGTGCGGCCATTGAGCATGCATTGTATATCTGCTTTAAACATTTACTATGGTGAGAACAAATGGTCTTAAGATAAAGGTGCAACTTCCCCTCCACATTGGCATTTCCTTAAGGATAAGCATCTTTCCTTAGGCTAGGAACTGATTGCTGTGCTCACCTTTGACCACCCAGTTCCAGAAAACAGACCTGCCACACTGCTGCATCTACTGAGACAGAAAACCTACTACGTACTCTGTCCATCAATCACCATGCTGACAGAGCAGTCTCATGACTATTGCAAAAGGGACATTTCAATCGCATGTGAAACATCCTATTTTGGGGTATATAACCACTCTGTACACCCAAATTCTTTGGTGCCCTTTCTTCCTTTGGGAAGAAAGGCCCTGAGCCATAGTCCTCACATTTTAGCTAGAATAAACTCACCCAAATTTTCATTTATATATTAGTTATGGATTATTTTTGTTGACACAATGAAACTTTCAATAAGGCTGTTTTTTTTTCAGTTTTTTTTTATTGAGTTATTGATAGGTTACAATCTTGTGAAATTTCAATTGTACATTAATGTTTGTCAGTCATGTTGTAGGTGCACCACTTCACCCTTTGTGCCCACCGCCCACCCCACCTTTCCCCTGGTATCCACTAAACTCTTCTTGGTCCATAGTTTTAAATTCCTCCTATGAGTGGAGTCATACACAGATTATCTTTCTCTAGCTGGCTTATTTCACTTAACATAATTCTCTCAAGGTCCATCCATGTTATTGCAAATGGAATGATTTTGTTCTGTTTTGCAGCTGAGTAGTATTCCATTGTATATATGTACCACATCTTCTTTATCCATTCGTCTGTTGATGGGCACTTAGGTTGCTTCCACATCTTGGCTATTGTAAACAGTGCTGCAATAAACATTGGGGTGCACAGGACTTTTGGGATTGCTGACTTCAGGCTCTTTGGATAAATACCCAGTAGTGGGATGGCTGGATCGTATGGTAGTTCTATTTTTAGTTTTTTGAGGAATCTCCATACTGTTTTTCATAGTGGCTGCACCAGTTTGCATTCCCACCAGCAGTGTATGAGGGTTCCTTTGTCTCCGCAACCTCTCCAACATTTGTTGGTATTAGTTTTAGATATTTTTGTCATTCTAACGGGTGTAAGGTGATATCTTAGTGTAGTTTTGATTTGCATTTCCCTGATGATCAGCGATGATGAGCATCTTTTCATGTGCCTATTGGCCATCAGTATATCTTCTTTGGAGAAATGTCTGTTCAGTCTCCAGCCCATTTTTTGATTGGGTTGTTTGATGTTTTGTGATTGAGTTGCGAGAGTTCTTTATATATTAAGGATATTAAGCCTTTGTCAGATATATGACTTGCAAATATTTTTTCCCAGTTAGTGGGTTGTTTTTTTGTTTCAATCCTGTTTTCATTTGCCTTGAAAAGCTCTTTAATCTGATGAAGTCCCATTTGTTTGTTCTTTCTATTGTTTCCCTTCTCTGAGAAGGCATGGTGTCTGAAAAGATCCTTTTAATACTGATGTCAAAGAGTGTACTGCCTACATTTTCTTCCAGAAGCCCTATGGTTTCAGGTCTCACCTTTAGGTCTTTAATCCATTTTGAGTTTATTTTGGTGAATGGTGAAAAAGAATGGTCAATTTTCATTCTTTTACATGTGGCTTTCCAGTTTTCCCAGCACCATTTGTTGAAAAGACTTTCTTTTCTCCATTGTATGCCCTCAGCTCCTTTGTCAAAGATAAGCTGTCCATAGATGTGTGGTTTTATTTCTGGGCTTTCAATTCTGTTCCATTGATCTGTGCACCTGTTTTTGTACCAGTACCATGCTGTTTTGATTACTGTAGCTTTGTAGTATGTTTTGAAGTCAGGGATTGTGATGCCTCCCGTTTTGTTCTTTTTTCTCAGGATTGCTTTAGCAATTCGGGGTCTTTTGTTGCCCCATATGAATTTTAGGATTCTTTGTTCTAATTCTGTAAAGAATGTCATTGGGATTCTGATTGGGATGGTGTTGAATCTGTTGATTGCTTTAGGTAGAATGGACATTTTAACTATGTTTATTCTTCCAATCCATGTTCATGGAATGTCTTTCCATCTCCTTATGTCGTCATCCAATTCTCTCAGAAAGGCCTTGTAATTTTCATTATATAGGTCCTTCACTTCCTTAGTTAAATTTACCCCAAGGTATTTTATTCTTTTTGTTGCAGTTGTGAATGGTACTGTATTCTTGAGTTCTTTTTCTGTTGGTTCATTACTGGAGTATAGAAATGCTACTGATTTATGCAAATTGATTTTATACCCTGCAACATTGCTGTAGTTGTTGATTACTTCTAACAGTTTTCCAATGGATTCTTTGGGGTTTTCTATATATAAGATCATGTCGTCTGCAAACAGCAAGAGTTTCACTTCTTCCCTCCCTATTTGGATTCCTTTTATTCCTTTTTCTTGCCTGATTGCTCTGGCCAGGACCTCCAGTACTATATTAAATAAGAGTGGTGATAGAGGACATCCTTGTCTCGTTCCTGTTTTCAGGGGGATGGCCTTCAGTCTTTGCCCATTGAGTATGATGTTGGCTATGGGTTTGTCGTATATGGCCTTTATTATGTTGAGGTAGTTTCCTTCTATGCCAATTTTGCTCAGAGTTTTTATCATAAATGGCTGTTGGATCTTGTCAAGTGCCTTCTCTGCATCTATTGAGATGATCATGTGGTTTTTATCCCTCAGTTTGTTGATGTGGTGTATCACGTTGATTGACTTGTGGATGTTGAACCATCCCTGTGTCCCTGGTATGAATCCCACCTGATCCTGATGTATGATTCTTTTGATGAATTGCTGAATTCTGGTTGCCAAAATTTTGTTTAGAATTTTTGCGTCTATGTTCATCAGTGATATTGGCCTGTAGTTCTCTTTTTTCGTGGTGTCCTTGTCAGGTTTTGGGATCAGCGTGATGTTGGCCTCATAGAATGTGTTAGGAAGTGTTCCATCTTCCCTGATTTTTTGGAATAGCTTGAAAAGGATAGGTATTAAATCCTCTCTGAAAGTTTGGTAGAATTCCCCAGGAAAGCCATCTGGTCCTGGGGTTTTATTCTTTGGGATGTTTTTGATTGCTGTTTCAATCTCTTTCCTTGTGATTGGTCTGTTCAAATTGTCTGCCTCTTCTTGAGTGAGCTTTGGGAGATTGTAGGAGTCCAGGAATTTATCCATTTCCTCTAGGTTATCCATTCTGTTGGCATATAGTTTTTTGTAGTATTCTCTTATAATCTGTTGTATTTCTGCAGAGTCTGTTGTTATTTCTCCTCGCTCATTTCTGATTTTGTTTATTTGAGCTTTCTCCCTTTTTTTCTTTGTAAGTCTGGCTAGTGGTTTGTCAATTTTATTTATCTTCTCAAAAAACCAGCTCTTTGTCTCATTGATCCTTTCTACTGCCTTTTTCGTTTCAATAGTATTTATTTCTGCTCTGATTTTTATTATTTCTCTCCTTCTGCTGACTTTGGGCTTCATTTGTTCTTTTATCTCTAGTTCAGTTAGGTGTGCTTTAAGGTTGCTTATTTGGGATTTTTCTTGTTTGTTAAGATGTGCCTGTATTGCGATGAATTTTCCTCTTAATACAACTTTTGCTGTATCCCATATGAGTTGGTATGGCATGCTATCATTTTCATTTGTTTCCAGGTATTTTTTTATTTCTTCTTTAATTTCTTCAATGATCCATTGCTTGTTAAGTAGTGTGTTGTTTAGTCTCCACATCTTTGTGCCTTTCTCAGCTTTTTTCTTGTAATTAATTTCTAGCCTTATAGCACTATGATCTGAGAAGATGCTTGTTATTATTTCAATTTTTTTAAATTTGTAGAGGCTTGTCTTGTTTCCCAACATATGGTCTATCCTAGAGAATGTTCCATGTGCGCTTGAGAAGAATGTGTATTCAGCTCCTTCAGGGTGGAGTGATCTATATATGTCTATTAAGTCCAGTTGTTTTAGTTTTTCATTCAGCTCCACTATTTCCTTGTTGATTTTCTGTCTGGATGATCTGTCAATTGATGTGAGTGGGGTGTTGAGGTCCCCTACTATTATTGTGTTGTTTTTAACATCTTCCTTTAGGTCTGTTAATAGTTGCTTTATGAATCTTGGTGCTCCTGTGTTGGGTGCTTAGATATTTATAAGTGTTATTTCTTCTTGATGAAGTGTCCCTTTGATCATTATATATTGTCCCTCTGTGTCTCTCTTTACCTGTCTTATTTTGAAATCCACTTGGTCTGATATGAGAATTGCAACACCTGCCATTTTTTCCTTGCTATTTGCTTGAAGTATTGTCCTCCACCCCTTCACCCTGAGTCTGTGTTTGTCCTTGGGGCTGAGGTGTGTTTCCTGGAGGCAACAAATTGTTGGATCTTGTTCTTTAATCCATTTTGCCACTCTGTGTCTTTTTATTGGAGAGTTCAATCCGTTCACATTGAGAGTGATTATTGATGCATGTGGACTTAATGCTGTCAATCTGTCCCTCATTATCTTGTTTTCCTGTGTTTCTTTTCCTGTGTGCTTTAGACTACCCATTTAATACTGCAATTTCTTATGCTGGGTTTCTTAGATTTTTCCTTATCTATGATTTGTGACTCTGTTCTGTACTTTATTTTAGTGTCTACCTTGAAGTTTGTATTTAGAATCTCGTGTATAATATAGTCTATTCTCTGGTGGTCTCTTACTTACACAACCAATACTGATTTAGACCCTTTGCTCTTCCCCTCCTAAATAATTATTTTCATTTTTTATTCCAACTCGTCTTATTAATTTGTAGTTAGAGTGCTAAGATCGTCCTTGTTTTGGTAGTTTCTTTATTTTTACCCTAATGCTATAGTTGAATATTTGCTATCCTGTTCTGGTTCTATCCATCGGTCTCCCTAGTCTGTGGATTGTGTCCCTTTTCTCCCTTTTTTCTTTTTTCAAGTATGAGAGCCTTCTTGAGGATTTCTTGTAATGGAGGGCTTTTAGTTACAAATTCCCTTAACTTTTGTTTGTCTGGAAAAGATTTAATTTCTCCCTCATATCTGAAGGAAATTCTTGCTGGATAGAGTATTCTTGGCTGAAGGTTTTGATCCTTTAAAGCTTTGAATATATCACTCCATTCTCTCCTAGCTTGTAGGGTTTCTGTAGAGAAATCCGCTGACAGTCTGATAGGGGCTCCTTTATAGGTTATTCTCTTTTTTTTTCTTACTTCCCTGAGTATTCTTTCCTTATCATTCCTATGGGCCAACTTTACTATTATGTGCCTTGCAGTGGGTCTTTTTACATTGACAAATCTAGGAGATCTAAAACCCTCCTCTACACACATTTCTCCGTTGATCCCTAGATTTGGGAAGTTCTCTTCAATAATTTCGTTAAGCACACTTTCTGCTCCATTTTCCTTTTCCATATTCTCAGGAATTCCTATGATCCTTATGTTCTTACTCCTCATTGAATCCATTATCTCTCTGAGATTTTCCTCATTTTTTTAAATTCTTAGTTCTCTTTCTTCCTCTGTCTGGCGCCATTCAGCCTATCTGTCCTCGATTATGCTGATTTTCTCCTCTAGGTTGTCTACACGGGCATTCAGGGAATCCGTATTCTGTTTTATCTGGTCCATTGTGTTTTTCATCTCAAGTAATTCTGTTTGATTCTTCTTTATGATCTCAATCTCTTTTGTGAAGTAACTCCAGAACTCGGCTTGTTTCTCTATCTTTCTCTCTACCTCATTGAGTTTTTTGATTATAGCTGCTCTGAATTCATCATCACTTAGTTTACCTAATTCCAAGTCCTCAGGACTTAATTCTGTGTTTTTATTGTTTTCCTTCTGGTCTGGGGCTTTTATAAATTGCTGGATGGTAGAGGAGCGGTTTTTTCTCATGGTGGTAGAATTCAGTTGCAGTTACAGCCTGTCGCCACTAGATGGGGGTTGAGAGCGGCATGTTAGCTCTCCGCCTTCGGGGCAAGATGCCTGCACCCACTGGCTTTGTTAGGGGGGAGGGGCTGTTACTCACACGCACCAGTCTGGGTTCAGATCAGTTCTGTTCTCTGGTCTCCCAAGGCCCTTGATTTATAGGGTCCCCGTGGACGGAAGCTTTCCCCCCATCAGCGGGTCTCCACTGAATCAGCGGCAGGAGTCCTGGATGATCCCCCGGTCGCGCGGCCCCTCCCCCACTCCTTCCCGACCTGCACCGCAGCGATCGCAGACTCTAGGGGAGGGAGCGATGTTCTCTCCTACCATTCCGGTGCCTCCGAAGGTGTAAGCAAGGTTATGATCTCCGCCTTCTTGGTATTGTAGGTCTCTAACGAGCTGGCATTATGTTTATTCTCTGAAAATCAGTTCTTCCAATCTTTTGTTGTATTTTGGAGGGGAGAGAATCCCGGGTCAGCTCACCCTGCCATTTTGCTCCGCCCCTCCTTCCTCAATAAGGTTGTTTTGAAACTTTAAATGTTTTGCTTTTAAGTGCACTTCTTGAATGATCTTATCTAATTGGAACATTTCATTTAATGGTCAGTGTAATTCCCCAGAGTCTGGCAGCAGTTTGGTAAGACACAAGCTGCAAATGGATTTTAACCCTTATTTCTGCCCAGCCACATCTGGCTGCAAATAGGGTATAACACGCACTTCTGTCAAACTGTATTTTGGGATCCTAACCTGAAGTTTACCAAGCCAAGCTCTCAGGACACAAAACAAGCTTAGTAAAATTTTGCTGTTCTCTGTAAATATTTACAGCTCTCAGGACCATAGTTTTAAGCAGACAGGCCAGAAGATGGAGTACTGGATTGAAATTAAATATCTTATTTCTAGTCTTACATGTATGGTTCTCAAGTCTAGTGTGCAAAAAGACAAGTTTTGGAAGCTCAAAACAACCCCAAGGTGGCAACTGTAATTTTAAATCATTTTTAGTATTATTGGTCCATCAGGACAAACATTTAAAAGAGGAAGGACTATAGTTCTTAAACATAAAAGCAGCTGCAGTTCCCAATGGAGAAACTTCTCTGGAACTTTTAGAAGATGAAATTCCCCTGTTAAAGCATGGTGGAACAAAGAGACAAAGAAATACCAGTTGCAAGCCCCAGGCTGTTACCTGTGCTTTTGACCCACCGGTACAGCTGTTTGGACAAACAACACAAAAGACATAATTTGAATACTCACCAGACAGGGGAAAAACCCTTAGAGGAAACAACAGCTATGACCTGCCTTAGGCAGGATCAAACAGAGAAACTCTTTCAGGTGGCAATAGCTGAGAGCTGACTTGGAGACGATTGTCTCCTGGTAGATCGATCCCAGATTAAGCTATTGCCCCAGAATCCCAAAGAAAGGCAATGGCCTCAACCAAAAGGGGGAGAGGTCAGAACCTGAGAGGACTCATGATTGGATGAACTGGCGGTCTGTGGAAGGGGGAGCACAAGGGACTCATGCTGTTACTGAACACATTTCCAGGGGATGCCAGTCCATGCAGGTGAGATTCTGTCAGGTCTCACTTTCTGATGTCATGTGTCAACCTACAAAAACAGAAACCAGTCGAAGAGACAAAACATTTATTTAGAATAAAATAATTACAATTCAGGGAGCACAGATTCAGGTAGAAATCTAAATAGTGTAGCACTAGGGAGTCAAAGTCAAGGGCTTTTAGAAGCAAAGAAGAGAGGTTGTATTACAAAAACATTTAATTGGAGTTGGAGGCAGAGAGCTAGTCTTGGATAAACACTGATTGACCATTGATTCTATCTTCAGAAAACCCACAATCTTCAGTCTCTGTGATCAAGATGTTCATTTTTCTGCAAGCTTCTGAAACAATTGCTTATAAAATCATTGCCATTTTGGTCTACCACAGAGGTTTGGCCCAGTCCAAGGTTCAAGATAGCAAAGCAGTTTCTCCGGGAAGGTAGCTCTGACTTCATTTTAAAATGGCTTTAGTAAAGTCAAGTTTGGCATAGTCACCTGTAGAATTGTGTAAAATCAACAGTGCAGTGTCCCAAGACTAACAATTCTGCTTTTATGTCCTTGGAGTGGCCTGGAACAGCTTTATAGTTAAAAAGCCTCCAGCAGTGATCTTGATGGTAACTTAAATTGATAATCAGTGGTCTAGTTCAGTGCTCTTCACATATACTGTGCATATGCATTACCTGGTAATCGTTTTTAAATGCATATTCTGATTCATTAGGCATGGGGTGGGCTTTACATACTACATTTGTAACAAGTTCCAAATAGATGTTGCTGTTGCTTCTCCAATTACCACATTGTGAATAACAAGGACGTAGATCAATGGTTCTCAACTGTAGCTGCATTTCAGAATCACTTGGGTAGGGTTGGAAAATTTTGATGCTGTGGGGAACTAGAATGGGCCACCCCAATATACATCTCTTTGGCAGGAGGATTATTTTGGGCTGGTTACTTTTAAAATGCTGCAGACATGAGAGAAAATCTGAGAAGTAGAAGTTACCCTTTGTTAAGAGACACTTATCTGTAAGTGAAATCTCCATCTGTAAAGGAGTCTCCCTCTGTGTACCACGAAAAAGGGGGATGACCTTATCTCTAGAAACTCTTAACAGTGCGGCAGAAGGCAAGGACTTAAATCTGCATAATAACCTTACTCTTGTTTACTGTGCTTAGTAACAAACACTAAGGGTGCTGCAGGGAACAAACCTTAACAAAATCGAGCCCAAATCTCCTGAAGGTGGGCCCTGGAGGGGAAACAGTCTCATAGGTACAGCACATCTACTATTGGGCCAAAGAAGACCCATTTGAAGAACAAAGAAGAAGTAATCTTAACCAAAACTTATCTGGTTTCAGATCCCTCCTTGCGTAAACAGTAATCCTAGTAAAATAGCCCCTTATGCCCATCCTCTCAAATGTGGGAATCCTTCTTAGAGTCAGAGAGTTGATCCAGCTTAGGTGCGTACATCCAACTCTCATGTATCCTCTTCAAATTAGGAGACAAGATAAAAAAAAGTCTGTTAAATTAGAAATAATGACTCCTCCCAAAACTGACTCCTCCCACCCCCAGCATCCTCCTTTGTCTTTAGCTGAGGACAGTGTTTAAGGTGAGCGCTTCTGCCATTTTGGCAAGTTACTCAGTTTTTCTGGGTCTCTCCCATGCATACATTTACAAAAGTTTTGTTTAATTTTCTCCTGTTATTCTGTCACATGTGAATTTAATTCGTTGTCCAGCCAGCAGGACCCAAAGTGGGTAGAGGAAATGTCTTCATTCCCTACAATGCCCAGACCACATCCAAGAATAACTAGTCAAAACCTGTGAACATAGATTCACATATGCATATTTTTTAATGTATCCTGGTAATTCTGACGGCATGCAAAGTTGAGAAGTAGTGGTCTAGAACAGTGTTTCTTTATCTTTTTTCCATCATCATCTACCTTCTTGCAAAAGATTATTTTAAGACAATTATTTTCCTACTTACCCTCATTCCTTCCTCCATGAAATTTTATTACCACAGATATATTATGTACCTGTTTATGTACTTTGGCCATTTGGAGGGACACAATTCATTGTATTATCTAAGTTTTTTCACTCTCCCCCCAGCCAATTTTCTCCCTCTTGTGGGCAATATCGACACTATTGAGAATGCATGGTCTAAAATTATAATCTTTGAACACCATTTCAACTCTCTGATGCTGTGCCTATGATCATAACTGATCAAAGTCCCAAAACAATTCAAAGAGACCCTTTATGATCTACAGGAAAATAAAACTCTGTTTTCAATGTTGCTACATCTAAATATGAGGGGCTCTGGGGTACCCCATATAATGTATTGTCAACATATCCCCTTTGTACCTCCTGGTACTGAGACCCCTGTTCTCTGTTAGTAACTCTCTGTCTTTGTTTTGGGGAAAGGTTCTTCTCTCATTACACAATGCTTTGATGGTTTTATCACTCAAAGATCTCCTGCTCTGGCCAATTAATGAACACATGACCCATGGTGGCTAATCAGATATTCTTTCCCTGGAATTGGAATTTTGAGCTCAGGGGCACAAAGAATGGAAATGGCTAAGGTATGTTTATCCAGTGACACCCTAAAAGGACAATCATTGGTTTCTGAGACTCGGATATTTGTGGCCAGTATTGTTATTGTCCTTTCTGAGACTAGTTCTCCAGATATCCCTTTTGCCAGTAACTCCATACCCCTCCCAAAATTTACTTTTAACTTGTGAATGAAAGCATTTTTGGTCACCTACAACCAATAATTTTAGTTGGCATTCTCTGTAAATAATATATAACTACATAATTATGCTCAACCTACATTTTAATTTTTGTTTACAATAATAGAGGAATGGAGTACACTCTGACTCCCATTTCTGCATCAATCTTGCACTCCATGCCTGAGGATATATCTTTTAATCACCCTCTCTCATATATGGGCCTGACCCTGTGTCTGTGAATACTTAGTTGACTGAATGATTAAGTGACTCGCATACATAAAAGAAAATAATGTCTGCCCAAGCTGAATCAGACTTCCTGGAATACCTTGCCAAGGTCAAAGTTTGAAGCAGGTAGGATATTTGAAAAGCCCCCTCCTCCTTCCCTCTCCTCTGGTTCTTTGCTAGCTTCTTTTCTCTATCTCCAGCTTCCTTAGCCCTCCCCCTAGGGGAGGTCATATGCCAGGCTGGTCCCAATACTTTCAATTGAGAGGAATTATTCATCTTGCTTTTCTATCTCTCTCTCTGCTGTCCAAGATGGCAAACATGCAATATAAGTGATTGGATCAAGCTTGACTATCAAAGGCCAATACACACTTGACACCTTACTGTTCCCAGAGACTCCAGACTTTACATCAAAGTAGTGATCCTAATGCTAAAATTAAAACCTGGCCAGTATCATTGATCTTGCAGAGGATCTTGCATCTCTTCCCTTTCCTCCCATTCTGTCACACGTACACACTTATTATTGTCCAAGGATGAGACAGAATAAAGAATAGGAACCTGAAAACTATAGGTCATTGATTAGCCAAACAGACTAGGTATAGCTGTTTCAGAGAAAGGAAAGTTGACACCATAGGTAGGAGCAGCCACTTTTTCTTCCTTATCTATCTATAAATCTAAACTGAGAAGTATGTAGGAAACAGGCATCTTTTTCTCTCTTTTGATATTTTCTCTTTTTCAGATGGGCCTGTGTCTACTTCTCCAGACTTGGCCAGTTTAGCGCCGGGCATTGGGGATAAACTTAGCCTCTTCCTCTGTGGTTCCATTTCCTCTGACTCTGATTGAAATACTCTGGTCTGGCAACTGATGGTAAGATCTCAGGTGTGACTTTAAGTGCAGGAGAAAGTATAGGCTTTCTAGCCTTTTGTTCTAGGCTCTAAGCTGCCCCTCTCTATCACAAAGACTTATTCACAGAGTCCAACCTAGGTTCATGAACTTGTAACTGGGGTTTGAAACCAAAGTGATGATTAATTTATAAAAAGTGTTATAATGCTTCCCTTTGCTATTGTTACTTGCACATGCATTTTTCTTTGGAGAACTCAGGGAAGGAGAGATCTATAAAACAAGAAGGAATCTGTGTATTCTTGCATTTACTGTCCAAACTGACATCATAATATCATTTCTATATAATAAAAGCTCCTTAAAATTATCAATAGATAATGTTTGGGGGAAGGGATTCTTAATGTGTCTTGATTTATACTCCATGGTCTCACACATGACAGAATTGCTGAATAAAGGAGCAGATTGATTCAGAGAAGTCAACTTGAAATCTTAAGTAAGGTAACCCAAAAATGAGTTTTCTAGGGCTAATAGGGTGTGGCTTTTGGAGGTATATCTTATATTTTCAAGATAAATCAAACAATATTCAGGCAAAACATGTTATCACAGCCTACCTGGGGTGGGCTTTTTATATACAATCCAGGAAATGATAATTATCTTCTAATAAAAATGTCCCCAGACAATGACAAGGATGTTACTATCATGAAGACAAGAGGCAGCAGCAAAATACAAGGGGCAAAAATCATGAGACAAAATCAGAGAACAAGTAAGGCAGAAGTGTGATGAGGATGTGGCTCAGCCTTTGGGGGTGCCTGGAAGAACGGCAACCAGAGAGGTGCAGGCCCCCACTGGATGTGTTCTCTGCCTCCATAGGGACAGTCAGGCTGAGAGGCAAGTGCCTTCCACTACTTTCTTGTGTCTGGATAGTCCAACATTTACTGTCCAGGAAGCAAATGGTAGCAGGTAGATGTTCTATATTGCTCTGAAAGTGGATGCAGGCTTGAAAGGACAGTCCTACAGATGGATTTTTCTCCAGAAGCCAAGTGTACTTCACACTAGCCTGGTGTCCTGGGTCCAGCCACCTAGGCACACCAGGAAGGCAGAAGGAGGTATGGGAGAAGAGAAGGAAACATCACTTGTCTTTGCACTATCAGCAGCACAAGTGAAGAGGAAAAATCTGGGTGAACATTGGGAATTTAAAATAGAGGCCAAGTCATCTCCCCAATCTCTAGCACACTCCAGGATATGACTCTTGTTAGTAGTAGAGCTCTAAAAAGAAGATCTACTTTCATTATTTACATAAATAAAACAAAACCTGAAGCTTCAAAGACAGAAAAACACACAGTAGTCATTATTTCTAATTTAACAGACTTTTTTTTATCTTGTCTCCTAATTTGAGGAGGATACATGAGAGTTGGATGTACGCACCTAAGCTGGATCAACTCTCTGACTCTAAGAAGGATTCCCACATTTGAGAGGATGGGCATAAGGGGCTATTTTACTAGGATTACTGTTTACGCAAGGAGGGATCTGAAACCAGATAAGTTTTGGTTAAGATTACTTCTTCTTTGTTCTTCAAATGGGTCTTCTTTGGCCCAATAGTAGATGTGCTGTACCTATGAGACTGTTTCCCCTCCAGGGCCCACCTTCAGGAGATTTGGGCTTGATTTTGTTAAGGTTTGTTCCCTGCAGCACCCTTAGTGGTTGTTACTGGCTGAGGGATCTCTGCTGTTTTGGGTGTTTTCCTATAAGCTTGTGACTCTGAGAACAAGAGGGACAAGTCTGTCCATAAGTAACCCTCCTGGGGCAGCACGGATGTGTGTGCTGCAGACAACTCCCCCAGCAGCAGCAGACACCACAGAGAAGGCTGCTTTGCCCAAAGTGACACCTCCAGGGGCAATTCCATCAAACTCCTCACGTTATGGAGAACCTGGTACCTTCATGTACAGCCCTTGTATGAGTAAGGAGGGGCAATAGAAAAGAGCTAACACCAAATCCTAGGATGGGCTTGCTGGGTTGGGACAGGACCTGGATAAGCCTATAGAAATACTATATGCATTTCTTTAATCAACAGCTAAAGGCAACTATCTCGTTGGTTAAAAGATAGTTATATATATATTATATATTTTACATATATTTTTATATGTTTCTCTGTGTAGATATATAGTATATATGTACCTGTATACATATTTGGTTAAAAATATATATGTGTGTATATAGATCTACATCAACACTTCTCAAAGTAGAACAAAGTTTTACTAAAAAGTGCTTCTAGAAAATAAAGAAGGGGGGGTCCATGGTGAAATGAGTTTGAGAAATGCAGACGAGCATTTCCCCACTACAGAGCCCCTCAGAAACCCTAACATGCAGCATGTTTCTCAAACATAGTTGACCATGGAAATCTTACCTCCAGGACATCTATTGGAAAAGTTTATAAGCTAAGAGTGTTGAGAATGATTATTTCTGCCTAATGAGATTATGTATGATTTGTTTTTTCTTCTTCTGCTTGTCTGCATTTAATATATTTTCTACAATGAGTACATACTACTATTGTAATGAAAAAAAAGATGTTTTAACAAAATGTGAACCCCTCCTGTCCTTGGAAACAGTGGGAAGGATTGAGCCTGAAGGTGGTGGCAGGAGTCTCTCCTACTAGGAAGGAAGAAAGATACAGAGGCTATGACCACATGGTGCTGGAGTGTGACCCCAGCAGCAGTAAGGACTGTCTTCTCTCCCCCAACCCCTTTCTCTTTCTCTCTTTCTCCCCTACTGGTCTTTGAATACCTGGTTTTTCTTGCCAGGTTTTAGCAACAGGAACACTGGATGGAAGTGAGCATGAAGGATACATGGTGGATGTTTGCTATGAAGTTAGGGTTAGGTGGTGCATGACTACACAGAGACTATAAGCAAAAACAGTTCTAGGGTGTGGTCATCCGCAAAATTAGACAGCAGATATTTATGGGGCTCCTGGCTCACACTGGCTGGGGCTTGGTTCAGCAACAATTTCTCCCTCTAATGACCCCTGACATCTGAGTTCCCTGGGTCCTGGTCCCTCTCACACACTGGAGGCATCTTTTCATTTGCATTTTCATCCTTTCCATCAAAGTCAGTCAAAGTGGCTTCCCTAGTTAGGAGATGTTAAGATGTCAAACAGGACCTCACCCAGGCCACAGTGAAGAAAGAGGGAGAAGGATGAGAGGAGGAATCAACAGGGTTTACTTACTGAACTATTAAGGCCTCTGAAGCTTCCCTTGCTGATCTAGTAAGAGCTCAGGCAGGCTTCACTATGTTAGAAGAGGGGGTGAGGGTGGAGAAGTGGGAGGAAAAGGGAATAATAGGATGAAAGGAAGCAACATTATTTTCAGAGGCTGGCTTTATGCTAAGTTATTGTGGCACCTCCTGGTTCAAGAGAGTTTATTTATGGGGTTTCTTGAAATGTTAGAAGTCTATTTAGAAGGAAGATATGTATTTCATTACAGATGAAATATATAATATATAATTTCATTAGGGCTTTCAAGAATTATTTACATGAGGCTCTGATAAACAAGATGGAGAAAGACAGATGAGGATGATCCTTGTGGGGGACTGGAATTGGCCACACCAAGATACATCTCTTTGGCATGAGGATTATTTTGGGCTGGTTACATTTAAAAAACTTCAGACATGAGAGACATTCTGAAAATTAGAATTTAACTCTTTGTAAAGAGACATTTACATTTGTAAAGGAAATCTCGATCTGTAAAGGAGTCTCCCTCTCTGTACCAGGAAGAAGGGGGGGATGACTTTATCTCTAGAAACTCTTATCAATGCAGAAGACAAGGACTTAAATATGCATAATAACCTTACTCTTGTTTACTGTGCTTTTCTGGCAATCTCCCATAACTGACTCTCCCTACCCCCTATATCCTCCTTTGTCTTGAGCTGAAGATGGTATTTAAGGTGGTGGATTAAGCCATTCTTGTGAATTACTCAGTTTTTCTTGATTTCTTTTATGTACATATGTTATAACGCTTTGTTTGATTTTCTCCTGTTATTGTGTCTTATGTGAATTTAATTTGTTGTCCAGCCAGAAGGACCCAGAGTGGGTAGTGGAAATGTCTTACCTCTAACTAGAGGTGCATCCTTTGTTGATCGAAAGGTGCAAATTAACAGCCACATCAACATGGAGGGGATGGCCAGCACCCTGCTGCAATATCCTGCCCTCTGCCTAGCTCGCTCAACATTATGATATTCAATAACTCCAGTGAAAGCCTGGAAGTCATCTCTTTCCAGCTCCAGTTCTCCTTCAGGGCTGCCCATGCACCTGGCCCTGACTGCACCATGAAAGCGCACACACACACACACACACACACACACACACATACACACACACACACACATTCTCAGGAACTTTTCTATGTTAGAGCAGGAAGACTAGAAGAGAGGGAGGTGATTTGGCAGGCAGGAATCATGTATTTACAGAAAAGTTGCAAAGATGGTACAGAGTTTCTGTATTCCCTTCACCCAGTTTCTTTAATGTTAACATCTCACATTACTATGTTACATTTGCCAAAACTAAGAAATTGAGATTGGTATAATATTAACGCCATTCATATTTCACCAGTGTTTACACTAATGTCATTTTGTTGTTTTTAGCACTTCTTTAGTTTCTGGCATTATAAAATAATGCAGGATCATCCTTTATATTCTGTCTTATTCCTATAATTAGCCATTTCTCCAAGGACTCTTGCTTCCTTTTATTGGAGAATGTTATTTAGAAAACAAGATCTGGGTATTGTGTGTGCTCATTGTTACTGGGATGTCACTACTCTTAGACCTTTTCAGTGGAGAGAGATACAAAGTATATGTATGTATCCTAACCCATATATACATACATATCAATGTCGTACTAAAACATTTCTATAACCTAAAAATCTCCTGTGTGACACTTTGTAGTCAACCACTCTTTCTTCCCTCAGCTCTTGGCAGCCACTGATTTGCTTTCTATTGCTATAGTTCCAACTTCTCTAGAATGTCATATAAATGAAACCATAGAGTTTAGGATTTGGTTTATTTCACTCAGTAAAATGCAGTTAAGATTTCTCTATGTTGTTTCATAGACCAACCATTCACTCCCTTTTTTTGTTGAGTAGTATTTCATATGCTAGATGGACTAGAATTGGCTTATCTGCTCATCTTTGAAGGGCATCATGGCTGTTTTCGGTTTGGGTATTTGTGAATAATATTGCCATAGACATTCACATACAGGTTTGTGTGGATGCACATTTTCAATACACTTGGGCAAATGGCCAGTAGTGAGATTTCTGGGGCATTTAAGTGTATATTCAAAGTATAAGAAGTTGCCAAACTGTCTTCCAAAGTGGCTGCACTATTTGGAGCTCCCACCCGTAACAAATGAGATATTGTCATGTTTATTTTTCCTAAAGCAATCCTAATAGGTGTGTTGTCGTATCTCAGTTTTCCTACAACAAATGATGTCGAACATCTTTTCTTATGCGTATTTGCTATGTACATATCTTATTTGGTGGAATTTATCTTCAGTTTTTTTGCTTATTTTAAAAATGGGATTGTTTGGTTTTTCCTTGTTGAATTTTAAGTGTTTATATATTGAAAGTAAAAGTCTTTTACACATATATGCTTAGCAAAGATTTTATTCTTTTCCTCAGTAGATGACTTTTCATTCTCTTAACAATATCTTTAACAGAGAAATAACTTTTAATTTTGATAAAGTCTAATTTTTGACTTATTTGTTTTAGGGACAATGCTTTTGGTATCATTACATGTATTTTTAAAGAATGAAAGTCATGTTATTTCTCTCCTTATCATTTCATAAATCATTACTTGAATACTAAGAATAATGCTTGACATATAATTATTCATATGCTGGATGAATACACAAATGAATAAAGAAATAAAGGAAGAATCATTCATGATGAAAAACTTTTGGAGGAAAAACTTGCTGAGCAGAGACCACCTCTGCCACTTGCACCCCTGCAGCCCCCTCCCCTTTCAGACTGCTGTTAAAGTGCAGCTTCCTTACCCTTTAGTCTGCGTGGAGCTTATCTGGGTGAAGAATAAATACTATAGTAGGAGCTGCCTGGCCTGCCATGGTGTCTTAGGAATTGAAAACTTCAGGATGAAAAAGAAGTCAGTCAGCTGTTTGCCAGCCTCACAGAGGAAAAATCTGGGACACAAAGAGCTTGTCTCACAATAATCTACAAAAACTGGCCAAGAAGAACTAGTGACAGTTGATTCCTTGAAGAAACAGTATTTACTAGTGAATCAACTTGAGTTAAATAATAGTGATTACTGGATCTACCAAGGCAAAGTAAAGCCATGACATCAAATAAGGTTGAAATTCCCATGGAAGCTAGACAATAAGTGACAGGTAATAGATCATAGACATGTATAAACTGTTCCTTGAGTGATACTAAAAATAGCAATTCACCTCAAAGCTTCTCTTGATTATTTGTCCATGCAGAAAACATTTCAAATATTCATAAAGTGATTAGCTTGCATTGGAACACGAGTGATTTGTATTGAGTTCTGTTAAAAATGTATAAATAAACTTTCTCATTTGTTAGTTTTCTTTCAAAAAGTAAAGCAAGTCCTTCATGTCACATTTGAAGAAAGTCAAGTGTGAAACTTGATACATTGGTTAGAAACATGAAACTTGAAAAATTGGTTAGAAAATTCAAACTTTTCTTGAAGTTCCTCAGCTCTGTTCTTTCTCAAAATATCATTAGTATTTCTTCTCCTGGAGGAATCTGGATTAGTCAGCAGCATCAGTAATCATTATTGTTGTTGTTATTATTATTATTAATTAATGTTTCTTATTAAAAAGCCATTGTGTACTGTTGTGGGTGTTTGAAAGGCCTGGTGACAGACCACACAAGGTTTATAATTAATAGAAAAAGCAGATACACAAGGATACCTGAGCATGCATACCCACATATACACACAGAGTCTTACTCCAGCATACACACAATGATATTTTGCCAGAAAAGTATTATCAATAGAACTTCATTATTTCCTCAGTTTTCTTCTTCTTTATGTGTAAAGAGTGGTGTTGGAGTATTGTTAGTAAGATATTAGGAACGGACAATGTGAAGGAAAGAAGGGAGAAGGAGAAGGCTGAGAATGCTGGGTGAGGTGGAGTGTGGTGCTCAGATGGTAGAGAATTTTTGTAGGAAAGTAGGAGATATTTTCCGGATCTCTTGCTGGTATTTGCTCACCTGCCTTCACTATTCGTCTTCACTAGGCCTCTCGCTTTTTGTTTTGCCTCCTTTCTTCTAGGAATGAGAATGTGGTTAGCATGGATAAGCTCAGTATTTATTTTTTATCTCCCAAGAATCTTACTTATTTTATCATTTTACATGGAGCACTCTAAACCCCAGAAGATAGGGGCAGAATCTCATTGGCATCCAGAAAATCCAGGACACAGAGAACTGACTTGCATGAAGGAGGGGAGAGTGCACATCCCCTCCTCTCCACATCTCCAAATGGAGATAAGAATGGGCCTAGCTTTGGGGACCACATCTCCCATTGGGGATCAAAGGAAGTGTCATTCACTCCAGAAAACACTTATACATGTCTACTCAACACTTTCTCTGTGGTCCCTTTTAAAGCTGTACTGATCAAGAGAAACCCTGGGCAGTGGTAAGAATAGGACAGGACAACCTAGAGAAAACAGGATGAAGGGAGGCCCTGGAACTGAGTTCAAAGGCCACCGCATCCCCACAAGTCATTTCAGACACAGTTGTGGTGGATAGTTCCCTGCACAATGATGGAGTCCTACCTAAGTTCTGGCTCCTGCTCTTTATTCTTCTGTTTGGGGGATTTCTCTGAAGCTTTCTCCCCCTGCTCTACCTACATACAATAAGGTTCATCCTAGAAGTGCAAGGAGTATCACTCAAAATATCTTGGAAAGAAGCCAGGATCAATGTTGGGATGAACAATTTGTTTTCTGTCTACTTCTCAGAAGTACCTGTGGAGCTGAGCCCTTGAACTTTGAGCAGCAACTTTGGTAATGCACCTTCCCTACCTCATTCTTTCTACTCCCTTATTTCACCTTCCTAGCACACCCAAATAAACCATTATCACACAAATTCTTCTATCCAGTGCTGCTTTTGGGGCCTTTCACCTTTGGCTATTGCTCTTCTCTCACTCTACCTGTACAAGTCATTTCTCCTATGGAACATGGGTCTAACTCTTCAGATACCATCCTGCCTCTATGGTTTATGCCAGCAACCAACTTTCTATTGTCATGAAATCCAGTCTGTAATTCTTGGTCACCTCATAGTGCACTTGAACCATTTCATTTCTTATCAATGACATGACAAATGGCAAAGAGAACATCTCTTTATTTTGTACTCTGCCATAGCATATGTAAGAGTTCTGTGTTCTGCCAATAAATAGCATTGTGACCTCAATTATGTTTTCAACCTCTCTGAGCCTCAGGTTCTTTAATAAAAATGGGATAACTATAATAACTAGATTTCAGAATCATTATGATGATTGAATAAAATTATGCACTTGCAATACCTAGATTCTGGCCTCTAAATGCTATTTCCTACTAAAAAAAAAGGCTGAGATCTTTGGAGAAGTGGCCAACTCCAAGTAAAGAAGTGTATAAGATAATCCCAGGACATATTTTTATGCCATAAAGTAAGAAGATATCATATGAAATAGACACAGGGGTCTACTATTAACAGGCTTCCCATTGGCCTAAGATAGGACAATTTGTCATCAAAAAGAGCATTAACTGCCACAGATTGAAGCAATGAATACATATAAATTCATGATAAATATTTTTTTAATATTTTTCAGCATTGGAAGCCATTAGTGCACAGGCTCATTTCTCTAAGTATTGATAAATCAAAAGAAGTCATGTATCTTTACTTTTTTTTTTGCCTTTTCTGTTTAAACTGTATTGTAGTTTGGTCAAATGCTTAATGAGTAAAATTACTCTCTTTTTGGGGCTGGCTGAGTGGCCGAGTGGTTAAGTTTGCACGCTCTGCTTTGGTGGCCCAGGGTTTCACCGGTTTGGATCCTGGGCACTTACATGGCACTGCTCAGCAGGCCACACTGAGGCAGCATCCCACACAGCACAACCAGAAGGACCTACAACTAGAATATACAACTATGTACTGGGGGGCTTTGGGGAGAAGAGAAAAAAATGATTGACAACAGATGCTAGCTCAGGTGCCAATTAAAAAAATGTTCTGTTTTCTTTGAAAATTCTGGCTAACAAACATAGAATAAATGACTGAATTTTTAAAAATCAACATTTTTCTTGACAATTAAGGAAGTAATGGATATAAACAATGATCATCAGTGGATGCTAAAATCATTAGGCAGAAAATCAATAGGACATTTGATAAAAGAGAAATTAGACTGACACCACTTGAGCCACTAATAAATCTTAAATTACTAAACATGGGCTAACCAGATTTTACATGACTCATGATATAATGAAATAGAAAGTATTCAGTTCCACCTAAAAAATATTTTTACCTTTGAAATAAAACCTGAATCTAACCAAGGCTGTAGATCTAATTACCAGTTTGAAAGGCTAGCATAACAAATTAAACCAAATCACAATGAAGCAATTGGCCAAATCCATAATGTGCACAATTTATAGGGCAAATGTCCTAGACTAGCCAAAAAACCAGTAGCTTCAAAAAGGAAGAGTAGGATGTTATGAAATCAAGGAGAATTAAGTAACAATAAAATGCAATGTAAGGATTGAGGATCCCTATTCAAACAGATCTGCTGTTAGAAGACATTATTGAGACAATAGGGAACATTTGAATATAGATTGGGTATAAGATGATTTTAATAAAGTATAAGTAAATTTATTGTATGTTCTAATGGCATAATTTATTAGATGCTATTTTTTAGATGTAAATTTGTTAGATGTTATTATGACATAGAAGTTATAATATTATAATGACACTATTTTCCATTTATTTCAAAAGTATTCATGGCTGCTAGTTGGAACAATTTTACAAGTGTTTTAAAGTCCTTGTCAGTTAATTCCAATACCTTTTTCAATCAGTGTTGGCATGTTGTCTTTTTTCATATGAATTGAGTTTTTTTTTTCCTGACTCTCCCTAGGCCAAGTAGTTTGGGTTGTATCCTGGACATTTTGAATATTATGTTATGACCTGGGTCTTATTTAAATCATATGGAGAATCTTTGTTTCAGCAGGCAATAAATGATGTTAGGTTCAGGCCACACATTCTGATGAACTTTTGTGGGCTGTGTTTTTAATATTTCCAATTTCAAAACCTTTCCAGTGCCATTTAGACCTGTCCTATGCATCTGCCACACACTGGGTAGTCCAGGGCCTGGAGAGTGGTCTATCTTATAGTTTAG
Source organism: Equus przewalskii (assembly GCF_037783145.1). Lineage (NCBI taxonomy): Eukaryota > Metazoa > Chordata > Mammalia > Perissodactyla > Equidae > Equus > Equus przewalskii. The sequence continues at coordinate 44,141,827 of NC_091836.1, read as the reverse complement.
TTATCAAAGTTGATGGCTTGCTGTTTAGAGTCATATCTACACATACACAGATTAGGAATGAGTCTGAAGTACACAAACAACTTTATGGGTTCACTTTCCCTAGTTCTTTCCTCTCTGCATTTTCACAGTAATTTCTAGTTTCTTGGGACTTCCCTTTGTAGTCCTCTGACCAAAAAACTAGGGCTTTATTCACTCCCATTCTGCCACTCACTTCCCATAACATCACCTACATTGGGGCCAAATAATAGGAACACTGAGAGAGAAAAAAAACAATGAGCCTTTGCTCTACTCTTTTGGGACCATAGCTCCTCTCATTGGAGAGGACTCTTTCCTCCTTCAGAGTTTTAGGCACCTATGATTCTGGCTACTACTACTGTCCCTGCCAGGGGACCACTTTCCTGCTCCTCCAGCCAGAACTACAGGACTGTTTGTGGAACTCTTTCTGTCCATGTGTCCAGTGTCCAGTTCTGCCTTGAAACCTGGCTGGGGGATATTAGAGGAGAATAATAGGTAAACAAACTCACCATCAGTTTGGTTTTAGTTTTAATTCTAGCCTTTTCCTCCAAGCACCTGGTAACTGCTTACTTCTCAGAGTCTTCCAATAGTGTCTCCATGCATTCTATCCAGGTTTCTATAGCTGCATTAATTAGGAGAGGTAGAGTGAAGTGATTTTACTCCACCATTCTCATAACTGTAATCCCTGTCTTTTCTATTGAAAGGCCTGCTTAGAGACTAAGCTTTTGATGTGCATTCAAAATGTTATCAATGTGCCAAATTAGCACTGCTATAGTTTTATTTTTTTCTTGCTAAACCACCTGAAAGTAATGTGTATAAATCTTGGTACTTCACCATAAATATTTTAGCAACTATCTCTAAAAATAAGGACATTCTCTTACCAGTCAAAATACGATTATCATATTCAATATTTAATTTTGAAATTATCTAATATGTAATCTATATTCACATTCCATATTCAAGTCTCTAAATATAGAACTACAATATTGCTATACATTTAAAAACTCAATGATATGTTAAAAAAGTTAAATATATTCATAAATTAAATTTTACATGCTTATTTCTTCAAAAAAGAATCCAAATAAGATATGTATGTTGAAATTTTATTGCTATTTTCTTAAAATTCTTTTAATGTGTAGGTTGTTTCCTTTATATGTTTTTTCTTGCAATTGTTTATAACATGATTTTTTAATGTAAATTTTCCCATACTATGGCTTTTGCTGATTGCATTCCTGTGTTGCTATCTTCTTCTCTCTCCTATATTTCATGTCAATAATATCTAAATATTTAATTAGATTCATGTTTAAATTTTTGGCAAGTATACTTCCTAGGCTGCATCGTGTACTTCTATTAGGAAGTCTATAATGTCTATTTTTCTTTCTGAAATGTTAATAAGCATTAGTGGTTATAGTTTTGATTCATTATTTTATTAGGAGTTGTCAAAATGTGATATTCTGATTCTGTTATTCTATCTCCATTTATTAGCTGAAACAGTTACATGAAGATAAGCTTACCTTGATAAACTATTTGGTTATCTTGAGTTACAGTTTGTATAGGAAAAACAAGATAAGTGTTTACATGTTTTTATTTGTAGTTTTAAATATGATGAATTTATTTACTAAGGTTTTCTAATGATATTGACTTAATAACATTCATAACTATAACAATATTTTTGTTTTAATGACTTTATGGACTCATAAACATAACTTGTATGTTTCAATCTATTGCAGTTAATACCTTCATTGGTTCAGCCAGAGTTGATTCTGAGTCTTTTAACATGCCTGTAGTCACCTTAAAGAATGCCCTGCTTTCTAACATGATAAAATGTTCCAGGTTTATTTCATACATTTACAGTTATGTCTTTATGGAACCCTGGTTATTTTCGTAGAAACTGTGAGTTACTCATTGTCACTAAGGTGTTCATTGTTTCTAAGTATTTGTAGGTAATGCATATAGATTTAAATGTATCAGGAATTCATGATGATAATTCCAATTTAAATTCAAGACTACAAGATTTTTACCTAACCTTAATCCTACATCTTTAAATCTTTCTCCTCTACTGAAAATCTTGGTTTTCAATCATGTCAGTTTAATTTATTATTTTTTCCCTTTAAACACACACATAACCATCTGAAAATAAGAATACCACCACTACATTAACAAAATGAAAAGGCAACCTACCAAATGGGAGAAAATATTTGTAAATCGTATACCTAATAAAGAGTAAATATCCAAAACATATAAAGAGCTCATACATCTCAATAGCAAAAACAAACAAACCCCCAAAAACAGAAAAACAAAAAACTGATTAGAAAAATGTGCAGAAGATCTAAACAGACATTTTTCCAAAGAAGATGTAAAAGTTGCCAGCCAGTACATGAAAAGGGGCTCAACATCACTAATCAACAGGGAAATGCAAATCAAAACCACAATGAGATATCACCTCACACATTGGAATGGCTATTATAAAAAAGGGAAGAAATAAGTGTTGGCAATGGTGTGGAGAAAAGGATTTGTGCACCATTGGTGGGAATGTAAATTGGTACAGCCACAAAACAGCATAGAAGTTCCTTAAAATTAAAAAAAGAACTACTATATGATCCAACAATTCCACTTTTGGATATATGTTCAAAGAGAATGGAAACACTGACTCAAAAACATGTATGCACCTCCATGTTCATTGCATCATTATTTACAATAGTGAAGACATGGACACAATCTAAAGTAAATGTGATATATATATTACAAAATTACACACAATGAAATATTATTCAGCCATAAAAAGAAGGAAATCTTACTATTTGTGACAACATGGATGGAACTTGAGGACATTATGCTAATTGAAACAAGTCTGAAAAAGCTAAATACTATATAATCTCACCTCTATGTGGAAACTAGATAAAACAAAACAAAATAAATACAGAGAACAGATTGATGGTTGTCAGGGGTGGTAGATGAGGAGTAGGCAAAACGGATGAAGGTAGCCAAAAGGTACAGACTTCCCATTATAAGATAAATAAGTCATGGGGATGTAACATACAGTGTGATGACTGTAGTTAATAATATTGTATTGCTAAGAGAGTAAATCTTAAAAGATTTCATCACAAACATAAACTGGTAACTATGTATGGTTATGGATGTCAATTAGACATTTTATGGTGATCATTTTGCAATATAGAAAACTATCCTTAGGGGAGGAAGACATTTCATCTACCCACTCTATGTTCTTCTGGGCAGCCTATGGATTAAATTCACATGAGACAGAATAACAGCAGAAAATTAAACAAAGGTTTATAACATAAATACATGGGAGAGACTCAGGAAAACTGAGCAACTCACCAAAATGGCAGAGGTTCTCATCTTGAATACCATCTTCAGTTATAAAGGAGAATGTTGGGGGTGGAGGGCGTCAGTTATGGGGGATTACCTGAAAAACATAGTACACAAGAGTAAGATTATGTAGATTTAAGTCCTTGCCTTCTGCAGCATTGTTAAGAGTTTCTGGAGATAAGGTCATCCCCCCTTCTTCCTGGTACAGAGAGGGAGACACCTTTACAGATGGAGACTTACTTTACAAATGTAAATGTCTTAACAAAGGGTAATTTCTACTTTTCAGAGTTTCTCTTGTGTCTGCAGCTTTTAAAAGTAACCTGCCTAAAAGAATCCTCATGCCAAAGAGACACATCTTTGGGTGGCCAATTACAATCCCCCAGTTATCTAATCATTATTTTGTAACACCTGAAATGTATTGCTATATCTCAATTTCAAAAAAAAAATAATGCAAATTTGCACTAAGACATTAGGAGGAAATAGAGAACATAGTTAAATCATATGCCAATAGCAATATTTAATATAACCCTCCCATTAGGTATCTCTGTTTTGCTTCCAAGTCCTTGCCCTCAGCTCAGAGTTTTTCCACCTCTGAGTCTTCTAAACAACTTTTAAAAATGTCCTTCATTATCCCAAGCTATCTTTTTTGAGCTTATAGTTTGCACGCCCTAGTCTGCAAAACAAAGGCCCTCAGGCAGGTCTTCTGAGGCTCTCAGATCACCCCAACAGAATAAAATTTATATTCATAAGTTTTTATCTTTTAGAGATGCCTACAGTCTTATTTAGGAGAAAAATTTCATGATATCATAGGAGCAGAAAATTTTTTCTTTCTTCCCTTGTACATTCTTTGGCTGGTCTATTAATTAAATTGACATTAGACAAATAAACAGGAGAAAAGCAAATTTCATCCTTATGGGAGCCCCATAGAAATATGAGGCTCGAAGTCAGGCAGGCAATTGAGGCTTATGTCCTGAGCTAAAGAGAAGGGGATAAGGGTCTGGGGCTTCAAAGGGGAGGAAAACAATTCACAGGAAGATGAGAAGAGCAAATGTTTTGAAAACAAATATTTGCCATGCCTTGCAGACAAGCCTTTCTGTTATAAAAGCTTATCTAAGATAATAGCTCTCTTGCTGGTATAGTCTCCCTATCTAAAGTCTTTTAGGCAGTTAAGGGGGAGGTAAAGTGCTTTTCCTGTCTGCTGGGTCTTAATTGCCTTCAGCTCAAAACAATACACATGCCAAGTGGCACATTTTGGGGTGGCATATTCTAGTGCCTCTCAATATATTAAATTTATTTAAAAATATCTTTGCAAAAAAAAACAAAAGAAGAAGCAAATATGATAAAATGTTAACAATTATCAAATTTAAATGGTGGAATATTGTTGTTTGATAGCCTATTCTCTACTCTTCTGTAAATTGAAAATCTTTTTATAATAAAAAAATCTTAAAACTAGATTTCCCTTTCTTGAGTCCCAAAGGCAATATTTATCTGCTCATCATCTGGCTCTTATCTGTTAGCTTAAAGATTTCCTTCCTGTTAAGTACCTGGTAGCCTCAGTTTGTTTTTCCTAAAATCTTCTGGCTTCTAATTTATTACTTTTTTGCTTTTCTTCTATAACATCATCTGTTCCTGAGGATCACTATATAAAAACTTTAAAAAGAATAATTACAAAAGGATACCACCACTACACAACCATATGATTACAAAACAGCACTTAAGGATTGTTTTTTGGGGGGGGGGGGTGAAAAGCAGGTCTTTTTATCTTAGCAATCAAGTCTTTAAGAAAATTAGGGATGTTTAATCCAATTAGTATGTTTTAAAATCACTTGGAACAGGCTTTCTCTTTGTGATCTTGTCACCAACTATACACATAGTCACTCATTTGATTTTGATTTTATGGATATTGAAAAATATTCATGGGGCTGGCCCAGTGGTGCAGCAGTTAAGTGCACACGTTCCACTTCGGTGGTCCGGGGTTCACCAGTTCGGATCCCAGGTGTGGACATGGCACCATTTGGCAAGCCATGCTGTGGTAGGCGTCCCACATATAAAGTAGAGGAAGATGGGCATTGATGTTAGCGCAGGGCCAGTCTTCCTCAGCAAAAAGAGGAGGATTGGCAGCAGTTAGCTTCGGGCTAATCTTCCTCAAAAAAAAAAAGAAAAAAATTCATAGGGGGCCAGCCCCATACACAAGTGGTTAAAGTTCTGCACACTTCACTTCAGTGGCCTGGGTTTGCAGGTTCAGATCCTGGAAGTGGACTTACTCCACTCATCACCCATGTTGTGGAGGCATCCCACATACAAAAACTATAGGAAGGTTGGTAACGGATGTTAGCTCAAGGGGAATCTTCCTCACTAAAAAAAAAGGAGAAAAAAGTTCATAAATGTTTGGTGCCTTCCAAAATATTCTATTCTTTGACTCATATGTAAATAATATTAAAAAATATGATTTATTCATTTTTTGAAATAAGAAAAATTGTTTATATGTTTTTAGTACCCATGTTTTTCTTATAGAAATGTAACCTACTGTACACATAATTTTTTATCGTGTTTTTTAATTTAACATTATATCCTAGAGATAAAGCCAGATATTCTCCATTGCTTTTTATAGCTAAATAATACTCCATTCTTTGGCTGTACTATGACTTATTCAACTAGTTTCCTATTCCATTAGTTCCCTAGGCAGGCATGCTTTTGGTTCTGATCTTTTGCCATATGTGCTTCTAATACTGTCAAGCACAAGTCTCTAAATCAACCCCAACAGAATTCTTGGGAGAATAGAAGCATACGCTGCATATAAATTCTTGTCTTTCTTCATATATTCCCAACCTCAGGGATCTCACTCTAAATATGCAGAATCAACTCTCCTTTCCATATAGATTCTGGCCAGTGGACCCAAGACTGGTCAGGAAACCCCAGAGGACAGCATCCACCAATTTTTCCTCATAAACCCCAAGTAGAAATGTAACCCTCCACTGCCTCTGGGAGAACTAATGCCCAGAAAATGGGACTATGGTTATCCCTTAGAGCCGGCCAACTGAAACTCCCATTTATGCTCCTTTTCACTTTGTTCAAATGTTGGAGCCTAAGCCCAGTGTTAGAGCTGTCTGTTAGGAACCCGCTGAAGTTGGCTACTCTTTGGAATTCCCATGTAATATCATCTTCTGATTGGGCCTCTGACGAGGGAAAATAACATGTAAACAGTGAAGAGGAGCAGAATTTTCCACTTCAAAATTTGCCTCTTTAGCATAAGGCTTATTTTTAGCTGGTTATTTTTAAGAATCAGAGGATACAGGAGCTCTGAAAACTGAGCAGAAGTTACTCTTTTGTAAAAGAATTTTACATTTATAAGGTAAATATCTATCTGTAATGATATCTCCCTCAGTACCAGAAAAAGAAGAATGACTAAATCTCTAGAAACTCTTATTAATGGAGAAGACAAAGATTTGAATCTGCATAACAATCATACCCTTATTTACTGTGTTTTCCTGATAGTCTCCCATAACTGGCTTGCCCTCTCCTCTAACACTTTGTTGCGTCTTTAGCTGGAGATGATATTTAAGGTGGTGGTTTGAGCCATTTCAGGGAGTTACTCAGTTTTCCTAGGTCTCTCCATGTATACAGGAGTCATGCATGTTATTAAACTTCAGTTTGATTTTCTCCTGTTAATCTGTCTCTGTAATAAAGAGGGGCCTCGGCCAAGAACCTAGAAGGGTAGACAGGAAATTATTTTTGTTCCTCCCTTACAAGAGCTTAGAGAAAATAGAAGAAAGGGAGAAATTCAAAGACATCCTCTGCTTTCTCTCCTGTGTTACCTCCTATTCTTCATTCCATAAAGCATACAGCAAACACACACACACACACACACACACACACACACACACACACACACACACACAGAGTACTCCTCCCAGTGCTCTTAGGAGAGAAAGATGAGCTTTTTACAAACACCAATTTTCAACAGGCATTCTAGGGCTGCTACAGTACAGCTGCATTTAGAAATTTCCAGCAGAGAACAAACCAACCAACCCTGAAGAATATGCCTTGCTTAGGTTTAGTTTCAGGTGATAAATAAATGAAAAGTAATAGGATATATTGGAGTATATGAGAAAGCCATTTGATTTAAAACTAATTAAGCCTGACCTTGTTTTTCCAAAAGGGTCTGACACGGCCTGTTGAGCCTGCATTGTGTGTCTGCTTTAAACATTTACAACATCCTAAAAATAAGAATGATGCTCTTAAAGATAGAGATGTAACTTCCCCCCATATTTCAGCATATTTCCCATATATCAGCATTTCCTTAAGGATAAGGATTTCTTCCTAGAAACTAAGGATTAATTAGCAAGCTGCTGTGTTCACTTTGTGATGAATTACCTTCTGTGTCAGCTAAGCATCTCATGACAGTCATAAAAGTGATATTCTTGTCATACGTGATGTGTGCTTTTTGTTCCAAGAAGGTATGAGGGATAATAATTAGACACCTCAAAATGTGTCTCTTTGTCTTGATTATTTTTAGGGACAAGAGACCCTTAAAGAAACTGACTTTCACCGTAACTGCCTAAAAGAACTTAAGATAGATGGCCTGTCCCCAAGACAGGCCATCACCATAAATACCTCTGGGTATTAATAGACTGGCAGCGTCCTTGCTAAGCCCATTCTTATCAAAGTTCTGTCTACCAAACATTTGCTTTTCCATTTCCATGTGAATCGCCTTCCTCTCCTTTGAAGTCCCAAACCACAACCCCCAACATCCTCCTTTGTCTTTAGCTAAACATGGTATTTAAGATGGCAGATTCAGCCATTCTGGTGAATTACTAAGCTTTTCTGGGTTTCTCTTGTGTATAAATGTTATAAAGCTTTGTTTGATTTTCTCCTGTTATTCTGTCTCATGTCAATTTAATTCTTAGGCCAGCCAGAAGGACCTAGAAGGTAGAGGAATTGTCTTCCTCCTCTACAACAGTATATGACCACTCTGTACATCCCATTTCTTTGGTGTGCTTCCTTCCTTGGGGAAGTAAGTCCTCTGGGCTATAGTCCTCAGACCTGGCTCATAATAAACTCACCCCAAATTTTGATTTATAGATTGATTATGGGTTATTTGCATTAACACAGGCAAACCCACACCAAGCCTGGGATTCTAAGAGTTGATCACTCCTGACAGCAATTTTGGTTCCAGTCAATGAAGTGGCACAGCTTGTCTCCAGAGCCTGCTCTTCTCATTGGGGAAGTATTGAGTTCTTGTCCTGCCTCCTGATGCCTTGACCTTATGCTGTACTGCCAACTTGTTGATCTACTACTCTGCTCCAAGGTTTACCTTCTCACACAATACCAGAAGCTCCAGATCTATTCTTCACTTCTGCAGGAAAACTTACCTGATCCATGTTTCATGCAGAATTATGACAAAGTACTTTACAAAATGTTATGGCTTTAAACTTGTGGGGTTTCACTTTTTTAATTTTAGAAGGTAATAATAGTTCAGTATCTTCCTTTTTCCAGGTTATATATAATTAATTTAACCAAAGGAAGATGTTCTAATTTGGGAGGAGTTAGAGGAGAGGTCCTTAGTGAAAGCAGGCTAAGCAGATGGAAGTGGATATATACTTCACCCTAGACAGTAATAACCCTGCCTCCTACTGACATTTATTACCCACATTAGAAAATCTTCTTACCCAGGGTCTGAGTTGAGAACCACAGAGAGGATATCATAATTTGAAATCTTTGTGAGCATTAGTGTTCTTATCTGTTTGTCTTTTTCTAGGAGGACTCTGTGTATTAGATGTGAAAATAGATGTAAGCACGTTTGAAAGCTGTATTTAGCTATGCACGTGTAGGCATTTTAAACACACAGTTATAATACTAGTTTCCAATGATTATATCACAGGCCAGGCATTGTGCTAGATCCTGTACTTGCTTTACTTCTAATCCTTACAAGTAAGGTGTTATCTCCATGCTACAAATTAAAAAAACAAAACTAGCAGTGTTTACCATGTACTCCCAACTCAGACGACCCTGGCATAATCTGTTCTGTGATGCTGGGGCTGAGATTCTGCAAATCACATTTTTCTAGACCCCTTGCCAGCTGGCTTCCAATTAGGTCCTGTCAAATGGAAGGCACTGGAATGCAAAGGGAGGTGGAAGGATGGAAGGTCTGTCTTTTCTGGTTCCTGTTGTTATTTGGCAGCAGTAGTCCATAATTGCAGTGTCTTCACCCTGACCTCCTTAGTACAGGCTCAGAACACAAATCAGGGCATTAGCTACATGTGACGTTTTGGGATCCAAGGCAGAAGTTTCCACTCAGAGGTCCTAATCATGGCACAAGTTAGATCACCAAAAGTCTGAGAATCAGCTACTTGGAAAACCCCCAAATGTCTCAGCACCTGATAGGTGGTGTCTCTTTCTTACTCCTGGATTCTGTTTACCTCCTCTTTTTTTTGTTGTTGAGGAAGATTGTCCCTGAGCTAACATCTGTGTCAGTGTTCCTCTATTTTGTATGTGGGACACCACCACAGCATGGCTTGATGAGCAATGTATGGGTCCACACCTGGGATCTAAACCCACAAACCCCAGGTTCCTGAAGCAGAGCATGTGAACTTAACCATTTTGCCACCAGTCTGGCCCCATGCTACTCTTGCTTTGTTCCCCAAGGACTGGGAATTACAGCTCTTTTTAATTTCCAAACATCTAGGTTATCTCAGTCTCTACTTTTTTTCCATCTGTCTTCTAACACCTATATATCTAACTTCTTGAATTTTACCCCACTCTGTTTGGAAAGTCTAGTGAGTTTTCTATTACCTGAACCAGTGCATTTGCTTGAAGTTTCCTAGGCTAGTTACAGTGGTTCCAGCAGTCAACCAGTACTCCTAACTCCAAAACCCATGTTCTTTCCTTTGTCCTACACTATATTCACAATATTATTGGTTGGCTTTGATAAAAAGTCTTAAGTTCCAGGCTCATTTCAGAAACATTACACATGGTATTTTGAACATGGACATTTCTGTCTTCTTTGGCTGAATCCCTTCTGTTTGGCAACTATCGGCTTTCAAGCACGGTGAACCTCTACTTCTGAGCTGAGGATGTCAGACTTTTCCCAGCCTCCCTTCCAACTAAGATGGGCTCTTTTGTCCTAAGCTCTGCCAGTCATCACAGCCACTCCTGAGTCCAAGGGACCACAAGGTTCTCAACCTGAGAGGTAGCTGCCTGGAAGCCAAGTACCTGGGGTAGCAAGAGAAGCAGTGCTGGTGATGGTGTCCTGTATCCAGTGCCCATCACATTGGAGATGCAGGGTGAGCTGGAGCATTTGATGCTTAACAATGGTTGCAGAGTTGTCCACAGTTCTACATTTCTCCAGACTAGTTTTGATAGTTGTCCTGAATCTATAAAACCCTGAGCACACTTTTCCAGCTTACATATTTAGTAAATTTACTTTTTGCTGAAATCAATTAGGTTAGTTTCTGTTTCTTCAACTAAGACTCCTGATTCATAAAATTTCTAATCCTCACAACAATTCTGCAGAGTAGGCCAAATCCTGAATTTGAAGATAAAGAACTGGAAGCTTGTATATATTGAGTAACTTTCCCCAGATCACAGATCATGCTTGTGCCTGAGCTGGGATGTAAACACAGGTTGGTCTAACTCTAGAGTTCTTGATCCTTCATCTACATTAAATTGCTTTTACAACTTTTTTCTCAATTCAAATAAATCCAGCCACAATTTTTCTTCCACTCTTTGCTCACTCTGTTCCTCCTTCCTTGAGCACTCCTCTCTTTTGTGTCCATCTATCCAAATCCTTCTCATCTTCTTGGGCTCAGTTCACTTCCCTCCTGCTCCATGAAGCTTTCTCAAATAACTTCCCTTCACCCAAGTCCTCTTTATTCTTACCTCAGGCTGTAAGTAGAGGCAATAAGATATAAGCTAACCTCATTTCCTTCAATGGTCAGTGTTGCTTCTCCACCTATATTGCAAATCACTTGGAAGCATAGACTTCAGGAACTCACACATCCCTGTCTCCAGCCCAGGGATGAACACTTGCTGTTCAAAAGTTGAGACACTGAACTTTGTAGTATTTGAGAATAGGGAAATATTAGACAAGGAAGCTATATTGGTCAAGGAATTTTTTCACTTCAGAGGCATTCTAAATTCCATTGTTTCTCACGCTCACATTGCATAGTCAATTCATCAGTCTTCTGGGAAACATTCATCTCCTGATTTTGTCCATGTCTTTCTATTTCCACTGTCATCATCCTGGTCCAAGTGGTCATCTTTCCTGGATTATGTTAGTGGCCTCCTCACTCGTCACTCTGCATCCACTGTTGCCACTCAACAATCCAGTCTCAACGTGGCAGATAGAGGGGGTCTTTAAATATGTGCATCATTTGGTACTTGTCGGTGTCGCAATCCAATGTACACATCAGGATAGATGCGGAGAGGGCTGATGGCCACTCTGAGTTTATTGTAACCAGCGTTTCAATATATACATAGCTTACATCTGTTAGACATACACAGGTGTTCTGGATGAAATAATTAGCGAATGCCAAGAATTCTTAGTGATTTCTCAAGGAGCCCTCCCTCGGCGTCTGTTTTGATATTATCATGTTATTGCTGTGCTCGTATATTTTTATCTCGGAGCAGGCAAGGTGTCTTAGGCAACGGTCCCTCCTGCTCCCGATATCGAAATCATTTCTCCATCTGTGCCCACGGGCGGCCGCTGCCTGTCTTAGGTTGCCCCCCCCCGGGGGGTCTTACCCATCATTGGCTAACCGGCCTTCTCACCTTGGGGTCACAGTTTGTTGGCAAGCTTTTTCCAGTGATTATTAACCCTTCCTGTGTCAGGGGCGGCTACAGTACTCACCTGTGCTTAAAGCCCTTCCATGTCTTCCCATTGCATTTAGAATCACATATAAAGTCCTCGTATGAACTACACGGCCCCATAAACAATATCTGTCCTCTCCCATTATCTCTCTGAACTCATTTGCTACCACTCAGAGATTGAGCATGAGCTGTGAGACCCACTTAAGGCTGAAGGTGCCATTAGTCAGTGTTTTGTTTTTTGTTTATTTCCACATCAGAGAGTCTGCCTTAAAATACCATCAACTCGGAACTTAGCTGAGCAAGGCATGGAGAGAGAGATAGGATGCTGATGACATCATTTGAGTCCTGGATATAATTGTGCTTGTTCTCAGTTTCGTCAGCCAATAAATCCCCCTCTTCTTTAACTTAGGTTAAATTATGATTTGCAACATAAAACAGCCCTGGCCAATCATCTTCCTCATTATTGCATTATCGAAAATTCCACTCTCCAGGAGTGCTGCGGGTCTCTGTATTACAGCCCAGTGGACACTTCTAGATGTTTTATGTGAACACACATCTAGGCAGAGGCATGACTATTGTACACATACTGACAGAAGAGAGGAGTTATGGATCTTTTATGTTTTATATTTTTATTCAGATGCAGTTGACATATAACATTGTATTAGTTTTATTATTTATTTTTTTCTATTTGGATTATAACATTATATAGCTTTTGGACGCACATCATAATATATTCCAAATTCTATGTAGATTACATCATGTTCACCACCCAAAAACTAATTATAGTCCATCCCCTCACATGTGAGCTTAATCACCCCCTTTTGTCCTCCCCCACATGATAACCACCAATCCATTCTCCATTGCTATATGTTTGATTGTCATTATTTTTATCTTCTACTTATGAGTGAGATCATATGGTGTTTGACTTTCTCTGACTTATTTCACTCAGAATAATAACCTCAAGCTCCATCCATGTTGTCACAAATGGCCGGATTTCATCATTTCTTATGGCTGAGTAGTATTCCATAGTGTATAAATAACACATCTTCTTTATCCATTCGTCTCTTCATGGGCACCTAGGTTGCTTCCAAGTCTTGGCTATTGTGTATAATGCTGCAATGAACATAGGGGTGCTGGTATCTTTATGCCTTTGTGTTATCAAGTTCTTTGGATAAATTCCCAGCAGTGGAATAGCTGGATCATATGGTAGGTCCATTCTTAATTTTCTGAGGATACTCCATACTGCTTTCCATAGTGGCTGCACCAGTTTGCACTCCGACCAGGAGTGTACAAGCGTTCCCTTCTCTCCACATCCTCTCCAATATTTGTTGTTTCCTGTCGTTAATTATAGCCATTCTGACCAGAGTGAGGTGATACCTCATTGTAGTTTTGATTTGCATTTCCCTGATAGCTAATGATGTTGAGCATCTTTTCAGATGCCTGTTGGCCATCTGTATGTCTTCTTTGTAGAAATCTCTGTTTAGATCTTTTGCCAATTTTTTAATTAGGTTGTTAGTTTTTTGTTGTTGTTGTTGAGCTGTATTAGTCTTTAGTATATTTTGGATATTAACCCCTTATCTGATATATGGTTTGCAAAAATCTTCTCCCAATTGTCAGGTTATCTTTTCATTTTGTTGATGGTTTCCTTTGCTGTGCAGAAACTTTTTAGTTTGATGTAGTCCCATTTGTGGATTTTTTCTTTTGCTTCCCTTGCCCGGTCAGACATGGTACTTGAAAATATTCTGCTAAGACCGATGTCAAAGAGCGTGCTGCCTATGTTTTCTTCTAGAAGTCTCATGGTTTTGGGTGTTACATCCAAGTCTTTAATCCATTTTGAGTTGACTTTTGTGCATGGTGTAAGGGAATGGTCTACTTTCATTCTTTTGCCTGTGGCTGTCCAGTTTTCCCAACACTATTTATTGAAGGGACTCTCCTTTCTCCATTGTATGCTCTTGGCTCCTTTGTCAAATATTAGCTGTCCATAAATGTGTGGGCTTATTTCTGGGCACCTGATTCTGTTTCATTGATCTGTGTGTCTGTTTTTGTGCCAGTACCATGCTGTTCTGATTACTATGACTTTGTAGTATATTTTGGAATCATGGAGTGTGATACCTCCATCTTTGTTCTTTTTTCTTAGGAATCCTTTGACTATTCTGGATCTCTTGTTGTTCCATATAAGTTTTAGGATTCTTTGTTCTATTTCTGTGAAAAATGTTTTTGGAGCTTTGATAGGGATTGCATTGAATCTGTAGATTGCTTTAGGAAGTATGGACATTTTAACGATGTTAATTCTTCCAATCCAAGAGCACAGAACATCGTTCCAATTCTTTGTGTCTTCTTCAATTTCTTTTAACAGTGTTTTGTAGTTTTCAGTGTACAGATATTTACCTTCTTTGGTTAAGTTTATTCCTAGGTATTTTATTCTTTTTGTTGCAATTGTAAGTGGGATTGCATTCTTAATTTCTCTTTCTGCTACTTCATTGTCAGTGTATAGAAATGCAACCGATTTTTGTACGTTGATTTTATATACCGTGACGTGACTGTATTCCTTTATTGTTCCTAAAAGTTTTTAGTGGATTCTCTAGGGTTTTCTGGATATAAAATCATGCCATCTGCAAAGAGTGACAGTTTCACTTTTTCTTTTCCAGTGTGGATTGCTTTTAGTTCTTTTTCTTGCCTGATTGCTCTGGCTAGGACTTGCAATACTATGTTAAATAAGAAAGGTGACAGTGGCCATCCTTGTCTGGTTCCTGTTCTTAAAGGGATATCTTTCAGTTTTTCTACTTTGAGAATGATATTTGCTGTGGGTTTGTCATATATGGTCTTTATTATGTTGAGATATTTTCCTTCTGTACCTATTTTATTTAGAGTTTTTATCATAAATGGATGCTGTATCTTGTCAAATGCTTTCTCTGCATCTATTGAGATGATCATGTGATTTTCATTTTTCATCTTGTTAATGTGATGTATCATGTTGATAGATTTGCAGATGTTGAACCATCCCTGCATCCTTGGAATGAAACCCACTTGATCATGATGTATGATCTTTTTAATGTATTGTTATATTCGATTTGCTAGTATTTTGTTCAGGATTTTTGCATTGATGTTCATCAGTGATATTGGTCCGTAATTTTCTTTTGTTGTGTTGTCCTTATCTAGTTTTGGTATCAGAGTAATGTTGGCTTCGTAGAATGAGTTAGGAAGCCTCCCCTCCTATTCAAATTTTTGGAAGAGTTTGAGAAGGATAGGTAGTAAGTCTTTTTTGATTGTTTGGTAGAATTCACCAGGGAAGCCATCTGGTTCTGGACTTTTATTTTTTGGGAGGATTTTGATTGCTGTTTCAATCTCCTTACTGGTTATCAGCCTATTGAAATTTTCAATTTCTTCTTGATCTAGTTTTGGTTGGTTGTATGTTTCTAAGAATTTCTCCATTTCTTCCAGATTATCCAATTTGCTGGCGTACAGCTTTTCTTAGTATTCTCTTATTATCTTTTGTATTTCTATTTTGTCTGTTGTAGTCTCTCCTCTTTCATTTCTGATTTTATTTATTTGAGCCTTCTTTCTTTTTTCCTTGGTGAGTCTAGCTAAGGGTTTGTCATTTTGTTTATCTTCTCGAAGAATCAGCTCTTGGTGTCATTAAATTTTTCTATTGTTTTAGTCTCTATTTCATTTATATCTGCTCTGATTTTTATTATTTTCTTCCTTTTGTTGATTTCAGCTTTGTTTGTTGTTCTTTTTCCAGTACCTTTAGATGTGCTTTTTGATTGTCTATTTGACATTTTTCTTCTTTGTTAAGGTAGGTCTGAATTGCTATAAACTTCCCTCTTAGAACTGCTTTTGCTGTATCCCACAGATTTTGGCATGTCGTATTCTCATTTTCATTTGTCTTCAGGAATTTTTTATTTCTCCTTTGTTTTCTTCATTGACCCAATCGTTGTTCAGTAGCATTTTGTTTAATCTCCACATTTTTGTGTCTTTTTTTTGTTTTCTTCCTTCAGTTGATTTCTAATTTCATACCTTTGTGGTCAGAAAAGATGCATGTTATCATTTAGATTTTCTTAAATTTTTTGAGACTTGTTTTGTGTCCTATGATGTGATCAATCCTGGAGAATGTTCCATGGGCATTTGAAAAGAATGTGTATTCTGTGGTTTTTGGATGGAATGTTCTGTATATATCTACTAAGTCCATCTGGTCTAATGTGACCTTGAAGGCCAGTATTTCCTTACTGATCTTCTATTTGGATGATCTATCCATTGGTGTAAGTGAAGTGTTAAAGTCCCCTACTATTATTGTGTTACTGTGTATTTCTCCTTGTATGTCTGTTAATAATTGCTTTATATATTTATGTGCTCCTATGTTGGGTGCTTAAATATTTACAAGTGTTATGTTTTCTCGTTGGATTGTTCCCTTTATCTTTATGTAGTGCCCGTCTTTTTCTCTTGTTACAGTTTTTGTTTTAAAGTCTATTTTGTCTGATATAAGTATTGCTACCCCTGCTTTCTTTTCTTTGCCATTTCTATGGAATATCTTTTTCCATCCTTTCACTATCAGTTTGTGAGTGTCTTTAGGTCTGAAGGGTGTCTCTTGTATGCAGCATGTACATGGGTCTTGTTTTCTTATCCAATTCGGCACCCTATGGAATTTGATTGGAGCATTTAGTCTATTGAAGTTTAAAGTAGCTATTGATAAATATGTGTTGATTGACATTTTGTTACTTTTTTTCTGGGTGTTTTAGTAGTTCTTCTCTGTCCTGTATTTTTCTCTTGCTCTCTTCCATTGTGGCTTGATGGCTATCTTGAGTAATACGTTTGATTTCTTTTGTCTTACTCTTTTGCTTACTTATTGTATGTTTCTAACTTGTGATTTTTGTGAGGATGCTATTTAATATTCTATCTATATAACAGTCTATATTGACTTGATAGACTCTTTAGCTTGACCTCTTTCTAGAAGCTCTACTTTTTCACTCCCCTCCTCCCACATTTTATGTTTTTCAAGTCATACATAGTCTCTGGTTTAGTGTGTGTCCACCCATTACCCTCTTACCATTGAAATAGCTGATTTAAGTACATTTTTCTTTTAACCTTCATAGCATCTTCACAGGGAGTTGATCTGCTAGCTTTACTATATATTTACCTTTACAACTGATTTTATTGTCTTGTTTTTCCGTTGTTGTTGTTTTTTTTGATAATAATTTTTTTTGTATCGGTATTTGGGGTCATTGCTTTCCCACTTCAATAAGTCCTTTCAGCATTTCTTGTAGAACTGGTTTCTTAGTGATAAACTCCTTTAATTTTTGTGTATCTTGGAAGCTCTTTATCTCTCCTTCCAGTCTGAATAACAGCCTTGATGTCTTGATGGATAGATTATTCCTGGCTGTAGGTTTTTTCCTTTTAGCACTTTAAATACATCATGCCATTCTCTTTTCTTCTGTAGGGTCTCAGCTGAGAAGTCTGCTGATAGCCTGATCAGCTTCCCTTTATATGTCACTTGTGGCCTTTCTCTTGTTGCTTTTAGGATTCTCTCTTTGTCTTTAATTTTAGACATTTTAATTATAATGTCTTGGTGTGGGCCTCTTTGGGCTTACCTTCTTGGGAGGTCTCTGTGCTTTCTGAACTTGGAAGTCTGTTTCCGTCCTCAGATTAGGAAAATTTTTATCTATTATTTCTTCAAATAAATTTTCTGCCCCTTTATCTCTCTCTTCTCCTTCTGGGACACCTATAATCCGAATGTTATCATGCTTGATATTGTTCCAGAGTTCCCTTAGACTGTTCTCATTCTGTTTAGTTCTTTTCTATTTTTTTCTGTTCTGTTTGGGTGATTTCCTCTAGTCTTTTGTCTAGTTCACTGATCTGTTCTTCTGCATCCTCTACTCTGCTATTGAGTCCCTCTAGTAAATTTCTCATTTCCAATATTGTATTCTTCATTTCTGATTTTTTAAAAAAATATCTTCCAATTCTTTGCTGATGTGCTCACTGTGTGCATCCAGTCTTCTCCCCATATCTGTGAGCATCCTCATGATATTTTGTTTGAACTCTTTGTTGAATAGGTCTCTTGTTTCTGTTTCATTTAGCCCTTTTTCCAGGGTTTTGTCCTGTTCCCTTGCTTGGAAAGTAATCCTTGCTCTCCTCATTATGCCTCTTTCTCTGTGTTTATTTCTATGTATTAGGTGCGTTGGCTATGTTTCCTGATCTTGGAGAAGTGGCCTTATGTATGAGATGCCTTTTGTGGCTCAGCAGTGTGCTTCCCTCTTGTCACCAGTCCAGAAGATTCAGGAGTGACCCCTTTGTGGGCTACTTGTGTCCTTTTGCTGTGTCAGGGTTGCTCCCACTGCAGGTACCCAGGGTGTCTAGTCTTTCCCTCTGTGGCCAGCTGTTTGTAAATCCAGTTTGGAGAGCCTCAGCACTATTGGCTACAAAGTCTATCAGCACACTCTTATTGAAGTCTTCCTCTTAATTGAGTTGGTACCCATTGTAGCTGGTTGCTAGGCTCAGGAGCTTACAGTTGCTATAAGCCTCAGGCCTACAAGGCTGTTGTCAGTTCTCTTAGGAGTGCAGCTGAGTGGGGCTGGCCCTAGGCATGGGAGCACTCAATTGTTTCAGGCTTTGGAAGGTGGGGCTGATCCTTTTTATGGATATTTGTGAAGCACAGGTCTTCTGCCACTGATAAGCCTGAGCCCCTACAGAGCCACACACACCGTCAACACAGTCCTGGTCCATGCACACTTCTCAACCTCCTGGAGTGCACCTAATGACCCACTGCAGAGGCCCCCATCCCTCCACCAATGCCTCCCAAAATTCACCTGGTCCTCACACAGGTCCTGCCCCAGAGGCAACATCCTTGCCTGCCTGTAGAGGATCAAGGCACCCAGTCAATGCAGGTTGAAAAGTAGCCTGATGGCTTGCTGCTATGTGGGGCCAGTCCCTAGGGCCGTCTGCCTGCTCTGGCTGAACTGGATCAAATCTGTGCTCCAGTGGGTGTGGCAGACCCCTGGGCTAACAGGCCAAGGTATGAATCTCAATGGCACCCACTGGGGTCTGTGTCAGCATGCCTGGACCAGTTTAGAACAATCGCCCCCATCAATGTCTCAGTCTCTGGAGAGGTCCCTCCTCTCACCAAGATGCCCCCAGAACCCACCAGGTGAGTCTCATTTCACCAAAGGACTGTCAGCCTTCTCTCTGGTGATTTTATGTTGCTGCAATGAGTGAGTTTGTGTGTGGGCCCTTTAAGGCCCGGGTCTTTTTGCCTTTTGCCCATAGCTTTGCTGGGGGTATCCTCGTTGCAGTTAATAGCCAGTGAAGCCAGACAGTAAGACCCCTGTTTCAGTTGAGTTGCATCTGAAGGATGCTTATAGAAGTATCGGCTCCTGCTCTGGAACTCCCTTCTCCAGGGACGGCTGCTTACCTTAGGGTGGCTCCCACTTGGCTGGCTGAGAAGCTCCACTACCCCCAAAGGTGGTTTTTTCCTCTTCAGCAGGAATTTTTGCTTCTTCCGCCTTAGTCAGGACTGTCCCTTATTGTGGGGGTTCTTTTTATCCAGTTTTCAGTTTTCTTTCCAGGGCAATTTATCTAAAAATAGCTGTAACCTGGTTGTGTTCAAGGGAGGAGATGAGTTCAGAGTCTGCTTATGCCACTATCTTGACGAGATCTCCTAACATTGTTGTAGTTTTAGGTGTACCACACAATGATTTGACATATGTATATATTGTGAAGTGATTACCACAACAAATTTAATTAACGCCCATCACCTCACACAGTTACAAATTTTTTTCTTGTAATGAGAACGTTTAAGTTCTACTGTTTTAGCAACTTTCAAATATACGATACTGTGTTGTCAACTATAGTCACCATGCTCTATGTTACATTCACAGAACTTGTTTATCTTATAACTGGAAGCTTTTACCTTTTGACTACCTTGACCCATTTCACCCACGCCCGATCCTTCACCTCTGGCAACCACTAATCTGTTCTCTGTATCAATTAGTTTCTTTTTTAAAATAAATTCCACATATAATTGAGGTTATACAGTATTTGTCTTTCTCTAACTTATTTCTTTTAGCATAATGTCCTCAAGATCCATCCATATTGTCACAAATGGTAGGATTTCCTTCTTTCTTTCTTATGGCTTATTAATATTCTATCATATATATATTATATAATCTATATAATCTCTCTCTCTCTCTCTCTCTCATATATATATATGTCACATTTTCCTTATTAATTCATTCATTGATAAAGACTTAGGTTGTTTCCATGTCTTGGCTACTGTAAATAATGCTGCAGTGAACACAATATATCTTTAAGATAGTAAGTTTGTTTTCTTTGGATATAAACCCAGAATTGGAATTGCTGGGTCATATAGTAGTTCTATTTTTAGTTTTTTGAGGAACCTCCATATGGTTTGCATAGTAACTGTACCAATTTACATTCCCACCAACAGTGCAAAAGGCTTCCCTTTTCTCTACATCCTCACCAACACTTGTTGTATCTTGTCTTTTTGATTACAGCCATTCTAACAGATGTGAGACGTGATAGCTCATTGTGGATTTGATTTGCATTTCCCTGTTGATTAGTGACGCTGAGCACGTTTTCATGTACTCTTAGCCATCTATATGTCCTCTTTGGAAAAATTTTATTCAGTCCCTCTGCCCATTTTTGGATTGGATCTTTGTGGGGAGTTTTTTGCTATTGAGTTGTATGAGTTCTTTTAGATCTTTCATTTTTAATGGTACAATATTCTGCATGTTATTTTACTATTACTTTCTAAGAGCATTGTGTCATTTCTTTCTTTCCTTGTCAATATATGCAAATCATGCATTAAAAGTCCTATAGTGTTAGAGTAAGAATGTAGTCTCCACATTCCCACAGTTACCACTGTGGGATCTCTGATCTTGAGCAGCTTATTGAGCTTCTTTTCTGTACCTCATCTCTTAATGGTAGAACCATGTGATCATTAAATGCAATGATACCAGAAAAAATACCTAGTGCACGGTGAGAATCTTATATATTTCTTAGTTATTCTTGTTGAAGATTTCTTTTTAACTTTTTATTGAGATTATGATATTTTACAAGCTTGTGAATTTCAGTTGTACGTTATTGTTAGTCATGTTGTAGGTGCACTACTTCACGTTTTGTGCCCTCCCCCCACCCCACCTTTCCCCTGGTAACCACCAATCAATTCTCTTTGTCTATATGTTTAACTTCCACTGATGAGTGGAGTCATACAGAGTTCGTCTTTCTCTATCTGGCTTATTTTACTTAACATAGTACCCTCAAGGTCCATTCATGTTGTTGTGAATGGGATGATTTTATCCTTTTTATGGCTGAGTAGTATTCCATTGTGTGTGCCATATCTTCTTTATCCAATCATCGCTTGATGGGCACTTAGGATGCTTCCATGTCTTGGCTATTGTAAATAATACTACAATGAACATAGGGGTGCATGGGGCTTTTGAAATTGCTGATTTCAAGTTCTTGGGATAGATACTCAGTGGTGGGATGGCTGAGTCATATGGTATTTCTATTTTTAATTTTTTGAGAAATCTCCATACTGTTTTCCACAGTGACTGCATCAGTTTGCATTCCCACCAACAGTGTATGAGGGTTCCTTTTTCTCCAACATTTGTCACTTTTTGTTTTGGTCATTTTTGCCATTCTAACAGATGTAAGGTGCTGTCTTAGTGTAGTTTTGATTTGCATTTCTCTGATGATCAGTGATGATGAACATCTTTTCATGTGCCTATTGGCCATCCTTATATCTTCTTTGGAGAAATGTGTATTCATGATTCCTGCCCATTTTTTGCTTAGGTTGTTTGATTTTTCGTTGTTGAGCTGTGTGAGTTCTTTATATATTATGGAGATTAACCCTTTGTCGGATATACAACTTGTAAATGTTTTTTCCCAATTGATGGGTTGTTTTTTTGTTTCAATCCTGTTTTCCTTTGCCTTGAAGAAGCTCTTTAGTCTGATTAAGTCCTATTTGTTTATTCTTTCTATTGTTTCCCTCATCTAAGGAGATATGGTGTCCAAAAAGATCCTTTTGATACTGATGTCAAAGAGTGTGCTGCCTATATTTTATTCTAGAAGACATTGTTTCATGTCTAATCTTTAGGTCTCTGATCTATTTTGAGTTTATTTTTGCGAATGGTGAAAAAGAATGTTCAATTTTCATTCTTTTACATGTGGCTGTCCAGTTTTCCCAGCACGATTTGTTGAAGAGACTTTCTTTTCTCCATTGTAGGCCGTCAGCTCCTTTGTCAAAGATTAGCTGTCCATAGATGTGTGGTTTTATTTCTGGGTTTTCAATTCTGTTCCAATCTTCTGTTCCAATCTTGTACCAGTACTGTGCTGTTTTGATTACTGTAGCTTTGTTGTATGCTTTGAAGTCAGGGATTGTGATGCCTGCAGCTTTGTTCTTTTTTCTGATGATTGCTTTAGCAATCCAGGGTCTTTTGTTGCCCCCTATGAATTTTTAGGATTCTTTGTTCTATTTCTGTAAAGAATCTCATTGGGATTCTGATTGGGATAGCGTTGAATTTGTAGATTGCTTTAGGTAGTATGGACATTTTAACTATGTTTATTCTTCCAATCCATGTTCATGGAATGTCTTTCCATCTCTTTATGTCATCATCAGTTTCTTTCAGGAAAGTCTTGTAGTTCTTGTTGTATAGTTCTTTCACTTCCTTGGTTAAATTTACCCCAAGGTATTGTATTCTTTTTGTTTCAATTGTAAATGGGATTGAGTTCTTTTTCTGTTAGTTCATTGTCAGAGTATAGAAATGCTACTGATTTCTGTATGTTGATTTTATACCCTGCAACTTTGCTGTAGTTGTTGATTATTTGTAACAGTTTCCAATGGATTCTTTGGGGTTTTCTATATATAAGATCATGTCATCTGCAAACGGAGAGAGTTTCAATTCTTCCCTCCCTGTTTGGATTCCATTTATTTCTTTTTCCTGCCAAATTGCTCTGGCCAAAACATCCAATACTATGTTGAATAAGAGTGATGAGACTGGACACCATTGTCTTGTTCCTGTTCCCAGAGGGGTGGATTTCAGTTTTTGCCCCTTGAGTATGATGTTGGCTGTGGGTTTGTCATATATGGCCTTTATTATGTTGAGGTACTTTTCTTCTATATCCATTTTACTGAGAGTTTTTTTAACCATAAATGGATGTTGGATCTTGTTAGATGCTTTCTCTGCATCTATTGAGATGATCATGTGGTTTTTGTTTCTCATTTTGTTAATGTAGTGTATCACATTGATTGACTTGCAGATGTTGAACCAACCCTGTGTCCCTGGTATAAATCCCACTTGATCATGGTGTATAATCTTTTTAATGTATTGCTGTATTCAGTTTGCCAAAATTTTGTTGAGAATTTTTGCATCTATGTTCATCAGTGATATAGGCTTGTAGTTTTCCTTCTTTTTATTGTCCTTGTCAGGTGTTGGAATCAGGGTGATGTTGGCTTCATAGAATGTTAGGGAGTACTCCTTCTTCCTCAATTTTCTGGAATAGTTTGAGAAGGATACGTATTAAATCTTCTTTGGATGGTGAAACTCTCCAGAGAAGCCATCTGGTCCTGGACTTTTATTTCGGGGGAGGTTTTTGATTACTGTTTCAAGTTCTTTACTTTTGATTGGTCTATTCAGATTCTCTATTTCTTCCTACTTCAGTTTTGGGAGGTTGTAAGAGTCTAAGAATTTATCAATTTCTTCTAGGTTGTCTAATTTGTTGGCATCTAATTTTTCATAGTATTCTCTTATGATCTTTTGTATTTCTGTGGTATCCGTTGTGATTGCTCCTTCTTATTTCTAATTTTATTTGAGTCTTCTCTCTTTTTTTCTTAGTGAGTCTGGCTAAGGGTTTGTCTATTTTGTTTATTTTTTCAAAGAACCAAGTCTTTGTTTCATTGATCATTTCTACTGTCTTTTTTGTTTCAATTTCATTTATTTCTGCTCTAATTTTTATTATTTCCATCCTTCTACTGACTTTGGGCTTTGTTCTTCTTTTTCTAATTCTGCTAGGTGTCATTTGAGATTGTTTATCTGAGAATTTTCTTGTTTATTGAGGTGAGCCTGTATTGCAATGAATTTACCTCTTACAGCCTATTTTGCTGCATCCCATATGAATTGGTATGGCGTTTTTTCATTTTCATTTGTCTCCAGATAATGTTTGATTTCTTCTTTAATTTCTTCAATAATCCATTATTTGTTCAGCAGCATGTTGTTTAGTCTCCGCATTTTTTTCCCCATTCTCAGCTTTATTCTTGTAGTTGATTTCTGGTGTCATAACATTATGATAGGAACACATGCTTGTTATTCTTTCAACCATCTTGAATTTGTTGAGGCTGCTTTGTTTCCCAAGATATGGTCTATCCTTGAGAATTTTCCATGTGCACTTGAGAAGAATGTGTAACCTGCTGTTTTTGGATGGAGTGTTCTATATATATGTATTAAGTCCATCTGATCTAATTTTTCATTTAATTTGATAATTTCCTTGTTGACTTTCTGTCTGGATGATATATCCATTGGTGTTAATGGGGTGTTGAGGTTCCCTACTTTTATTGTATTGTTGATGTCTCCTTTTAGTTTTGTTAATAGCTGCTTTACATATTTTGGTGCTCCTGTGTTGGGAGCGTATATATTTATAAGTATTATGTCTTCTTAGTGGAGTGTCCCTTTTATCATTATAAACGTCCCCTCTTTATCTCTCTTTATCTGTTTTTCTTTGAAGTCTACTTTGTCTGATATAAGTATGGTGACAACTGCTTTCTTATGTTCATTATTAGCTTGGAGTATCATCTTCTATCCCTTCACTCTGATATTGTGTTTGTCTTTGGGGCTGAGGTGTGTTTCCTGGAGGCAGCATATTATTGGGTCTTGTTCTTTAATCTATCCTGTCACTCTGTCTTTTGATTAGAGAGTTTAATCCATTTACATTTAGAGTGATTATTGAAATGTGGGGGCCTAACACTGCCATTTTATGGCTTGTTTTCTGGTTCTCTTGCATTTCCTTTGTTTCTCGTCCCATGATTTTTGGACTACCAATTCAGCTAAGTATATTTGTATATTGGCTTTCTTTTTATTTGTAATGTGTGTCTTTATTTTTACTTGTTTAGTAGTTACCATGTGGTTTGGATAAAACATTTTATAGATGATATAGCCCATTTTCTGATAGCCTGTTATTTCCTTAGATTAAGCTGGTCCGTTCCTTTCCTCTTCCTCTTCTAGGTTGTTAATGTCAGATTCTTTTTCTTTTCTTCCTTCTTGTGTTGTGAGTTTGTCATTAAAATGACAAGATTATATTTATTCTTGGAATTTCCCTTCCTTTTATCTTTATTGTTATACTTAGCCTTTGCTCTGATGGAGAGCTGCACCTTTCTGATTTTGGCTTTCTACTTAGCTCCTTAGCTTTGGGTTTTGTAACCCCTTTCCTTTTTTTGTTTTTTTCAGGTACGAGGGTCTTCCAGAGCATTTCTTGTAGGGGATGTCTTGTGGCAATGAACTCCCTTAACTTTTGTTTATCTGGGAATGTTTTTATTTCTCCATCATATTTGAATGATATTTTCACTGGATAGTGTATTCTTGGCTGCAAGTTTTTGTCCTTGAGAGTTTTGAATATATCATTCCACTCTGTCCTAGCCTGTAAGGTATCTGCTGAGAAATCTGCTGAAAACCTTATGGGGGTTCCTTTGTAGGTTATTTTCTTCTGCCTTGCTGACCTTAGTATTTTCTCTTTGTCATTGACTTTTGCAAGCTTCACTACTATATGCCTTGGGGTTAGTCTTTTTATATTGATAAGTTTTGGGATCTATTAGCTTCTGTAAGATGGAGTTCCATCTCTCTCCCAAGGTTTGTGAAGTTCTCAGCCATTATTTCATTGAACATGCTTTCTTCCCCCTTCTTCTTCTCTCCTCCCTCTGGGATACCTATAATCCTTATGTTGCATTTCCTAATTGAGTTAGATATTTCTTAGAGAGTTTCTTCATTTCTTTTTAGTCTTAGTTCTCTATCATCCTCTATCTGCAGCATTTCTATATTCCTATCCTCCAAATTGCTAATTCTGTCTTCCATATTATTGACCCTACTGTTCAGAGAGTCCAAATTTTTCTCAATCTCCTCCATTGTGCTCTTCATCTCCAACATTTCTGATTGGTTCTTCTTTATAGCATCAAGCTCTTTTGTGACATAGCTCCAGAACTCGTTGAGTTGTCTATCTGTATTCTCTTTTAACTCATTGAGTTTTTTAATGATGGTTATTTTGAATTCATTGTCATTTAGGTTATAGATTTCAGTGTCTTTGGGATTGTTTTCTGGGTACTTGCCATTTTTCTTCTGTTCTGGAGATTTAATATTTTTTTTCCTACTGCTTAATGGCATGGATTTGTGCCTCCACATAGAGATAGAGTTTAATTATTGCTTCCACTTACTTCTACTGGAGTGTGTGTGCGGGGGGAGCAGCTGTGTAATCTGCTGCAACCAGGATCCCTGTCAGCTGTTGCTGACTGGACCTGGGCCCCTCCTTGTGGTCACAGTGGTCCTGTGGGGTCCCTCATCAGCTGTGGGGACAATCACAAGGGGGCCTCAGGTTGTTGGTGCCTACTGTCACAGACCACCTAGATGCACTCCCTCCTTAGGGTCTTCAGCAGTGTTATGGGTTTTCACAGTAGCCAGGAGCAAGTTCACCCAAACTCATGGCTCTGCCACTGTCAGGGCCCACAAGATCTCACTTGTTCACTTATGGTCCACAGCAGAGCTATAGGTATCTACTGCAGTCTGTGTTTAGCTCACACAGCTATGCTACTTTTGCCTCAGGGCCTTCCAGCCTTGTGTTTGCCGGGCGGGGCCTCTCCACTAATGCTGTGCAGAGGCTTTCCCTGTGGCTGCTGTGGGACTGTGGATTTTCCCACTGGGCTAAGAGGCAATTGCAGGAGGCTTAGGTAGGGTTGTTGTCATCTGTTTCCACTGACACTCCACTGATGCACACACATGCCCACCCTTGGTGCCATGGTGATGCTATGAGCGTGTCTGGTGGTAGAAAGAAACTTGCAGGTACTAGGCTGTTCACAGGTTGGAGAGTTTTCAACTATCTCCACCTCCTCCAAGGGGGAAGTCCATCTACTTTCTGATGTATAGCAGCACAGGTCTCTCAGGCGTCCTGAGATGCTGTCTGGATATCCTTTGTTGACTGATGAATGTCCAATTAGTTGTAGTTCAAAGGGGGAGAGATAAAGAAAACTGCTCACTCTGCCATGTTGCTGATGTCACTACTACTTGTTGAAGATTTTTGTTCAGGAGGTGGCCTGAAACATTAGAAAGATCACTCTGGCAGAAGTGTGCCTATTGAATCAGAGGTGACAAAAAATGGAGGCCATTGCTGTTCCCTGGGGATGGAAGCTAGACACTTGTCTATGGCTGGGCAAGCTGGATGCACTAACTAAGCCAAATGCTTGCATCTCACCTCCTGTGTTCATGGTCTGTGTCTGGTCTCAGTGAGGAAGCTTGGTCCTATGAATGCTTGAGACCTGGCAATCCAAGGGCAGCAGGTCCTGGGAAAGGCTGTGAGGGTGGCCAGTACTGTCTGCAGAACTGAGGAAGGGGAATGCATACAGAGTTTCCTGGGAAATTTCCCCACAGAGGAGGAATAAGGGAGGTCATACATGTATATGTTTCAGGTGTAGTTGAGAAAGGCAGACAAGTAAATATCCTCTGCCTCTGGGAATGTGAAAATCTTCTGATAGAAAAAGTGGGACTTGAGGAGCTTCCCACAAGTTGGCAGGGAGAAAGGGCTATGTGAGCTTCCATGGGTAGGTGGGGGTAGATTAAAATGTCAGGAAAAGGACATGACAAGATGAGGAGAAGAAGGAAGGAGAAGTCATCCCTCACTAGAGTCTTGAGCAATATGATATTCACTCAAGTTTAGGCAGAAGCATCTCCATTTTTCTTTACATTAGCTCTAAGCTAAAGCTTCACACTGGGGCCTCTGCCAAATACCACTGTTATTTATTGTCTAAGAGGAGACCAGAATGGGAACATTTATCACATTTAGGACCCCAGAACCTGTAGGGATCACTCAAAGTGAAACCAGCTTATTCTCTGGGTGGTTGTGGGCAAAGAGAGGACCTTGAATTAATGAGTTAGTGGCCCCAAAATTCTGACTTCCAAGAGACTCACATTCTGTTCTCCTCTCTGAAATAAAATACCTGATTTCCAGTTCCCCACAAATGGCCTTACCCCTTCAAGCAGGACTTACCCATGAAGGCAGCTAAGGAAAGGGGTGGGAGAAATGGGGCTCACATTCCCTTTCTTACTTAAAATCTTTTTCAGCCTCTCATACCAGTGTGTGGTCACTCTCACAAGTAGAATGTGGGGGGAAGGGGATACTGGGTTTGGAGCCAGGGGCCTGGGGTCACACCTTAGTGTCTTCATTTCTGGATCTAGGTCTCCTGAGTTCTGTATTTTACTAGCTGTGGGGTCTGAGTACCTGCTAAAATTGCTCAATGCCTCAGTTTCCTCATCTCCAAAGCAAAGGTAATTGCAATACCTTTCAAGGGATGATGTGAGAACTAAATGTGAATGCATGCAATTATTCACAATAGCCAATATACAAAAACAACCCAAGAGTCCTTTGTCAGATGAATGGGTAAAGAAAATGTGGTATATACATATGTCAGGGCAGGGAAAATCTCCTTTTTCCTTTCTTGTGTTCTTATGGCTGAACCAATAAAATTTACAAAGACCATATTAATGAGAGTAAACCCTGTTTAATACTTACATATTGGAGATCATAAGGAAACGATGCTCATAGAGTGAATAAAGCAGGGAGTATATATATCTTTCACACAAAGAAACAGTAAACTTGTGAAGAATTGACAGAACAAGGAAACTTAGGTTTAGGGTATGTACATAGTGAGGAATGTAAGCAGAGTTTAGGCTTGAGATAGTAAATTAGCAAGGTTTGTTTATGCAGGGTTCTTGGCCCTGAATTTTGTAGCTTTGGTGATAAGGATACAGGCAGAACACATTTCACATGGGAAGATTTATTTCCTTCTTTCAGAGGGAACAAGACAGGAGGGTCAAAATGCCCTTCTGCTTCTCTAGTAACTTTAATTCAAAGTAATCAATATAGTATCTAGTAACTTTAATTCAAAGTAATCAATATAGTATTGTGCGACATTTTGGGGTGGTCTACCCTGGGTGTCAACACATTCAATGGAATATTATTCAGCCTTAAAAGAGATGGAAATTCTGTCATTTTGGACAACATGGATGAACCTGGAGGATATTATACTAGGAAAAATAAGCCAGAGACAGGAAGACAAATACTGCATGATTTCACCTGTATGTGGAATCTAAAATGGTCAAACTCATAGAAGCAGAGAGTAGAATGGTGGTTGTCAGGATCTGGGCAGTGGGAGAAATAGGAAGATGTTCTTCAAAGGATACAAAATTTCAATTACACAGGATGAATAAATTCCAGGGATTGTAGGGGAGGGAGAATATTCCTCTACTCTCTAGGTTCTTTTGGCTGATCCAAGAATCAAATTTACAAATTTACATGATGCAGAATAAATAACAGGAGAAAATCAAACAAATTTAATAACACGTATACATAGGAGAAACCTAGGGGAACTCAATAACATTAAAATGGCTGAAGCTACCACCTGAAATACCATCTGTGACTAAAGACAAAGGGGAGGTTGGGGTAGTGGGTTGGCACTTCAAACAGGAGGAAGGTAATTCACATGTAGATAGGAAAGAAAATTTTTGGTAAATAAATGTTTGCAATACCATGCAAAGACAATGGGACATGGATAGGTCTTTGATTAAGTGGGCCTTGTCAGGTTCCTCTCTGTCTACCACATCTAGTTTATATTATACTATAGTGATCCTATAATATTAGCTCCTTTCTGGAACAGGTCTTCTATCTTCATTTCTTTTAGGCAATTAGGGGGAAAGTCAAAGCTTCTTTCTGAGTCTTTTGCTCTTAAAAATAAGCCTAAGAGACACATTTTGGGGTGGCCAATTCTGATTCCCCACAGGATCTGATGTACAGCATGGTGACTATAGTTTATATACTGTATTGTACACGTGAAATTTGCTAGCAGAGTAGATCTTAAATGTTCTCACCACCAAAAAAATGATAATAATAATATGAATCCATGTTAAGTGCTTACGCAGTGTCCTACAGATAACAAATGCTCAGTACATTGTAGCTATTAGAACCACTGCGTCTAGACCACTGGAGTTGCAAAGGTTAAAGAAGCCACTGTCTCTTTTATTCTGGGATTCTGCAGCTCAGTGCTTTGTAAGAGACCAAACATGTCCCCTAGTCTTGGGCGTTTGCCAAAAGTGGCTCCTTATTTATAGGCTGAATATAATAGAGTGTGATCGGAGTGCTGGCCCCCAAAAGATAAGCATGGGAGATGCTGTCCTGCATGGTGGCCCTGAGAATTGGATTACAGGGTGTTACAAATCTTTCCCACAGGAAATGTTTCCTTGAGTCATCTTACAAGTCTCACACTGGGCTTCAAGTAATGTTTTAGTCACAAGGAATCTGAGATCTTTGAAAAGCACATTAACTTCCAGCTCTTCTGAGAGGGATTTGAGCTGAGAAGATTCTCATCCACTGGTAATTAGAACTTTGATTCAAGATTATCAATTTTTTAAAAGACGTAAAGGTCAAATCATCTAAAATTTATTGACATACATAGAAAAAATCAATAATGAATGCTTAGTAGATAGATCCTCTTCAGCCTTGTAAGAATTTTAAGACAAAATTGATTTTGATGGGAGAATTATGTTTCTAAACAAGGCAGCAAACTGAATACATTTGCATTTTGTAAAAGAAAGTGTTTCCTGAAGTTATAATCACAGTAGAAAATAAAGCACGATAAACAAGAAATCAAAGCTAGCAGCTGTGTGAGGAAGGTAGTGACTGGGTGAGTAGGAGGACAGGGGACAGTGGTGTCTGCTGTTAATGGGACACTTGTTTCCCTCTCCCTTTGATGCTCTCACCTTCGGATCCTGCAGGGACCAATGCCTTTCCTCCAAGGTACAGTCACCCACTAGCCTCCTCGTCCTTCATCCCTATTCATTGAAAACTTCAGCACCCATTCACAGGCCCTCTCTCCTTCTCTATTTTTGTCATCTTGAGGCCTTCACTATCCACATGATCCATGAACACCTGGCATCTCAGCCCTAACCTTCTTGTCTCTAAGGATCTTTTCTCAACTCCACACCCACACTCTTGGTTATACCCTGAACTTTATCATTGTCAAGAGCTGTTGCATCTCTAACTTGAATTCAAGTAGCCCATGCTGACCATATCCTTTCCTTCCAGCCCACAACCCCATTAGCCAAGCTGCAAAGACTATTCACTCTCATTATGACCTGCCATCCATTGCTCATGACTTTGTATACATCTGAGTGTCCATCCATCCATCCATCCAAATATCCTGTCCCTCCAGAATTGATTTTCTTCATTAAATGCCTTAAATCTGTGTTCCTTACAGATAAACGTAAGTTTCTTGTCCAATTCTCACTTCATTGTAGTTACTTTGCTAAACACCAACCTTGGAAGCCACCAAATATTCTTTTTTGTCTGTCTAGAGTTTAAGTATCACTATATATTTATGATTCCTGCCCCAACTATTAGCTATCCTACCACGTTTCTCAGATAAGTTCACTCTACCACTTCCCTAAATGTCTATTTCATACACTCTTCTCCTTGCATCTTCATCCCATCTCCAGTGTTAGCAGATGAATTGTGCTCATACCTCATTAGAAAATAAAAGCCATGAGACATGCACTATTTCAACATCAAGTGAGGCAGGAGTTTGCTATAGATGAAATTTTTGTGTCATCTCAAAATTTATATGTTGAAAAGTACCCCTCAGTGTGATGACATTAGGAGGTAAGGCCTTTTTGAGATGATTAGATTATGAAGGTGAAACTCTCACAAATGGGATTAGTTTCCTTATAAAAGAAACCTCAGAGAGCTCTCTTGCCCCTTCTGCCATATGAAGACACAGCGAGAAGACAGCCATCTCTTACCCAGGAAATGGGCCCTCACCAGACATCAAATCTGCCAACACCTTGATCTTGGACATTCCAGACTCCGGAACTCTGAGAAATAAATTTTTGTTGTTTGAGACACTCACTTCTTGCTATATTTTGTTATAGTAGACTGGGTTGAGTAAGACAGGCTTCAGGTTTCTTTTGCATTTTTTAAATCTTATTCTTTCTCCTAAAAACATAAAGGAAGTGTCCTTCTCTTATTAAATAAATAGAAATTATTGACAGCGTACTCAGCATTTGACTTGTGTCATTATATACTCACAACCACAAGTGTAATATTTCTATGTTTCAAAGATGAGGAAACCAAGGCACAGAAGTTAACTAGTTTGTCCAAGTTTACACAGCAATGGAGTTGTGACTGAGAGCCAGAAATCTGCTCTATCATCCAAACT
Source organism: Equus przewalskii (assembly GCF_037783145.1). Taxonomy (NCBI): domain Eukaryota; kingdom Metazoa; phylum Chordata; class Mammalia; order Perissodactyla; family Equidae; genus Equus; species Equus przewalskii. Next base: position 44,109,204 of record NC_091836.1, on the reverse strand, counting down.
CTGAAGCACCGTGCTCCCCCATGTGCTTGCTTCTCACTTTTTCAGTCCTTTTCTCTCACCATCCCTAAGGTTCCTGTGCTTTCCTAATCTTTCTCAACTGACCTGTCAGCACTCAAATGCTCAGCATCAGGAAAATCATCTTCCACTTACTTTAATAGAGTGTCATTTTCTGGGAGAGACTTTTGGCAAGGATTTCAGGTCTTCAAGTATTACTAGAATAGATTCCCCAGGGAAGTAGAGTTCCCTTCTTGAGAGTCATTATAGAGACTGAGAATCCACTTTTATCATCCAGTCCTATTAGGCAAGGTCAAGTGTTGGAGGCAGAATGATAGATTCCAAAAGTTGTGGAGGATTTTCTGTGCCTAGAAACCCAAAATGCCAAAGTTACTCTCTTGACAAAGTTGGCCCATGAAGCCTTCCTGAAGGGGGTGCTGTAAGCACAGCTGGACCTGCTGTAGAACCGAGAGTGTGGGGGTGTCTCCTCTCTGCAGCTCCACACAACCTCTCCCTCATTCCTCTCTGCTCTCCACCCCAGCCCCTGCCAATCTCCCTGCAATCACCAAGGAGCAGTTGATTCCTGATGAGAGGTTAATATTCTAGTTGAACCAGCTGCCTTCTGCCACGTGCTTTTTCTCCCTGCCCCAATGACAGGACCATCTCATCATTTTCTCTCTCCCTCTGCCCTGGTGTCAGGCCACAGATATTGGCACGTCCTTTAATGTGTCCATCATTCAAGAAGCATCTTGTTAGAAGGATTCATTGGCACTCAGGCCTCACTGCTGCCTCCACTGGAGAGGTGACAGACAAGGCAGGGGAGCCTCTGTTCTGAAGCTGGTCATCATTGTCTCAGGCGCATATCAGGGCCTTAAGCGGCTCTGCAAGATGGTGAGAAGGAGCAGGGAGAGGGAGAGAGGGACAAGAGGAGACTGCATGTGCCACAGCAGGTGTCCTGAGCCCTCCAATTCCATGGCCTCAGCTTCAAGCCCAGACCAGCTGTCAATAATGTGCCTTCAGCTGTGGCCTCAATGTTGGGAGAAAAAGCTCATTTGAATTACAAACTGAGATTGTTGTGTATGGAATTCCTGCCCAACTCTCCTCTTCTGTGAACACACAATAGTTTCAAGACAATTTCACTGAGCCCATGAGAAAAAATTCCCTGTCCTGGAACCCTGTATGTTCAGAGAAGAAAGGAATGGAATCTATGTCTGGATCTTTACAGCAAATGGGTAAGATTAAATCCCTACTACATGTCTAGACTCTATGATCCTTGGTTTCCTCACCAAAAACAAATTATTTGTTCTAGCTGGTTCACAAGATTATTAGTGAAATGACATATGCGGAAGAGTCTAAAGAAGTCCCTAAGACCTTCATTCTGAGCCTAGGAATTATTTAGAAAAAGAAAAAGACCCATATTAGTTCCCAAGAAAGTTTTAGCATTGTTGTTCCCATATCAGCCTAGCTGTGCTCCTGCAGGAGTTGGATGCATTAGTACAGAGAAGATAACTGGAATTAGAATCATTGACATAACTAACTCACCAGCAGTCTTCAAAACCACAGAGGACCTGCTACCTGGAGGTAAGCCCTCAGCAACCTTTACATCTTCCTATTTATTGGAAAATCCCCAAAGAATCTCGTTGAGGGCCTAGTGATTAATAGTAATGATAATCATAGTAATAATAACAAGCAACAATCATCAATTAAGGGAGCACTATGAGCTTGACATTGTTCTGGTTCTTTATATATTCATTTTCTCAAACAACCCTCACAATAATAGGAAGAAGCAATTATAATTGGAAAGACTGAGGTTGGAGAATTTAAGCAGATTGCTTTAGGTCACACATATAATAGTGAAATAACCAGGATTTGATCCCAGGAAGTCTTATTTTAGAACCCATGGGACTAATCACTTTATTTTACTATATTGTATGACACGGAAATTCTGAGAAAGAAAATGAAAACTGAGGAAAAGCTGGTGATGTGACTACATGCTATTTGGAAAATTAAATATTGAAATTAGGTTCAGCTCCATTTTTCACCCTGCTACTTTCCAGCTATAATCCAAGGAGGCTTCACACCTTAAGACAAGTTCCTACCAACTCTATTCCTTATCTAAAGAGCAAAGCTTTTCATCAGCCATTGCCTCATATACTTTCATCCACTATTGCTCTGATTTTTGCCTTTACTCATTTTACAGTTGATGTCATTCCTGTATGTTTTATGACTTTATTCTATCTAATATTACAAATGCAGAAGCCAGTGCAGGATGAGTCACAACAGCAGTAATAGTGCTGGTTTTCAGTACCAGGCTGATAATTTTAGACATTGTTCTATGAACAATGGAGAATCACTGAAAGAGTCCAAGGTTGGAAATGCTATTGAAAATTTACTTCCTTTTGAGTACTTAATGAGAACCGTTGGTTATCCTTAGAAACTTAGACATCCTCTCTTTCTATAGCTATGGCTAAACTTTCATCATACTAGCCCTATGTCCCTCAATTTTCATTGACTTATAACCTAGAACAGGGGTCAGAAAACTGTAGTCCATGAGCCAGTCACCTGTTTATATTGCGGGGGACTGGAATTGGCCACCCCAAGATATGTCTCTTTGGCATGATGATTATTTTGGGCTGATTACTTTTAAAAACTACAGACAGGAAAGAAACTCTGAAAAGTAGAATTTACTTACCCTTTGTTAAGAGACATTTGCATTGTAAAGGAAATCTCCATCTGCAAAGGTGTCACCCTCTCTGTACCAGGAAAGAGGGATGACCTTATCTCTAGAAACTCTCATCAATGTGGAAGGCAAGGACTCGAATCTGCATAATAACCTAACTCTTGTTTACTGTACTTGTGTGGTAATCTCCCATGATCGACTCCCCCTCCACCCTCAACATCTTCCTTTGCCTTTAGCTGAAGATGATATTTAAGGTGGTAGCTTCAGCCATTTTGGTGAGTTGCTCAGGTTGCTGAGCTTCTCCCATGTGTACATGTTATAAAGCTTTGTTTAATTTTCTCCTGTTATTCTGTCTTACATGAATTTAATTTGTTCTCCAGCCAGAAGAACCCAGAGTGGGTAGAGGAAATGTCTTCCTCCCCTACACTATATATAAAGTTTTATTGGAACAGAGCTACCTGTTGTGCCTTGTTCATGCATAGAACCCAGCTACTTTCCAGCTACTACAATGGCAGAGCTGAGTAAAAGACGTTGAGCTCCTCCCTTAAAGGGGTAGAGGGAAATGTATCTTGTTTACCTTTGTTCCTCTAGAAACTATCATGAACTCTGGAATAAATTGATTAAATAAATTAATAAGTAACTTTATTATTTTTGGCTTTACCCCACCAGTTCTGAACCATTTTTGAATCCTTATTTTGTGTTCTGATACATGAGTGACCCATAACAGTCTGAGGCATTTGCAGATTACTTAGTGTGACTCTCTGATTCAGCAGAATTGGGCTGGGGAGACATAGACCGACTTGTATGAGAAACTTTTGAGAGACAGAACTAGGGGAGTGGATGCATCAGGGGAGGTTACCTTAGCATTAAACTGGGGCTTGAGGTAAGGTCAAGGTTTGCATAAACAATCCAGAACAATAAGGGCTCCCCCAGAGGGGAAGCAGCATAAGCAAAGGCCTGGAAGGGAGGCAAGTGTGACTCATTTGGGAAGATGGACTGGCTTCACCTAACAAGAGTTTTCACTGCACAGTGTACATCCTTTTGTGGAATCTCCTCTACCCTGCCCCCCATCCCATCTCCTCCTTCTGTCCCATCTCCCACCTATTCTTCAGGTACAACAAGGTCCACCTGTCCTATGACATCTCAATTTCTACAAACCTTATGTAATCTCCTCTTCCCTTAGAAGCCCTGAAACACTTTGTTCCATCTTATACCCCTTATGTTACTTTATTAATTTACTGAACACATATTATTAAGCATCTCTTCATATGCCAGACACTGACCTGGGCAGTGGGGCAAAAGGAAGAAATGGAGAGTTGATCTTTGTTAAGAAAAGAAATAACAGGCCCAAAGTGGAGTCACTTGCTTCCAGGAGAGCAAACCAAGACTTAATTGCATTTTCAGCCCCTCCTAAGAATGTGACCTTAAACCAATCAGTCCAGAAATTCCTGTTCAACATTAGTGAGTTCATCTGTCTGATAAAGACTCCTGACTTTCCCCCAAAGAAAGGTGGCCATGCCTGAAAAAATACTTTTCTTTTTTCCTTTTGCTAGTAACTTTCTGGTTCTTGTCCAGTTTCTGCTTATAAATACTTTCTATTTTGTACAACTCCTCAGAGACCCTTTCTATTTCCTAGATGGGATGCTGCCCAATTCACGAATTATTGAATAAAGCCAATTAGATCTTTAAATTGACTTGATTGAGATTTTTGTTCATTAATACCTTCTATTCTATTTATTTGTACACTTATCCCAGTCTAGTCCACCTACCAAGTAGTTTGGGTGAGTTATATACCATCTTTTTGTTGAAGGTTTCATATTTCTAAAAGTTAATCACGGGACACTAGAACCTAAAATCTCAGTTGTGCCAACAATTATTGAATATATGGGAAGAACTTGTTCCAGGGTTTCATACATAGTAGGCATCTGCATTAGTTTTCTATTTCCTATTTGCTGTAACAAATTACCACCTATTTGATGGATTAAGACCATTAAAACAATGAAAATGTATTATCTCACAGCCTGGAGGCCAGAGAGAAAAATCATTTTCACTGGGCTGAATTAGGGTGTGGAAGGGCTGCACTCTTCCCAGGGCTCAAGGAGAGAATCCATTCTTCTTCAGGCTGCTGGGAATGGCTGGCACTCCTTGTCTGTGGCTGTGTCACTCCAGTCTCTGCCTTGGTGGTCACATTGCCTCTTCCTCTTCTGTCTGTGTAAATACTCCTCGGCTTCTCTCTTATAAGGACATTTGTGATTACATTTAGGGCTCACGCAGATAATCTTTGATAATCTCTCCATCTCAAAATCCTTAATCACCTTTTTCTCCAAAAGGTAACATTTAGGGATTCCAGGGATTACTACCTGATCTCTTTGTGGGCCATTGTTCAGTCTACTACAAACACTGGATCACAAAAGAGGGGCTGTTTTATTCCCTCTTTGCTGTGGTGCCAATCCCAGGGCTCAATCATGGTTAACATGCATTAATTGTCCTGAGCCCCAACAATTGACACCTGCAGGGAGAGAAAGAGCCCACTGCACTGGCCCTCAGGCACCTAGCTCATTGTCTGCTGTGTATGGTTCTCTTTCTGCTGTTTGGCTAAGGTTCTTAGAGGCAGTTTCTCTGTATAATTATCCCAGAGATAAAAAATGCAAAGATCCTGCTCTGGCCCTTCTTTTGTGCTAAAGAAACCTTTATTTCAGACTATTTTGAAGTTGAATGGGAAGGACCTGGCAAATAAAGTCTCCTTGGACATCCTGTTCACCCAGTCAGCCTCTGAGTACCTTTGGGGCCTGACAGTCACTTCAGTTGTTTGAGACTGTTCTATTTGTGGGTGACTTTACCAAAACTGTAGTCTCTGACTGTTTTGGCAACCGTCTACCTTCTCTCCCTTCTTCACCCTCCCTCCCCTCTCTCATCTCACTGACCTTCTCTGGATCTGCTTTGCAAATTGTGTTTTTTCTACTTTTCCTCAATTCCCCAAACCCTTTTCCATCTTCTACTTGAGTTTCCCTGGTGTCTCTATTTCTGTGTAGAACTTTAGTTCTCCCTCCTTCTCTCCTCTAGTCCCTCTGACTCAATTCAAGTCATCAAATACTTTTAGCACAAATTATATGCTGGACATTTTACAAAGCAGTAGAGAGAATAGAAATGTATGCTAGACTGGTCCAACCCTTGGAGAATTTGCCATCTCCCTGCCTCTTCCAAAAAATCTTTGGTGTCTTCACATATCCATCAATCTCTGCCTCTCTCCTTCACCCTGTGTCCTGTTTTCTTGGCCTCACCCTCAACCTTCTGTTGTTTTCTCTGTCCCTCTCTGCTCTTTTTTTCTGAAATGGCATCAGAAGGCTATAACAGTGTTGGGGATGAGGATAGGCCACCCCAAAATATCCTACAATGGCATATTGATTAATTTGAATTAAAATTACCTGAGAAGCAGCCAATGCAAAAATGGGCATTAGACTTTCCTCTTCCTGTTCCCTCTGAAAGCAGGAAACAAACCTAACATGCAAAAAGCACCCTTCCACACCAAGAGATAGCCTTCTTCATCGCCAGAGCCGGGGAACCCAGGGCTGAGGAGCCTTATAAACAAACCCTGTTACTTTTACTAGTTTACTACCTCAAGCCTAGTGTCGATGAAAATAATCCATAACCAATCTATAAGTTAAAATTTGGGTGAGTTTATTCTGAGCTTAAATTTTAGGATTATAACCCAGGAGAGTCTTTCCACAAAGGAACAGAGCACTCCTAAGAAGTGGGGGTACACAGGGTGGTTATATACCCTCAAAGAGGGTGTTTCACATATGATTGCAATGTCCCTCCCACAATAGTCACAAGATTGCCCTGTCTGCACAGCACTTGATGGACACAGCAGGTAATGGGTCTGCTATCTTGGTGGGTGTAGCAGGAGGCAAGTCTATTGTGTCAAGCTCGGTGGTCACAGGTGAGCACAGCAATCAGTTTCTAGCCTAAGGAAAGATACTTAATCCTTAAGGAGATGCCAATGTTGGGAGGGGGAGGGAAGTTGCACCTTTATCTCAAGGGCCTTTGCTCTTGTCATAGGGAATCTCTAAAGCAGACATACAATGCATGCTCAACGGCCTCGGTCAGGCCCTTTTGGAAAGACAAGGTCAGGCCGAATTAGGTTTACACCAAATGGCTTCCTCATATATTCCAATATATCCTATTACTTGCCATTTTTATTTGTCACTAGACTCTGTTTAAATTCATCTCTTCTTACGTACTCTAAACCTAATCTAAATCTGTTTCTTTTTCTTGTCATTCTTCACAAATGTATGTTTATTTATGTAAAAGATATGTGTGTGTGTGTGTGTGTATATGTACTGCCTGCTTTGTTCACTCTCTGAACATCATTTCTCTATAATTGCTAAAACATATGTATTAAATTGGATTTTCTCCTGTTAATCTGGTTTTGTGTTGTTGACACAAATACCAATAACAATTCTATAGATAACAGAGATAAGATGACTTTTACTTGAGCCAGACTGAGGATTATAACCTAGGAAGTGCTTTTCCAGAAGGGAAGAAAGCATTCTAGAGAAGCATGGTTTTCAGAACAGTCTTATATCTTTTTAGGACAAAGAACATATGTTATACACACCAAGAATATATTTTCATCAAAGTTTGAAAAAGGTATTTATCTGAAAATCAGCAGTTCAACATGACCCTGATGTCCAGAAAGTGACTAATAGGGGTGTTACCAATAGCGCCTTACCAATAGGGTGTAGGAGGGGAAGTATGCTTTCTTATCTTAAGAGAGTGCACACTTTACTATGCTTTTTAAAGCATATTTACAATGTATGTTTGATAGGCCATAAGTCAGTCTTCTTAAGTTCAAGCCAAATCAGTTTTGAACCCAAATAGTTCCCCCATATGCCTCAATATGTAAAAAATCTCTTGTCAGTGTCAATTTTATTATTTGTGCAACCATAGGAATACAAGGATAGAAGAGAGAATTTCTCCCTCCTTGACCATAGAAACTCATCTCCCATGTTACATGGCTGATTCTTGGCTAATCTCATTATATTTGTTATCAATGAATCTAATGCAAGTAATTTTTGAAATAGTAATTAATTAAATAAGTTATAAAAAGTACACAGCAAAGGCTGAGACTCCTGTAATCATTCATAACCACTATTAAATCTCCAGGCAACACAAAACATTACATATTAAACTACATAGATGGTTTCTAGTCTTTGTGCATTTAAATAAAGGCCTTTCAAATTAAAAAGATTTGTATCACCTTGTCTTTTATTTGTGAACACACACACACACACTTCACCTCCATTGCCAAACCTCATCCTTCAGTTCTGCTTAGTCCACACTCGAGTCCACTTAAAAAGAAAATTAATCCTTGAGGTGATTGTATGAACACTGAATAGATTTCATCTCTTTCATTGCAGTGCAATGTGATGGTTAAATGAGAAAGTGGGTCTGAGAATGTTTCTGGTAGTGCTGGTATCAGTGGGTTGGCATGGATCTCTCATCTGAGTCTGAGAACCGCTGAGCACCCTCAGCTGCTATGATCTGGGGTGGGCGGTATAGAAGGCTGGACCAAATTGCTGAGTAGAACAGGGGCCAGTGCCTGTCCTGGTGAGTATGAACATGGCCTTCTTGCAGCCAGTCCTGGCCAGAGATGAGTTGAAACAGGCAAAGCCCTCATATGGATCTTGGGGACCCAGGGTTGTTGGGTCAGCATGCTCGGGATGTGACTGTTTAGACAAAGATAAGACATTGAACCTTGACCACCATCTCCCCAATGTCTGGCAAGATACCCATGCTGATGCTCTTCTGGGTCTGACTTTTCCCTATCTCACAATCACTGTGCTCCTTTCTTCCCTCCGAACTGACACTGCTGTTCACCAAACTTCTGGATTCTCCTGAACTCACCATTTCATTTCTCCACACTCTGCACTTTCACTTCTCTTGGCCTTGAATTTCCTTTTCTCTTCTCTGAAAAAGACTTTCACATTCTTTTTCTTTTTCTTTTTTTTTTTTGAGGAAGATTAGCTCTGAGCTAAGATTTTCTGCCAATTCTCCTTTTTTGTGCTGAGGAAGACTGGCCCTGAGCTAACATCTGTGCCCATCTTGCTCTACTTTATATGTGGGACACCTGCCACAGCATGACTTGACAAGCAGTGCATAGGTCTGCACCTGGGATCTGAACTGGTGAACCACAGGCCGCTGAAGCAGAACGTGTGAAATTAACCACTGTGACACCAGGCTGGCACCGACACTTTCTCGTTCTTGATGTCTTAACATGGAAGTCACAATCTTGTGCAGCTTTCCCTCAGCATCGGGTGAGATCTGAGTCCTGACCACTCCGTGCCTCTCTGGACCTGCCCATACCTCTTAGTCTGTCCTCACTTCATCAATTTGCTCATCTCTTTTACCTACTAGCCTGTAAGGTCTTGGAGGACAGGGACTGTGTCCTATTAATTTCTGAGCCCATTGGCACCCAGTGTGGAGCTCAGCTCAGAGAAAATGTCCTGAGAGAATGAATGAATGAAGGTGTTAGAAGGATAAATGCTGGATTAGAATTGGTGAATACCAGGACTCAGAACACAGCTTTCAGGCCTACTGAGGGCTTTCTTCTCTGCAGTGTTTTTGAAGAATATTAAGCTGGCTTGTGAATATCCCTGGGGAGATGACTATTGCTATGACACCTCCTCTCCCCTGGAATAGGCTGTCCACTCTGTTGTCAGAGTTCCCTGTCACCAGTTCCCCTGTCACCTGCAGACTGATGATAACCAAGGTGGGCTGTGTGTCTCTGGAAGGAGACAAGCCTGCCTGTCTGAGGATGTTATCTCGGTGTATGCAGATACAGCCCTCTGTCACCAGATGGGGCTGGAGGAATGGGCATGCAGCCCAGCTCTGCTGTTTCACTGTCTGAGCTGTGCCTCTGCTCCACAGTGTCCTGAGGGGAAGGCACTAGGAGCAAAAATTATGTCTATGGAGGATTTACATCTGCCAGACATTCTGCTAAGCAGTTAATATACTTTAACCCTCACGACAATCCAATGAAGTAGGTGATATTTTTATCATTATTTTATAGATGAGTTCACTGAATTTACAGAAGTGACATATCTTATTCAAAGTTGTATTTCTAGAAATTTGTGGCTGGATAGAATTTGTATTTCAGGCCTGTCAGACTTCAAAGCACACTCTACTAATCTCTACTTTATGCTGCCTCGCAGGACATGAGGTGCCTGAGAACACAGGATCTCTGGTTTCTCTGACTCTAGTGTGGTGGAAGAAGCACTCCTGCCATGAAGCTACTACATTCAATGGCAGGCAACCATTGCTTAATAAAATTTAACAGAGAATTTCAGGTATATATCTAATGGACATAAGAATACTCATTTGAATACTTGAACATGTCAGCCTACAATTCAACCAAAAGCAAGGTGCTGGGATCTGTGTTGTGTTGCTTTTATCCCCTCCAGCTCTTGTCCAGATGTTTGTAGTGATGAAAATTCTGAATCCAAACTTCTGGGCTTACAGGCTCTCTGTCACAGCCCCAGGGTGAAGTGGGCAGGGAAGGACCCATTTAATTAGTTCATTTGCTGGCTTACATTGCAGATTCTTTTGACAGGTCAGATTTCCTGCACATCCATATGGAAGCTGTGGCCTTTTAATGAGCTGTTTAGAATATGTACCAGTTACAGCTTCCACAATAAGCATTGGCAGCCTTCAGCCTGTTAGTTACCCAGGATGAGCTATTAAATTAAGAATTGTTGCTGAAATGCCATGCTAAAAGCCATTCACAGTGCATGCCCAGTCCCCTGTCCTGCTGGGCCATCTGTGCATCAAAGGGCCGGAGGAGAGGGACAAGCCTCCCAGAAAGAGGATGATCTAGAGGAGAAGGAATATTATGGATTTCCAATGCTGGCTTCAAACTCAGGGAATAATTTTTCTTGGTACTCAAATATATTAAATGGAATATTTTATTATAACTTCATATTACATAATGCCAACTATCCCTTTTTGGAGATAATCTTCTTAGAGGCAGACTCCACAGCCTTCAGGAGCAATAATTGGTATCTATCAGGGGCTCACTATATGCCATGCACTTACAAGATAGTTTAAATATATTATATTTCCCTGTTCCAAACCCTAGAAACTAATCTTACCTACATTTTATAGTTTTAATAATAACCCACCAAAAAAAAGTTTGAAATGACTAGGTTCTCACAGATGAAAGTGATAGGATGTGGATTCAGCCAAAGTCTCTTCAATTCCAAATCCTCTGGGATGTGTTTCCCCCTTCAGTTTACTTTCCCCACCATGATACCCTGTTGGTAAAATATAAATGAACATTTATACAGCACTTCTGTGAGTCAGATGCTGTCCTAAGTGTTTTTCATACATTAATCAATCTTCATAACAGTCTAATGAGGGACGTGCTATTATTTTTATTTCCCTTTAGTAAATGAGAAAGTTGAGGCATAAATGAGATAATTTGCCCAAACGAATGCAGCTCATAAGTGGCAGAGACAAGGACTGAACCAGTCAACCTGACACCAGGGTCCATCCTCATAACCTTCCTATCATGACAACTTGGTAAAGACATAGACAATCTCTGCTAAGCTGGTATTTTACCATCAAAGCAGGTTTATTGGTCTGAAAACTCACATGGGACTTTTTAACACCCATGTGATACCTCCATCCATCCATGATTATAAGCATATCTGCCACACACATTTACATACACAAGCTTTCTGCAATAGGCTAGTTTATTTTAGATCCCAGAGTTATAAATGATTTACCTCTGACAGGCTCACTGTTTTTGAGGATTGCAGCCTTTTAATTTATATGAAAATCCATTGTGGCTGTTACTCACTAGGCAGCCTGTTTTAAATGTTATTAAATACTACTGATCTGAGGGTCAGATTTCTCAAAGATTAGAGACGTCTATTCCTTGCTGAGCACAAGCTCCTTGCTCCAGGACTGTGAAGATGAGGGCTGCCTTTTCTGCTGGCTTTGGTGCTGAAACTGACATCTGAGGTCATGATGGCTGAATTGCCATTGCATCTTTGCAAGGCTCCATCTCCACCTGTGGCATCAGGCAAGGTGTCACAAGCCACATGAAGGACTTATATTTTATCCAAATATCACTGAATATCCACTGGAAGGTTTTAAGCAATGTGGGTAAACATGATTCTTTTTGAGTTTTGAAAAGATCATTCCTGTAGTGGTAGAAATGTTTGTTATTAGACTAAATAGACAACTTTTTCAGAAATTCTGGCAAGAGATGAAGGTTATTTGTACAAGAATCATGGTGGAAACAGAGAGGAAAATAAATTTGAGGTATGTTTAAGAAGAAAAACATTTAGTAATGGCTTGGATTATGGGGTGAAGAAGAATGAGGAGTCAAGGGTGAGTGCCAGATTTCTAGCTTGTGTTGCTAGGTCAAGTTTACTTATTTTAATTTTTTAGGGCACAGTACAGGAAGAGGATGACTTTCAGAGAGAGAATATCATACACTCTCCTTGGGACGTGTTTTCTTTTAGCTCTCTTGAGACATCCAAGTAGAGAAGGCAAGGAGGCAGTTGGACACATGGGTCTGAAGCTCAGAACAGAGCTCTGCACTGGAGATGAACACTTGTGTGCCATCTACTTGTGGTGGTAATAGGATGCACAGGCTTGGATGAGACACTCTAGGAAAAATGTTGAATGAGTACAAAAATGAGATTAAGGTCCAGACTTGAAGAATCCATCATATGATGCTCAGGTAAAGGAGGATGAGCCTACAAAGAAAGCTGAGGTGAAGTAGCCACCTCCATTTTGAGGGACTCATTTACTTTCTCTCTTCCTATATGTCCATCAAGGTCAGCACTGAGCAAACAACAAGGGTATGAGCCTCTACAGTTGAAACGAGGCAAGGAGGAGAGCAGACAGACAGTACCAGATAGAGTGGCCCGACATGGAGAAAGATCTTTGATGGATTTGTATCTGGAGGCCACTAAACTATCCTACTGACATGCGCTGTTTTATCTGCCCAGAACAGTATACTGCACCCTCTCTTCTCCTTCTGAAAAATGGTCCTTTGCCCATCACTCTGACAGGGTGGCTTGAATAAGAATAGTCAATATTTTTAGATTCTATTTCCCTGGCAAGCCCTTGACCCAAACTAGGTAGGTCAGAGAACTTCTTGGGTTTCTTTTTATTTAATGCGAGCCCTATAAGAGGCGATCTCAGTCTTTATTTGGGGCCCAGAGTGCCGTATATGCCTGTACAATGCCATGTGGATGTTGCTGAGAGACTGAGGCCATCTTACAGAGAGTAGACTGGAAAAGAGAAGAAAGATACTGTTGGAAATCAACCTCCTAGATCAAGTCATTCCTGATGCTCAGCTGTACTCCAAACCTTCCTGGAGTTTAATTACTTATAGTAATAAGAGATTTTTTTCCTCAATACTGTCTTGTGTTTGGTTTCAAGTACTTACACTTTGAAGTATCTGACATATAACTATGTGCTAAGTAAATTACATTAAAGAAAAAAATATTCATTTACTTGTTACAGAATAGTAAGGCAGACTATTCAATGGGTACCACTGAGATAGATGTCAAAATTGACGATAGTGGAGCCATTATAAAATGAAGTCAGAGCTGCCTTTTCAGAGAAACTACCTTGCTGTTTTGAACCTCTGACTAGGTTAAGTTTTAGACTATTTTACAAGAAATTGTTTGAGAAGTCAGGAGAAGAACAAGCATCCTGATCAGAAAGACTGATGATTACGGACTTTCTGAAGATAGAATCAATAGTCAATCAATGTTTAGCCAAGTTTAGCTCTCTTCCTCTAACTCCAATTAAAATTCCTTGTTATACAACCTCCCTTCTTTGCCTTTAAAAACGCCTGACTTTTACTTCTGATTAGGACACTATTTGGGTTTCTACCTGAATCTGTGCTCCCCAGATTTTCATTCTTTAATCCCAAATAAATGGTTTACTTCTTAATCTGATTTCTGTTTTTGAAGGTTGACATAAGTACCGGGACCTCAGCAATGGGGTTTCTCAAGGGGAGAGAGAGATCAGGGTCAACTACAAATATAGCAAGTTAAAGAGGGAATTTATATCCAAGGTTAGAGTAGGGGGTACTGGATGGAAAATTACTAAGAGAAACATCAGGGTAAGAGGAGATTCTGGTTGATTTGATCTAACAGGATTCTTGCTAAAGGCAGGCCAGGGTGATGAGACATCACCTAGGAGATGTTGAAGGGTGAGGAACCTGATCAGATATGGAGGGTAAAAAGATATCGAGTATGGCTAAATTGATTTAGCAGAATTCTTGCTAAAATTAGACAATGCAGAGCTGAACACAGAAGTCCAAAAGTTGAAACCTAGTTGAAAAGGAGCTCAGAGGAGCCTTATTAGGCTTTTGGCCTGAGAGTGCTACTTAGGTAACAAGGAGACCTTGATGGGGATTGTCAAGTGGCTAAAGAAAGTGAGAACTTTCTCCCAGGAGGCCCATTGCCCTGCTGGGCTATGGGACACTCTCTGAAGGGAGCCTGCTCTGCCCTGGGGAGGAGCGGCAGAAATCAGCTCAGGGAGGGGCAGATGTGTGTTGTTTCCTGTGAATGACATAGGTTACATTTTATGAATTTGCATCTGGGGCTGGAAGTGCCATTATCTCTTACAAAGTACTGAAGTATTAAAGACACCAATTTACTTAATATTTATTGAATGATTGGAGAAAACTGATTGAGTCACTCAGGTGGAGGGAGAAAGGAAGATACTTGCAGCTGGAAGAAGAGCAGATACACCACCAGGGGCCTCTCTCTGACCATGAATTCTTCTTGGGATCCACATAATGCACATGGGGGCCAGAGTGTGACTGCATGTGTGGGGTGTGTGTATGTGTGAGAGAGAAAGAGACAGGGAGAGAGAGAGAGATAGAAGCAGAGTAATCTAGAACAAAATCTTTTGATAAAATGATGTTTGTCTTGATTATCTGAGCCATTGCCAATTGGTTTATGTGAATTATTGGTCTAATCAATAAGGTCTGTGTCAAACAGACAATGATAATAGCTGACGCATTTTATCACAAAATATATGCCTGGGGCATCACTTGATACTGGCTACTCATCACCTTTAATCTTCCCAACAAGTTTGCAGATTAATCATTGTCGTTCTCACTCTATGGTTGAAAACATAGATGCAAAGGGCCTGGTGCCATGGCCAACATCCATACTGGAAAGAGGCAGATCCAGGACTTAGACCTCGGTCTTCTGAATCCAGATTGGAGGAACTTGACCTCCGAGAGCCCTGTCACTTCTAATAGCCATGGTTCTGTGATTCTATGAGTGATTCTTATTTGATAGGTTGAAATAACTCTATAAGAAGGCAATAGAAATACTGTCCTATTTTGTGGCTCTGGCCTGCCCACTTACCTTCTCTCTGAGCTCCACTGTCAGCCTCAGCCCAGGAGCCTAGACTTGATGACCTTGGGAAGACCCTGGCTGGAAGAATCTTAGGATCAGATAGGTCTATGTCACTTGGCATTCTTCGGTTGCTTACCTCCCTTGAAAGCAGGATAACATGGAGGGAAATACTGAGACTGTCAAGCAGGAACAGCATGTTTGATTAAAGGAGGTATTCAATCCTGCACCCTCTCATTACACATACGCAAGTCTAGATCAGGCCCTTCTCAACTCCTTGGCCTAGAAGCCTATCTTGTGAGACACCTGGCCCTCCCTAGGACTTGGTCCTGAGAACCGTGACTTTGTGGCAGACAACATACACAATTTGGAGCTCTTTACCAGAAGAGGAGACTGAGGGAGAAAACAAAAGGGAGACTCTGATGTGAGAAGAGACTTCTTGCCTCACCAGGATGCCTGCCATGCCAGCTGCATGGGCTCACATGGGTTGCTCTTGTGTCACCATGGATCTCCCCTAAACCCCTGGTTTAGGCACAATTAAATTCCTCTGAAGGGGTTGCAGTCTTGCCCCTGGATGATGGCTATGTCAGCACTAAGTCAAAGTAGGAAATCAACTTTCCATTTAAGAATTACCCAGCTGCCCAGCAGGAAGCCTGTGGGTGTAGAAGTCCTGGGACAGGATAGATAGAAATTTTATTTGTTTCCATTTTGGCCCCCTAACTCAGCCAGTGGCTTCTCTAAGAGTCCTGTGGGGGACATTAGGTGATGGTGCAGAGCCCACCTCCCTGAACTGTCTCTACATCTTTTTAGGCTCTTTCATTTGTCTCACTCTTCTCCAACTCCTGTGCAGATATTTCTTCTTCTCTTCCACTTTTTTTCCCTTTTCCTATCATTGGAATACTTTTTCATTTTTTTGGTCCTTCCTCTCTCCCTGTTCCCCCTCACTGTCTCCAACATACACACCTGTTCAATCTTTTCTGTTTTTTTTTTTCCTTTCTCACTCTTTTATCTTGCTCTTCTCCATTGGAATGATCTCTCTATTACAATTTTCCTGTACTCTCATCTTCCTCTTCCATCTTTCACTTCCTCTTTAGGTCTGTACTTTTCTCTTTCTCTGGGCCCTCATCCCCTGTTTTCATCTTTCCTTGCCTGCCTCACTCTTGTCACATCTGGGTACCACCTGCAGCCATCATGTGTGGACAGGTAATCAGCCTGAACACCAGCTCATCCATCAGGTCCTAAAGGCTCCCTCACTGTCCTGGACAAGGAATTGAGATAAGAACAAAAGAGGGAGAGAGATGTTCACAGTCAAATGAGATGGTGTACACATCAGAATCTCTCAGTGCTTCTGACCAGACCTGATTTACTGCCCTGAAGGGGAAATGTATACAGCTGGGACCTATTTAACTAATCTCTTCCATGGAGGAGATTTGGCAAAGTTTTGTGCTTGGGAACTGTTCTTCATGATTCAGCAAAGTTTCCTGCTAGGACATTGCAAACAGAAGAAAAGTTTATTTTCTTTGGGAACTCTAGTACCATCTGGCCTCAGATTTATTTGTGTTTATTTGGAACCATTATTTGATTATCTCCTTTTCACTCTTGGTAATGAACCATATGTTTCTATAAAAAACAAGCCAGCTTTTCTTCTTTGGCTAATCTTGCTGGGACAATCCCTAAGGACTGGGGTGAGAATTGAAGACACTTTTTTATTTCTGGAACTAGAGAACTTGTGATATCCTGGAACCTATGGGAAAACTGCAGCAAGGGTAAAGGGAAGTTGAAGGTGGAGAGGCTGTGGTCTGGTGTGAAAACCAGACCCAAGCTCAGGCCTGCTGTGAAAATGAGGCCACATCAGAGGGCCAGGCTGCTTTATCTTAGTTCCTTTCCCCAGAGTTTGTTGTTTACTGTCTGGAAGACTCAGCAGCTTTTTCTCTTCCCTCACTGTCCCTTATGTTACCCTAAGATAGGCTGTAATTCTCTTAAGACACACTGTTACTGTTCAGGGAGTACTGCTGCTCTCACTGAAATTGGGATGTCAGTAATATATCTGTTTAGATTTATGTTTCATTTCAAAAGTATTATTCTGTCATAAATATTATTATGGAGGTAGAATTCATGTAAGAGCTGAACTAATGTTTTCCAGGACATGAAAACTTACTCCTCTGTCTCCACAGAGAATGCTCTTGAGAGTGTGTCCAGAACTATCAGGAAAGACCCCTTGACCCCAGGCACAGAGGGCTGGGCTGTCCCTCCCCATCCAAGATAATCAACTCTAGTTATGGATAAGCTTATTCCCAAGGCCACAGGAAATCACAATAGATGAGGTTGCCCAGAGAACGCAGTGGAGGGCAATGTCGGGCCCCACATGCTCCAATGCCAGAGCATGTAATCAAGGAGACAGCTGCCAGGTATCAGAACCTGGAACTAAGATTTCTCATTGCTTTGAGGAGTACAGCTCAGAACACCTCGAAGTAAAATCAATCTATTATTCATCCCATCTTGAAATTGAGTTACTTGTCACAGTCTCCTGGCTCTCACTGGCTGTAAGAAACTGTAGGTCAAGGACTTAAAAGTATTCTTCAAGGCACCTCAGAAATAACATGGGCAAGAATGTTCCTTGAATTTTCCGTTGTAAAATATCAACGATTCTGGCTCTATTTCCATTGGCCTCATCCCTGCAGGCCCCATAACCAGCAGCTGTCCTGATGAAGGATGGCCCACACTGGGATTGCTGCTGTGTGCTCCTTTCACATGATGCTTCTCCCTGCACTGCTCTCTCAAGAAGCAGGAACTGGCCCTTCTGGGCTCTGCAGGTCCCCCACCTCTACATTGCTCTGGGTCTTGTCTGTCTTATCCTGGGTGAGGACCTCCAGTTGTAGAGGGATCCTAAAGTGGAGAGAGATGTGAGATGCCATCTTGGGAGCCAAGGGAGGCCTGTCCATCATTCCTGTTTGTGGGCACCAGTTCTGTCAGGCCCTGTTCCACACATGATACCTTGGACCCTGATCTTGTTTCCTTGGGGAAATTAATTACTTTTGCTTGTTTCCAGGTCCCTTGTAAGCTCAAGGAGGGGAAATAATTCCTAACAACACAATGGACATTTGCTTGTTATTCCTCAGGAAGAGCAAAAAGTTTTTCTCCCACTGGCCCCACTGGTCTGATTACTTTGAAGACAAACTCACTGCTTTCTGTGGCTGGAACAAGAGAACTCCTAAACCAGCCATTCTACATGTTTAAAAATGCTCTCTGGACTTAGGCTGAGGTGGAGCCAGAAAAACTTGGGGCAAGAGCAGGACTGGCAGCTAAAGGTCCAGTCCTCTGTGCTGAGATGGGCCCTGGAGAGGCCCTGATCACACACAGGACTCTGGACTGAGCCTTGGGTGCTCAGGCTTCAGCCACATCAAGTGGCTTTTTCTCCTAGAAGAAATCAGCAAATGCCCAGGGAAGGACAGGGTTGGTCACGACAGCCCTGTACTGTCTGTTATCGGTGTGAGTGTGTGGTCAATTGATGGAGTTGGAGGTGCAGGCTTAAGAATAACTGCCCTGCCCCTTCCCAGTATACCCTTTTTCTCATTCATTCATTCAAACATGTATCAGGGACCAGGCATTGTACAAGGCCCTGGTCTATAGAATATGTTCACTATAATTTTGTAGACCTAAGTTCTACTCCTTGCTGCTTAACAAATTCACTGTGTGACCTTAGCTATATCACAAGATCACTCTGAACCTATTTCTATAACTCTGAAAAGTATTGACTAACATCTACCCTGTACTCAAAGTTATGGAGAACATTAATTGAGTTAATTTGTATCAAAAAATAGTCATCCTAGTACCTAGAAAGGGGCGAACAATGCTAATAACCTTCTGAGCTCTCAAGACACACTCCCACCATTGCAGCTTCCTGGAACTCTAGCACAAAGGATGAAATGAGCACAGAGGCAAGGTTCCTGGATTGTGTAGTGAGAGGTGATCTAGAGGCAAGGTTCTGACTTCCCAAGCTCCTGCCTGTACACAAGACTTCCCAGGCTCCCATAGGCTGAATGTGCAGGGGGTGGGACCACTTGTAGTCTAGGCTACTTCTCTTCTTCAAGCTGTTTCCACAAAGCCGGCACAGCATTTCCATGGAAAGTCTTTCATCAGTGGGGACCTATCCTATTGATGCTTCAGTGAAAAGCATTCTATGTTGATACTTGGAAAACTTGACAAGTTACCAATTGGGAGTGTGTATAATGTTATGTGTGTATGATGTAAGCCCTCCCCTGACAAAAACACACATACACACACCACACTAAACACACATACACACACACATTCTAACACGGAGATATCATAAGACCCCACACACAACACACACATGCATGCACATACACCTCCCATACCACACACATACACACATATGCAAAAACACACACACTACACCCCACACACATGCACACAGACACCACACACATGTACGCACACACACCACACACACTTCTTGTTACGTCTCTTTCTTCTTAGAGCATTTTACAGTGTCCATTGACTGCTGCCTATGAAACCTTGCCATCCCTGGTCCTGTAAACAAATGAGATGTTTTTATTTGTATCAAAGTCTTGATTTGCCTGGAAAGAGGATAACAAGGAGGCAGAGGGGTGCAGGTTAGTGATAGGGGAGCAGGCAGGTGGCAGGTGTTTATTATCAAAGGGGAAACCAATGGGACATGGGGTGGGGAGATTGGGAGAGTGTGTTTTTAGCCACCATTGCCTGTTGTGATGCGTCAAAGCTCCTGTGAGCCATGAAGCACATACCCCGGTTTATTAGGAAGCTTCCTCCCTGCCTCCTGCCCCTGTTTCCTCCTGAGACCACACACACCACACCACACATGCACCACACCACACACACATACTCTTAGTAAGTGTAGACTCTATACACTTGCAAAAAGTCACAGAATATCTTTATGAACCAAGTATGGTGAGAAATACTGTATGGGAAGAAAAGATAAATAATGTGATGCTGTAATAAAGGAGTTCTAAAACCAGTGGGAAAGGTAGACAGGCACACAGATGACTGGCATAAAAGGGTATGTATTTATAATGAAAATGGAAGCATAGTAGTATTTCAGAGAGTAAGTGTGTCTAGAATAGGAACCAGAACTACTGGCTCTGCCAATTTATTACCATGTGGAAAATTCACTCTTGAACAATTCACTCTTTTCAGTGTTAATGGTTTTTCATCTGGAGACTGTGGATACAGTTTAAACTACGGATATGGATACTTATCTTAGAGGGTACCTGAAAGGAGCAAGCAAAAATTTCTAGGCCCTGCATTTCAACAGGAAGAATTTGAACAAATCTCTGGTAGCGTCTTATAGCAAGGGGAATGACTTCAGCAAAGTCAGGAGGGACAATGTGCAGCCTGTTTGGAGAATAGACATAATCAGAGGTAGACTGGAGGGTTGTGCACATGGTGGGGGAATAAAAAGTTAGGTTTGAATTTGACCATGAAGAACCTTGAGTGCCCAGCTAAGAAAGAAGGAGAAATTTGGACAAGGGCATGATGCCACTGGCTGAGTTCATCACCAACATGTCTCTTTTGCCTAGAGTCGTGATCTTATTTCACTTTAAAATTAATAGAAATGCCTGTAGGCAGGGCTTGCTCAGCTACAATTTGCTACAGGCTCACCTCTCTCTGCTGCTGTACCACCACAAAGAATTCTGAATTAGGGAAACTTGGGAGTGACTAACCTGTTGTCAGTATGAAGGATGTGGGAGGCTGTCAGAGTTTGTGGCTTCATTCATGCCTTCTTTTCACAGTCACTGGTCATTTACCATGGTCCAGACTCTGTGGAAACCATATGGATGTATCAGTACTTAGAGGGGCTTTCCTGGTGTTAAGACCCAGCTACAGTTGTCCTGACAAGGTTTAAGGCAAAGAGATAAACATTCACTGGGATTAATTGAGATATAGATATAGATGTAGATTTATGTATATATAGATAGATAGATAGATAGATAGATAGATAGATAGATATGCAGACAATCCAGGCGAGAAGATGGGTATAAATATACAGACTTTAAAAAATAAAAACAAACAGTAAGAATTAAACCATGCTAGAAGGAATTTCACAATGTAGCACATAATTTAATTACAAAGCTTCCCCACAACTAGTCATGTGACCTTTATACTTGGCTTAATTTCTCTGAATCTCTTTTTCCTCAAATGAAGATTAAAATAACAGTTCTTCTTACTACATTGTTGTAAGAATCAACTGAACAATAGAATCATAGTATTTTAGGGCTGCAAAGGAACTCAATAATATCCAGTCACTAAATTTCCAGATGGTAAGATGGAGTTTTCTGAGAGGGGCAGAGATTCCCTTTGCCTGCCTGTTGAGCTAGCAAGGATAACTGATATGTTTTTTAATGTGTTGTAACTTACACGTATATGGTGCTGCATTTATGGAGCATTTTTAGAGATATTGTATAATTTAATCATAATTCTTTCATAAACAAGCACTATTCCACGCCAGGCCCAGTGTTAGGCTTGGGGTGGGGGATAGAGTTCATTCTGAGGGGTGAATAAGATCTCCTCTCAGAGCTATGACCTTTTAAGGGATATGGACATGAAGCCCACAACACAGTGGGAATGAGCGGTACAGGAGTGCCAGGAAGCACACAGGAGGGACTGGCCCTAGGAAAGTCTATACACAGAGTAGACTCCTGATGTCAACCCAGGCAGCTGGGGCTCAGACTATGGGGTGACTGTAGGAAGAGCAGTGGTTAGGACACAGATTCTTGGACCAGATTATCTTGGACCAGGGGACACATCCTGGCTGAACCACTTACTAGACGTGTGACCTTGGACAAATTTTGTCAACCTCTGAGTTGAGAAATGTGCCTGCATCTTCTCATCTGCAAAATAGGATCAGAAAGCAGTTATGAGAGTTGAATGGCTTGGAATCTCTGAAAGGCTTAGCCTGGTGCCTGATACATGCAGGTACTGTTAGTCTCTGATAAACCCTTGTCCGCACATAGGCCAGATGAGAGACAAGAATGGCTGTTTCAGGCCAAACCTGACTTGGGAATTTTCAGGAAAGAAGTGTAATTTAAGTAGAGAATCAAAGGAAAGTGTGGATCTCTATGGAGACTGGAGAAGGAAGGGGACAGTCGTATCAGGAGGGATAGAAAAGTAGAAAGTATGGATGATGTTCTGATGGAAGACTTCCAGCGTTGCCATGCACACGGCCAGCTCACTCTTGGGGTGTGGGGATCACAGTGAGGCCCCCCAAATTTCTTACCAAGTTCTTCCCTTCTCAGAAATAACAGACCTTTCAAAGACAGTGGGAGCTGCCCAGGAATTTATGGTTCATTCCGTCACATGTGGCTCTGGGGAGAGTGGGGTTTACACAAGTCTCATCCTTGGAGACTTGTCTACAAACTGCTTTTTTCTTGTTTTTGTTTTTTCAAGCAAATTTTACTCCCAAATGGAAAGTAATGTTTTTCCATGTGGTAGGAGGCTGGACCTAGTGGATGAATTCCACTGTGTTGTGGTCGGTTCTGACAATCTTGGCCAGGGCCTCACATTAGTGGCTATCACTGGCTGTTTCTCTCCACACATGGCTCACTCTGGGTGAGGCAACCTGGCTGCCCTGGGAGCAGGGGTTCCCATGTCGCAGAGTGACTGGGGGAGGGAGCTGCTTCCACTTTGCTGAATTGAACAGTTCAGCATGGTGTACAACAGGCCCATGATCTGGAAATCAGGGGGACTGACTGACCAAACCCAGTGGGATTTGTCCATGATGCTCAGCCTGCTACCACTTGGCACAAACACCCTTGTCATCTGCAGGTGTCCCAACCAGGATTTCCATGTACCTTCATGATGAGGCATCAACCTCCCATCAAAGGCACCACCTTGGGCTCCTCTGTCGTGGCACAGGTGTGGGCCCAAGCAAGCTTTGTGTGGATGGGCAAATTAATAACGATAAAATTTACATTTTTATGTTTTATTTTTTCAGAATTATTTGCAAATACTTTAAATTTAACTAGTCATATTTGATTACATAAAATTAAACATACAAAAGGACAAGAATAAAAAGAAACTCCTATGCATTTTTCACTCACTTTAAGGAATAAAACTTTACAAAACCACTAACATCCTGATCATTGATCTGCCTTTGATCCATCCCTGCAGCAACTATCATAATTTCTGGACTTTTAAAAAATATTTTACCACTTTTTTTATGCTTGAGTAATTATATCATATGTGTGTATTTTAACTTTATGTGAATGGCATCATGCTGTAAATATTCTTGTATAATGTTTTGAATGTAATTTTTTGTTCATAATATTGTTTCTATTGCCATATAGTATTCCATTGTACCACAAATTATTTATCTCATCTTCATGGACCATATTAGTCAGTTCTCCCCTTAACAAATAGTTTCAGAATTTTATGTGGTTTCTGATAAGAAACATTAAGGGTCTCAAGTGCCTACCAGGGGCTTTAAGAGGGTGATCAAGTTTGGGCTCCACTGGGCCAGGCTGGATCTGAGCTTCTGATCAGGTTTAGCTCTGCTCCATGGGTCTTCTTTCTAAGGCAGGCCGAAGGTATCATGGCTACATGGGGTATGGTCTTCTCATGGAGGAGCACAAGTGTACAAGAGGCCAAGCCAAACCATACAAGCACATTCCCAGATTCTGCTTGGGTCATGTATGCTGCTGTTCTGTGAATCAGATTATCATGGGGCCTAGCCCACTGACAATGTAATAGGCAGATGCTCTTGGCCTGCTCCAGTGGGGAGAACCACAGGTTATACAGCACAGGGTGCAGGGGTATAGTTCCAATAAGCAGTGAAGAACAAGGAGCAGTGACCAGTCTAACTTGAGCTCATGCACTGCTAGGCAGACTGCAAAGATGAGTATCATGTCTGAGGAAGCTGAAGCTCACTCATCAGACAGCCCAGCCACACACAAATTGTGTGCTCTACAGAGACTCACACACTAGTGCTTTATAATATATGAGGACCTAAAAGTGCAGTATTCTAATCAATCTTTTCAAGATATTTTGGAGTAGGAATTACTGTTCTCAATTGGTGGATAATAACATTGGGGCTCAGAGAGTTTAAATAATTTGCTAAGAAAGGAAGTCACCAGGGCCTGGAAACAAAGCTTTTGAGTCTCAGCCTGGTGCTCTCTCGACTGCTCTCTGCTGCCTATCAGTCCCCTGTGCATGTCCCTGGCCTTAAGCCCTGAGGCTGAGAGTAAAGCTTCTGTGAGTCTGGTTATGTAGGGATGGATAATTTTTTCCTTTTTCCCTTTTAGGTTCTCTGGCTGGTCTAATAATTACATTGACATAAGAGATCAACAGGAGAAAAATAAATTTAATTTTGTATGTATGGGAGACCCATAACAAACCATGAAACTCAAAGAAGTGACCAAAGCAGTCAGCTTTTACGCCTTTTAGACAAGGAAACAATACATCTGTGAAAAATTGACAAGACAAAGAAGTTTGGGCTTGGGGTAGCAAACCAGTGAAGAAGTAACAAGGTTTGTTTACATAGGCTTCTTGACCCTAAATTTCCTATTTCTGGTGGTAAGGATGTCTTTTACCCTCCTGGTATGGGGAAGTAACTTTCACATGGGAGATTTATTTCCTGCTTTCAAGAGGACAAAGGAGGTCAAAGTGTTCTTCTTGCACCGGCTCTTTCTTAAGTAAATTTAATTCAAAATAATCAATATGCCAAATGGTATATTTCAGGGTGGTATATTCTGTTCCCACTCAGTTCCACATCTGAAACTTCCCCAAGATGTTTCATAGTCAAGAAGCTGAGTTGATAGATTATGTCATCTCATTGAAGCAATCTCCTAGTCCTGACATTAGGTCAGTCCATTTAAACTAATTTTAGGAAGTGGTGATGCAGATGGGCTCTCAAAGTTAGGCCATATTACACAAGCAATCAGGTATTTAATAAGAGGCATTCCTATGGAAACAAAAGAAAAACAATGGCTGATAATCGGAGCAGATTGCTATCCTGGTTTTCTGAGGTCTGAAGACAGTCAGTAAAGAAGATTTCTAGATATCAGGCTCAAAGCATCCTCAGATGGAGTGGCAATCTGACAAGTTTTCCTGGTTTGTAGTTTGAATGTCTCTGGTGATCTTTTGAAGAGGCCACAAAGCAACAGGCACAAAAATCATCCTTATTTGAACAGTTGTAGTGACTTCTCTGAAGTTTATATTAAGTTGTCCCATTTTACATTTCACGGATTTGGAAATAGGACAACTTTAGTTCTCAATGATTCCAAGTCAGAAAGGTGGGAGCAAATTGAAAGTATTAGTCTGGATAATTGTATTAAGATGTTGGAGGAAATCAGAAGAATTTAGGATCCAGTCCAGTTTATGAGTGAAAAACAAAACTTCAAAGACAATTAACTGCACTGAAATCTGATATTCACAGAGATGTGATACTGAAACATAATTTTTTTCTACAGTTACCCCATTCTATCAGAGGTAATCAAAATAAGACTAATTTATTTGCAAAGTAAATCTAATCTCAATGAACTTGGCTTGATTATTTACATACAGCCAGCCCTCCATATCAGTGGATTTAGCATCTGTGGATTCAACCAACTGCGGATTGTGTACTATGTGTGTGGTTTGTGGTTGGTTGTTTCCACAGATGTGGAACTCACAGATGTAGACTGCCAAGGTACTTGAACTTCTATGGATTTTGGCATCTTCAGGGGGAGGGGGAGGGACATGGGTCCTGGAACCAATCCACTGTGAATACCAAAGGATGGCTGTAAGCGCAGCAAGAGGAGTGATTGATCATATAGACCACTTTAAAGTCAGCTACACTGGAACATTTTATAAGAAATCTCAGATTGGACTTTCAAAAGCCTCTAAAGGCTAGGAAGCCAAGCTAAAGATATGTCATTAAAATTTGCCTTCAATACCTATAGATTTGGGTGAATTCCTCTTTTTATTTATTTATTTATTTATTTTTATCACGGTGACAATGGTTTATAACATTATATAAATTTGGGGTGCACATCATTATATTTCAATTTCTGTGTATATTACATCACGTTCACCATCCAAAGAATAATTACAATCCATCACCACACACATGTGCCTAATCACCTCTTTCTCCCTCCTCCCTCCCTCTTCCCGTCTGGTAACCGCCAATCCAATCTCTGTCTGCAAGAGGTTGTTGCTGTTTTTATCTTCTACTTATGAGTAAGATCATATGATATTTGACTTTCTCATTCTGACTTATTTTGCTTAGCATAATACATACCCTCAAGGTCTATCCAGGTTGTCACAAATGACAAGATTTCACCCTTTGTATGCCTGAGTAGTAGTCCACTGTGTATGTACACCATATCTTCTCTATCCATTCATCCTCTATGGTCACTTAGGTTGCTTGCAAGTCTTGGCTACTGTGAATGATGCTGTGATGAACATAGAGGTGCATGTGTCTTTATGCATTCATGTTTTCATGTTGTTTGGATAAATACCAAGCAGGGGGATACCTGGGTTGAAGGGTAGTTCTATTGTCAATTTTTTGAGGAATCTCCATAGTGGCTGTACCAGTTTGCACTCCCACCAGCAGTGTACAAGGGTTCCCTTCTCTCCACATTCTCTCCAATATTTGTTGTTTCCTGTCTTGTTAATTATACCTATTCTAACCAGAGTGAGGTGATATCTCATTGTAGTTTTGATTTGCATTTCCCTGATAGCTAATGATGTTGAATATCTTTTCATGTGTCTTTTGGCCATCTGTATATCGTCTTTGCAGAAATCTCTGTTTAGATATTTTGCCCATTTTTTAATTGGGTTGTTGTTTTTTAGTTATTGAGATGTATGTGTTCTTTGTATATTTTGGATATTAACCCCTTATCTGATATATGGTTTGCAAATATCTTCTCCCAATTGTTAGGTTGTCTTTTTGTTTTGTTGATGGTTTCCTTTGCTGTGCAGAAGTTTTTTAGTTTCATGTAGTCCCATTTGTTCAGGTTTGCTTTTGTTTCTCTTGCCTGGTCAAACATGGTCCTTGAAAATATGCTGCTAAGACCGATGTCAAAGAATGTACTGCCTATGTTTTATTCCAGAAGTTTCATGGTTTCAGGTCTTACATTCAACTCTTTAATCCATTTTGAGGCTATTTTTGTGTTTGTTGTAAGATAATGGTCTACTTTCATTCTTTGCATGTGGCTGTCCAGTTTTCCCAACATCATTTATTAAAGAGACTCTCCTTTCTCCATTGTATGCTCTTGGCTCCCTTGTCAAATATTAGCTGTCCATAGATGTGTGGGTTTATTTCTGGGCACTTGATCTGTGTGTCCATTTTTGTGCTAGTACCATGCTGTTTTGATCACTATAGCTTTGTAGTATATTTTGGAATCAGGGAGTGTGATACCTCCAATTTTGTTCTTTTCTCTCAGGATTCCTTCAGCTATTTGGTGTCTTTTGTTGTTCCACATAAATTTTAGGATTCTTTGTTCTATTTCTGTGAAAAATGTCATTAGAACTTAGATAGGGATCCCATTGAATCTGTAGATTTCTTCAGAAAGTGTAGATATTTTAACTATGCCAATTCTTCAAATCTTAGAGCACAGAATATCTTTCCATTTCTTTGTGTCTTCTGTTTCTTTCAACAATGTTTCATAGTTTTCAGTGTAGCCTTCTTTCACTCCCTTGGTTAGGTTTATTCCTAGATATTTTATTCTTTTTATTGCAATAGTAAATGGGATTGTAGTCTTAATTTCTCTTTCTTCTACTTCACTGTTAGTGCATAGAAATGCAACTGATTTTTGTATGTTGATTTTGTATCCTCCAACTTGGCTACATTCATTTATTATTTCTAAAAGTTTCTTGGTGGATTCTTTAGGATTTGCTATATATAAAATCATGTCATCTGCAAATAGTGACAGTGTCACTTCTTCCTTTCAAATTTGGATCATACAGTTGGGTCATATGATAATTCTATTTTTAATTTTTTGAGGAATCTCCATACTGTTTTCCATAGTGGCTGCACCAGTTTGCACTCCCACCAGCAGTGTATGAGGGTTCCCCTCTCTCCACACCCTCTCCAACATTTATTTTTAGTCTTAGTGATTATAGCCATTTTAACAGGCATAAGGTGATATCTTAGTATAGTTTTCTTTTTTAAAGATTGGCAGCAGGGCTAACAACTTGTTGCCAATCTTCCTTTTTTTTTTAAGGATTGGCACCTGGGCTAACAACTGTTGCCAATCTTTTTTTTTTTTTCTGCTTTATCTCCCCAACCCCCCCCCCCCCCCCGGTACACAATTGTATATCTTAGTTGCAGGTCCCTCTAGTTGTGGGATGTGGCATGCCGCCACAACATGGCCTGATGAGCAGTGCCATGTCCGTGCCCAGGATCCGAACCCTGGGCTGCCGCAGCGGAGCACACGAACTTAACCACTCGGCCACGGAGCCAGCCGCTTAGTATAGTTTTGATTTGCATTTCCCTGATGATTAGTGATATTGAAGATCTTTTCATGTGTTTATTGGCCATCTGTATATCTTCTTTGGAAAAATGTCTGTTCATCTACCCTACCCATTTTTTTGAACAGGTTGTTTTTTATTGTCTAGCCGTGTGAGTTCCTTATATATTATGGAGATTAACCCCTTGTTAGATATATGATTTGCAAATATTTTCTCCCAATTGGTGAGTTGTCTCTTTGTTTTGATTATAGTTTCTTTTACCTTGTGGAAGCTCCTTAGTCTGATGAAGTCCCACTTGTTTATTTTTTCTTTTGATTCCCTTGTCTGAGAGAACATTGTATTTGAAAATCTCCTTTCTAGTTTGATGTAAAAGAGTGTTCTACCGATATTACCTTCTGGGAGTTTTATAGTTTCATGACATATCTTCAAGTTTTGAATCCATCTGGAGTTTATTTTTGTGTATGGCATGAGACAGTGGTCTACCTTCATTCTTTTGCATGTGGCTGTCCAGTTTTCCCAACACTCTTTATTGAAGAGACTCTCTTTTCTCCATTGTATGTTCTTGGCACCTTTGTCTAAGATTAGCTGTCCATAGATGTGTGATTTTACTTCTTGGACTTAAGATCTGTTCCATTGATCTGTGTGTCTGTTTTTGTACCAGTACCATGCCATTTTGATCACTATGGCTTTGTAGTACATTTTGAAGTCAGAGATTGTGATACCTCCAGCTTTGTTCTTTATTCTCAGGATTGCCTTAGCAATTCAGGGTGTTTGTGCCATATGAATTTTAGTATTCTTTGCTCTATTTCCATGAAGAATGTCTTTGGGATTCTGATAGTGATTGCATTGAATCTGTAGATTGCTTTGGGTAATATGAACATTTTAACTATGTTCATTCTTCCAATCCATGAGGAAGGAATGTCTTTCCATCTCTTTATGTCATTATCAATTTTCTCAGTAATGTCTTATACTTTTCATTGTGTAAGTCCTTCACCTCCTTGGGTAAATTTATTCCTGCGTACTTTATTCTTTTAGATGCTATTGCAAATGGAATTGTATTCTTGAGTTCTCTTTCTGTAAGTTCGTTATTGGAGTATAGAAAAGCAACTGATTTTTGTAACTTGGCTTTGTACACTGCAACTTTACTATACTTGTTAATTATTTCTATTAGATCTCCCCTGGATTTTTTTGGGTTTTCTATATGTAAGATCATGTCGTCTGCAAACAGCGAAAGTTTCACTTCTGCACTTCACGTTTGGATTCTTTTTATTCCTTTCTTTGGCCTAATTGCTCTGGCAAAAACCTCCAGTAGTATGTTGAATAAGAGTGGTGATAGAGGGCATCCTTGTCTTGTTCCTGTTCTTAGGAGGATGGCACTCAGATTGCCCAATGAGTCTGATGTTGGCTGTGGGTTTCTCATATATGGCCTTTATTATGTTGAGATAATTTCCTTCTATCCCCATTTTGTTGAGTTTTTACCATAAGTGACTGTTGGATCTTGTCAAACACTTTCTCTGCATCTGTTGAGATGATCATGTGGTTTTTATTCCTCAGTTTGTTGATGTGGTGTATCATGTTGATTGATTTGTAGATGTTGAACCATCCTTGTATCCCTGGTATGAATACCACTTGATCATGATGAATGATCCTTTTGATTTGTTGCTGAATTTGGGTGGCCAAAATTCTGTTGAGAATTTTGCACCTCTGTTCCTCAGCAATATTGGCCTGTAGTTCTCCTTTTTTATGCTGTTCTTCTCAGGCTTTGGTATCAGAGTGATGTTGGCCTCGTAGAATGTGTCAAAAGCATTCCATCTTCCCTAATTTTTTGGAATAGATTGAGAAGGATAGATATTAAGGCCTCTCTGAAAGTTTGGTAAAACTCCCCAGGAAAGTCATCTGATCCTGAGATTTTATTGTTTGGGATGCTATTGATTGCTTTATCAATCTGTTTCCTTGTGATTGGCTTATTTAGATTGTCTGTTTCTTCTTGACTCAGTTTGGGGAAGTTATAAGAGTCTAAGAATTTATCCATTTCTTCTAGGATATCCCTTTTGTTGGCATATAGTTTTTTGTGGTATTCTCATAATCCATTGTATTTCTGTGGAGTCTTTTGTTATTTCTCCTCTTTCATTTCTGATTTTTTTTTATTTGAGCTTTCTCTCTTTTTTCCTTTGTAAGTCTGGCTAGGGGTTTGTCAATTTTACTTATCTTCTCAAAGAACCAGCTCTTTGTTTCATTGATCCTTTCCACTGCCTTTTTTGTTTCAATAGCATTTATTTCTGCTCTGATTTTTATTATTTCTCTCCTTCTGCTGACTTTTGGCTTTGTTTCTTCTTCTTTCTCTAATTCCGTAAGGTGTAGTTTAAGATTGGGATTTTTCTGGTTTGTTAAGGTGTGCCTGTATTGCAATGAAATTCCCTCTTAATATGGCCGTTGCTGCATCCCTTATGAGTTGGTATGTTATGTTATCATTTTCATTTGTCTACAGATATTTTTGACTTCTTCTTTAATTTCTTCAATGATCCATTGCTTGTTCAATAGCATGTTGTTTAAACTCCACATCTTTGTTCCTTTTTCAGCTTTTTTCTTGTAATTAACTCCTAGGTTTATAGCATTATGATTGGAAAAGATGCTTGTTATTATTTCAATGTTTTTAAATTTATAGAGGCTTGCCTTGTTTCCAAACATGTGGTCTATCCTTCAGAATGTTCCATGCACACTTGAGAAGAATGTGTATTCTGTTGTTTTTGAATGGAGTGTTCTATATATGTCTATCAAGTCCAATTGGTTTACCTTTTCACTTAATTCCACTGTTTCTTGTTGATTTTCTGTCTGGATGATCCAACAATTGATGTGATTGGGGTGTTGAGGTCCCCTACTATTATTGTGTTATTTCTAATATCTTCTTTTAGGTTTGTTAATAGTTGCTTTATGACCTTTGGTGCTCCTGTGTTGGGTGCATAGATATTTATAAGTGTTATTTCTTCTTGATGGAGTGTCCCTTTGATTATTATATACTGCCCCTTTTTCTTGCTCTTTACCTGCCTTATCTTGAAATCTGTTTTGTCTGATATAAGTATTGTGACACATGCTTTCTTTTGTTTGCTATTAACTTGGAGCATAGGCTTCCACCCCTTCACTCTGAGCCCATGTTTGTCATTGGAACTGAGGTCTGTTTCCTGGAGGCAGCAAATTGTTGCATCTTGTTCTTTAATCTATCTCACCACTCTGCGTCCTTTTATTGGAGATTTCAATCCATTTGCTTTTAGGATGATTATTGAGGTATGAGGGCTTAATGCTGTCACTGTATCAGTCACTGTCTGAGTATCCTGCATTTCCTTTGTTTCTTGTCCTGTGTGTTTTGGTCTACCCATTGAATTAGGTAGATTTTTATGATACGTTTCTTTGCTTTTTCTTTATTTACTTTTTGTGTCTCTGTTCTGCTTTTTAGTGAAGTGGCTACCCTGAAGTATGTATTCATAATCTCGTGTATAAGATATAGCCTATTTTCTGATGGCCTCTTATTTCCTTAGTCTAAACCGATTCAGTCTCTTTCCTCCTCCCCTCCTAAGTTGTTTTTCTCATATCTTATTCCAACTTGTGTTGTGAGTTCGTGATTAAAGTGACAAGATTGTCTTTGTTTTTGGTGTTTTCCTTCCTTTTAGCTTAATGCTATAGTTGAATATTTGCTATCCTATTCTGATTCTGTCTAACTATTTTTCTCCGTACTCTGTTTTGTTACTCCTTTCTCCCTTTTGTTTTTTTAGGCATGAAAGCCTTCTTGAGGATTTCTTGTAGGTGGGCATCTCGTTGCTATGAAGTCCCTTAGCTTTTGTTTGTCTGAGAAAGATTTAATTTCTCCATCATAACTGAAGGATATTTTTGCTGGGTAGAGTATTCTTGTCTTTTAAAGTTTTGAATATTTCATTCCATTCTCTCCTAGTTTGTAAGGTTTCTGCAGAAAAATCTGCTGAAATCCTGATAGGGGTTCCTTTGTAGGTTATTTTCTTCTGCCTTGCTGCCCTGAATATTCTTTCTTTGTCATTCATTTTTGACAGTTTTACTACTACTTGCCTTGCAGTAGGTCTTTTCACATTGACAAATCTAGGAAATACAGAAGCTTCTTCCACACATATTTCCCTCTCTTTCCCTAGATTTGGGAAGTTCTCTGTTAAACTGTTGAACACACTTTCTGCTCCATCCTCCTTCTCTTCACCTTCTTTAATACCTATAATTATTATGCTGCATTTCCTCATTGAGTCAATTATTTCTCAGAGACTTTCTTCATTTCTTTTTAGTTAAAATTTTCTCTCCTCTCTGTCTGGAGCATTTCAACATGTCTATCTTCGATTATGCTGGTTCGCTCCTCTATGATGTGCACACAAGCATTCAGGGAATCCATATTTTATCTCTTTCATTGTGTGTTTCATCTCTAATATTTCTGATTGATTCTTCTTTATAGTTTCAATCTCTTTTGTGAAGTAGCTCCTGAACTTGTTGAATTGTTTCTATATATTCTCTTTTATCTCATTCAGTTTTTTGATGATAGTTGTTTTGAATCCACTGTTGTTTAGCTTACATATTTCTGTGTCCACAGGACTGAGTTCTGGGTGCTTCTCATTTTCTCTCTGGTCTGGAGATTTGATGTAGTGTCTGATGTTGGAAGGTGGGCTCTTTCTCATTCTGATATTATTTAGTTGCAGTTACTTCCCATCACTACTGGGTAGGGGTTGAGAGCCGATTATTCTGAGCCCTCCGCCTTCAGCCAAGACGGCATGGCATGGATCAGGGGAGGGGTGCTTTCTCCTGAGTGCAGTCTGGGGTTTCTCAATCAGCTCTTGCTATCTGGTCTCCTGGGGTCTTGGCTTGATGAGGTTACACTGTAGAAAAGCTTTTGCCCCTTTAAAGGGCTTCCCACTAGGCTTCAAGGGACCTAGGGAGTCCTGGGTGATCCCGTGGATGTGTGACCCCTTCCCCACTCCCTCCTTCAGGGATCCTCCCATGGCAGCAAATGCAGTCTTTACAAGAGTGAGCGAAGTTCTCTCTTACCCTGTTCCAGCTCCTCTGAGGGGGCCTCCAGGCTCTCTGCCCTCCATCATGTACCTCTGTGTCTCTCCAAGGTTTTGTGTGTTGTTAGGATATCTTCTTTTGGAGTATGTTTGCCCCTTTTTGTTGTACGTTGGAGGGGAGAGAGTCTCAGGCAATTTCACTCCACCATGATGCTGACGTTACTCTCAGGCTGTTTTCTAAGGGACTTTATTGACTTCATAAAGCAAATCTTATTTTTTTAAAGCTGTCTGGCACAGCTTTCTTAAATAGGACATTCTGGTCAAAGCCTCAGTAATATAACCAATATTTCCAATTATGTCCTCTTATAATGAGAACATATTCTTATTGAACTTATGCAAATAACTACAGTCATGTGATGATTAATGATGGGGATACCTTGTGTGAAATGCATTGTTAGGTGATCTTATCCTTGTGTGAAGATCATAGAGTGTATTGAAGAGAAACAAAATTTGCCAATCTGAAAGGTATCTCTTTAACATGAGGATTATTTTAGGTTATTTTTTAAAAAACAAAAGATTCAGAAAATTTTTCTTGTTAACTCCCCCTTAACTCTCTAAAACAATTCAGATTAAAAAAAAGAAACCTGTCTGAGGAAGCGAGCTGTCACCTTAGCATAACATGAGCTAGGTGGTAGACAGGGAGGAATGTAAAAACGTCTGTTTGTTGGGATTCCCTCTGTGTCCTTCTGTTTCTGTGTGGCCAAACAGTTGTTTTCCAAACATTTCCTCCTTTTCACCTACCTGTGAATTGACTTCCTTTCCTTTGAAGTCTCTGACTCTCCTCATCTCCAACATCTTTTTACTTTAGCTTAGCATAGTTTTTAAGGTGAAGGCTTTAGGCATTTTGGCAAGTTACTTGGTTTTTCTGGTTTTCTCCCATGTATACATGTTATTAAATTTTTGTTTGCTTTTCTTCTATTAATGTCTCATGTCAATTTAATTCTTACACCAGAGAGAAGATTGTAGAGGATACATAAAAATTTCTTCCTCCTCTATAGTACTTACACAAACCTAGATAATATAGCCTACTACACACATAGGCTATATTGTGCTAATCTTATGGGACCACCATAGTATATCTGGTCTGTCTTTGATTGAAATGTCATTATGTGTCACATGACTGCATATTTCCACGAAAATAAGAACATTCACTAAGAGTTTCCAAATTCTGAAGTGATCATGTAAGGAAAAAAGTAATTGTTTTACCTTGTTCACCAAGGTATATTTTACCAAATTGCTGAAAGCTTAAAAGAAAGTTTTCCTTAAATCTGGAAAAAGAAAACATTCAAGAACCAGCAATCCTTCAAAATAAAGCAATAAAAATCATAATCATTCTCATCAGTTTATTAATTCCCATCTAATTAATTCTTGTTGATCTTAATCTTCTGCTAGCAGTTTTATGAAGTCATTGATTTCTTCATTAGAGTTTTGTAAATTCTTACTCAGTTCAGTGCTTTGACCTGAAAATTATCAGAAGGCACACTTAGCCTTTTCCATGAATCTCCTGGAAGATAAAGCACTTTTGCAGAAACACTCTTTCAAAAGCATCAGAGTAAAATAATACCTCTCTGAAAATGACAAAAGACATAAAAATGGCCATGGTTAAAGTTCTGATTGAGTTTATTATGATATAATACAATTGGCAAGGAAATTTGGTTATTTCTGCGACACACAACAGTTTTTGATGGCAACTGGAATTATGACTAACATCACATATCAGATTTTTAGTAATTTAGTTATACAACTTCTGGAATACTCATCTTAATAAGATATAACAGTAGTAATAAAATGTAAAGGAGGTTTAATATCATTCCTTATTTAATAATTCTCCCATTGTAATTTAACATGTCAAATAAGCCTAATAGTTTATCATCTCTCTTTTTATAAAGAGAGAGAGCAAACCTTATGAAATTTTCACAGGTCCTCTGGAAAATCTCAAAGCTAATTTTAGCTTGAAAAGACTTCTTCTTCTGAAAAGTTTGTCAAAAATCAAAAGGTTCTAAAACATTTGATTAGGGTTAGCCCAGTCGCTGAATGGTTATGTTTGTGTGCTCCACTTTGGTCCTCCAGGGTTTTGCTGGTTTGGATCCTGGGTTCAGACTTAGCACTGCTCATCAAACCATGCTGAGGCAACATTCTACATAGTAGAACTAGAAGGGCCTACAACTAGAATATACAACCATTTACTGGGGGGCTTTTGGGAGAAGAAGAAAAAGAAACATTCAATTAAATATCATCATAGGTCACTGTGAAAAAAGTACTTAGTTATCTACTTAGCCAAAGTGACAGTTAAAGAGTTTACAGGTAAATACAGAAAGTTATATAGTCATAAACACAAAACGAACAAAAAACTTTAGCTCTTTTAATAAAGAAGACTTAGTTTTTTGTTTTTTAAAGTAATCAAGGACCTGATAAAGATGATATTTTGTGAAGCATGGGAAATTATTTTAATGAAACACAAAATCTTTGTTTTCTAGGCATATTACTTAAAAGGTAAAGAAAAAACTTTCAAAATTATATCAAGAATAGATCAATAATCCAAGAAAACTTTGCCCTTTTAGCAGATAAAAGAAAATTGTTTTCATTTATGTAAGTACACTATTGATATTAAAACATTTTTAAAAACTTTTATAATAAATTCAATTTTAGCTGGCTTGACTACAAAAATCAAGTTCTCTTTCTTTCTCTCTCTTTTTTCAACTTTCTCTATTTGTTTAGTTTGTCCTTTATTCCCCTCTTTCCCATTCTGAAACAATCAGTTATTTTACTTAAGGACAAGATTTTTTTTTTTTAACCAAAACACATCTGCATAACTCATACTTTTCCTTAGCCAAAAATATATCCAGCTTTTTTTGTATACAGATATATTATACTCATCATTTGTAACAGTTAATTACATACATTAATTAGAATTCTCAACTCTACAAACATTAATTTCTACTAAAAACTAAGAAATAAGCAATCGGGAACTGTTATATCAGTATTCTTTAGATTGGCAAATTTATGAGTAGATTCCATAACCTCTATAAGCTTATGCTTTCTCACAGTACAATTTTTTAAGTGTGCCACACAACATGTTTACTGACGCATTGAACTATCTTTAGTTTCTTTGTAATAAGTCAAAGTGGATAAACCTATCTATTTTCACTAATTAATGTTTCTGTATTTTTTCTTATTTGGAAATGATCTTGATATTCAGTGAATTTCCATCATTTAATTTAAATTAGTAAAACTTTAAGTGTGTAAGTACTAAAGAAATTTGGGAAACTTTTTAAGAAAACATATTGATGGGGTTCAGGGCAGGCTGCCACAAGATGCACCACTCTGGTATGAGGATTATTTCCAGCTGAAGACAATAAAGGCTCAGACTCAGAACATTTGACCTTTACCCCGAGCTGCCTAAAAGAAATTTAAAATAAAGACCTGTCCCAAGGACAGGTCATCTCTATAGATAACTTTGGGTTCTGGTAGACTGGGAAGATCCTTGCTAAGCCCACTCTTATCAAAGTTCTATTTACCAAACATTTGCATTTCCATTTCCATGTGGGTTGCCTTCCTCCCCTTTGAAGCCCCAAAACACTACCCCAACATCCTCCTTGTCAGTAGCTGAAGATACTTAAACAGGCAGACTTCACCAGCCAGCTGAGTTGCTCAGGTTGCCTGAGACGCTCTCATGTATACCTTATAAAGCTTTGTTTAATTTTCTCCTGTTATTCTGTCTCATGTGAATTTAATTTCTTGTCTAGCCAGAAGGACCCAGAGCAAGTCGAGGAATTGTCTTCCTCCCCTACAATATCATAAAATGTAATTATTGTTGAAAAATTCACTTGAAAACTTTTATTCCACTTAGATTTATTTAATTCACTTGTTATTCACAATTATGTTTAGATTACCCATGAAAATTTCATGAGACATTAGACAAAGTAAGCTGTCATCTGAAGATATTTTTCTTGCTGATAAAGTTTGCAACAGAGATAACATGAACTTATTTGACTAGTAAATCCAGGCAGAATAAAAGTTGTATGTGTGTATTATATTCAATGCTGATATCTCTGAAAGCATTCCAATTTTAATTAAATCAACAAACTTAAAGTAGCTTTATTTACTGAAGATTATCCCAGATCATGTGAATTTGAAAAGCATTTCTATTGGTTACTATTATATTTTTGAGTGTTTAGAAATAGTTAATTTGATAAGTGCTTATTTTCTCTTTAAGGAAATTAAATAGAGCTTTTTGAACAAATCAATTTTTGTACTACCATCCAAAGTATTGACTAAAATAATCCATAACCAATCTATAAATGAAAATTTGGGTGAGTTTATTCTGAGCTTAAATCTGAGGATTATAATGCGGGAGAGTCTTTCCACAAAGGAACAGAGCACTCCAAAGAAGTGGGGGTATACAGGGTGGTTATATACCCTCAAAGAGTATGTTTCACATATGATTGAAATGTCCCTTTTACAATAGTCACGAGGCTGCTCTGTCAGCACAGCAATTGATGGAAATGGCAGATAGGTCTGCTGTCTCAGTGAACGCCGCGGGGTGGCAGGTGTGTTGCCTCGGGCTGGGTGGTCACAGATGAGTGCTGCAATCACTTCCCAGCCTAAAGAAATATGCTTAATCTTTAAGGAGATGCCAACGTTGGGGGTGGAGAGAAGTTGCACCTTTATCTCAAGGGCCTTTGCTCTTGCCATAGGGAATCTCTAAAGCAGATATACAATGCATGCTCAACGGCCTCAGTCAGGCCCTTTAGAAAAGACAAGTCAGGCCGAATTAGGTTTACACAAAATGGCTTCCTCATATACTCCAATATATCCTATTAATGGCCATTTTTATTTGTCATTTTCCCCTTTTGATCTTTAATCTTTCAATAGAAAGCATTGATGATCAAAATATTGTCCCTCAGCACCAGGGTGGTTGCTGCCTGCCCTGGGTCCAACTTGTCCCTCAGTGCTAGGCTTTTATTTCATTTATTTGCCTAGTCATCCACGTTGGGGGGAAATAGTGGGCAAGCATAGAGTTATATATATATTAACAGAGGAAGCATTTCATATGTCATGTAATTTCCAATTAATTTTAAATTGTTGCACAAACATTGTATATGTGCTTTTCTGTGACACTTCACATTTACATTGTATATGATTATAGAACAAGTAGAGTAACAATAATAACTCAGCACTTTTTAAAGGATTAGTCTGAAATGAATTCTTAGTCATAGTCCCTATCAGAAAAGGAAATTTGTCCAGGGTTATAAGACAGATCAACCATCTCAAGCCATTGAGCAATCATTACTCTAGGTTGTATGCTACTCTTACAACACTGAGTAAAGAAAACAACAATTAGTTTGAATATTATGACTAGTACAAGAATTCCAAGAAGTAGTAGAAATAGGAATTCCAATCTGGATTGGAAAAGGGAACTGATACCAGAAGGGAGCTAACCAAACAACTCAAGACTGGATGTCAGATCGCATAAGGCATCCACTTGCTTCTTCGTGTGTTTTAGCAGAGATGACACATTTGAAGATTAATCACGTGTAAAAGCACAGCATCCAGTCTGAATGATTGTACATGTACCACCTTGGGATGCAGTAAGAATATCTAAAGCCATTCTGTTTTGAAGGGCAGCACTTCTCATTAAAGACATTTCAGTATTTAATAAGGCCATTCCTGCTTGACAATCATTAAGGGCTTCTTGAGTAAATTTAGTCAGAGATTCCATATGTGATAATGCCATCTTTTAGCTCCAAAGGAGGAGCAACTATAGCCTCAAATATAGCCATACCAGTGGATCACTGAACAAGACCATCTGACCTTAAAGAGAGGGAGCTTGGCAACAGGTTTTAACTCAGCCTGACTCCTTCCCTGCTTTTAAAGGAAACTCAGGGTGCAATATTTTAGAGATCCAGGCAGTAGCCAAGGTCAAAGATTTGTTCCACATAACCATTGAGTTCCATTAGGAGTCACTCGATAAATTCCTGGCCTTCGAGATCAGTCTGTTCCAAATTAATCACTTTCTTTAAGTATAATAATATTCCAAACAAATTATAAAATAGGTATACAGTTTAAGCATAGCAAATGTTTAAATGAGGAGATATAAGGTTGGGAATACAGGCCTGGTCCAGAGTCTTGGGACAGCTGTCTACAACAGATGCCGTCTTCTTCTCCTCCTGGTATGGTCCTTTTCAACAGGGCTGCAAACAGTCTTATTTGATGTCTCTTTCAATAAATAAATTCTTCAGGTTACAGTCCAAGAACCTTAATGTCTGGGAATTCTTTGTGAAAGAATCAGCTACCAATCTTTCATTTCTTTTAAGTGCCTCAATGAGACCTTGACAATAATGTAAAATGTCTCCTTTAAGTAAAGTTCTTTCATACATTCCTTCGTTTAATTGCATAGGCCGTCTGGTTATTATCTCGAAAGGAGACAGTCGATGTTTACCAAAGGGTGTGGAT
Source organism: Equus przewalskii (assembly GCF_037783145.1). Classification (NCBI taxonomy): domain Eukaryota; kingdom Metazoa; phylum Chordata; class Mammalia; order Perissodactyla; family Equidae; genus Equus; species Equus przewalskii. Next base: position 44,069,158 of record NC_091836.1, on the reverse strand, counting down.
CTAAGATTGAGGAGCACTAGTGGAAGAGCCTTCGGCCATGAGAGATTAAATGCTTCTGAAAGTTTTGCCAATTGAGTTTTGATTGTGCCATTAGTTCTTTCCACCAATCCTGAGGACTGGGGATGGTAAGCACAATGGAAATGTTGCATTATTGGCCAAATATTACAAATAGATTTAATTATTTGTCCCGTGAAATGAGTTCCCTGGTCACAATGTAACTCAGTAGGAATTCCCCAAACAGGAATTATTCTCTCTAATAGTAATTTACCTACTGTTAAAGCCATTGCTCTTCTGCAAAGAAAGGCCTCAATCCAATGTGAAAACATGCAAATCATTACCAAGATGTATTTATATCCTTGAGATGGTGGCATTTGGATAAAGTCCAATTGCCATACCTCAAAGCGTCCCTTAGGAAGGGGAAAGTGGCCTTATGACCCATGGAGTGGGTTTTCCCCATAAAATCATCTTTTCAGGTGCCCAAGGGGTTAATTGGTGTATATGCTGGAGCAGTGGCAATTGTGTTCCAATAGGTACCATGGGTTTCTTATTGGGCCAGAACCACATCTGCGAGGGGGTGTCAAAAATTCTCCCTTTTGACTGCCATATCTGTTTCTCTTGTTCCATGGCAATTTCTTGAGCCTGTAGAAGGAAATCTTTTACTGGGTTAACATAGTTAACAGAAAGTAGCAGACATTCTTGAGGCTAGACAGTATAACATCCTCACTTATCATTTAAGTAAGACTCATTTGTAAAGCAAATTAAACAACAGAATGCAGTCATGGTCTTCTCTCCCTTGTGATATTGGAAGCAAGGTAACAAGGTTAATAGTTGGAGCAAATTATAAATTAGTTCTTGCATCCAGGGGACAGGCAGTCAAGAAGACTTCTAGATGTCAGAGTCAAAGCATCTTTTGCAGCTTGAAATGTCTCTGATGACGTCATCAGGCATTCAGGTATCTTTTTGAGTGGCTTACAGCTTACACAGCAACAGATAGGAATCTCTCTTAAATTTCTATCAAGTCGTTCAGCTTCAGCTTGCAAGGTTTCAGGAAAAAGAGCATGTTCAATTCTCAATGATTCCAAATGAAAATGAGGTAAAAATGGAAAACATTAGTTTGGAGGTTTGTAACCAGATATTTCAGTAGAAGAATTCAGGATCCAGTTCAGTTCACAGGTAGAAAAAGCCTCAAAGACAATTAAGAGAACTAGGATCTAATATCCACAAATGTGTATTATAGTTTTTCACTGAAACATAATTCTTCTCTCTAAAATCACCCTCATTTTTACCAAAGATAGTCAAATTAAGACTAATTAGTTTGCAAAATAAGTTTATTTTCAAGAAACTTGGCCCAATTATTTACATAAGTGCTGCAAGAATAGCAATTGATCATATAGGCTCTTAAACCTACTTTTGTTGGAATTTTTTTATGAGGAATCTCAGATTCAACCTTAAAGACCTCTCGAGGCCAGGAAAGCCACACCAAGGATTTGTGCCATCAGGCCTTGCCTGCAATACCTTATATTTGGGTGAATTTCTCTCCTTTCTTGAGATTTCCGAAAATATTTCAAGGTTCATTGCACCTGCTAGATAAGCAAGCTTCCTTCCTTACCAGGTAAGATTGCTGGAATCTCTCTCTGTAAAGCAAGGTACCAGGCCCATATTTCCAAGTAGCTTTATTTCCAGAAAGTCAACCTTATTCCTCAAAGTCAATATTGTCATATCTGATCTCTATGTTTCTCTCAAATATGACATTCTAGTCAAAGTTTTGGTAAGATAACAAATGTGTCCTCTTATAAGGAGAACAGGTTCTTATTGAACTTATGCAAATAACTATATTGCCACAAAATAACCATACTCACTCACAAAGAGTTTTCAAATTCTGGAGGGATCAGGTAGGGAGAAGAAGATAAATGTTTCAGTTTTGCTCATAAAGCTATAATTTCACTAATTGCTGTAAGTCATAGTTATCAGAAAAGATTTCGTTAAATCTGAGAAAACAAACAACACATCAAAAACAATATTTCAAACAAGAGTTGTAAAAAAAAATTATAATCATCCTCAGTTCATTCAGTCCTGTATAACCGGTTCTTGATCTTAATCTTCTGTTAGCAGTTTTATGAGGTCATCAGTTTCTCCGTTAGATTTCTGTAATTTCTTACCCAGTTCAGTTCTATCATCTGACACTTTGTCAGAAACCTGTATTCCAGAGTAAGCGTCAGACTCCTTTCCATGAATCCCTCTGAAGATGAGACGTATTTGCAAAAGCCAAAAGCATCAGAGTAAAACAACTGACTGTAAACAACAAAAGACTTAAAAATGACAATTGACAGAGAAACTTGGTTATTTCTGTGATATACTACAACTTAAACTAATAATTAGAATTATGGCTGATAGCCAGGACAGATCATAATTTTAGGAATGTTATATAATTTTCAAAATTATTATATCAGTAACATTTACCCAAATAATACCAACTAATAAAGATTATCATCACTCATCTGACAATGCTTCCAATGTAATTTAACAGACCAAATAAGCCTAATTAGTTTAGAATCTTCCACCTTATAGGAAGAGAGAGCAAATTTCTCTGTGAAGTCCCAGGGGCCCTCTGAAAATCCCCAGAGAAATCCTCTTCCTTCACCCAGATCAAAAGAAAGCCTTTATTCAGGATTTGAATATTTTTGAGGGAGAAGCTTATCAAAAATATCAAAAGGCTTTTAAAACACTTTTTAAAATAACCCTCACTGTGAAACAATGCTTAGGTATCAACAGCAAAAAAAAAAAAAAAAAAAAAAAAACCTTAATAGAGAGATCTCTGTCCTTTTGCACCTAGGAAACATAAACATAGATACAACAAAACATAGATCTTTTGTAAACTTACTCAGAAGGAAAAACCTTTTATAATCTCTTTATCAAGAGCAGACTAAGAGTTTAAGAAAAGTATCCTTTTAAGAGAGAGAACCAAATTCTAATTTTTGTGCCAGTTTACTTTTTCAAATTAAAACCCATTTACTTAATTAGATTCATTTAAATCTTAACCAACTTGACCAGGTACAAAACTCTTTTCAGAATTTCTTTCACAAACCTTCTATAACTTTCTTTTGCATTCAGAATTTGTCCCATGCTTGCTTTCTTCCCTTCTAGTACATTAGGACAAATTTATCTTTCTTAACCGAACAAATATAAATATTTCCATTCTTTATACCTTCTTTACTGAAAACATACATTTTAAACATCTTTGAATGCAGAGCTGTTTTCCTTATGAATATCCAATAGCTTTAATTATATATGTTAATTAGAAATTTTAACCATTAACAGACAAAAGGTAAGCAATTATGAATTGTCTTTTATATCAGCATTCTGAGCACTTCATAATTTCTAGGAACACATCACTTTACAGTCAAAGACCCAAAGACTTTTAGCATCTCTGCAATAAAAACCAAAAGTAGATAAACTTAGATGTTTCGCCACATTTGTTCTATCCAATCCAAAAGTTACCCAGATACTCAGATTTTTATCACTTAACTTAGCAGAACTCAAGATTGTTACCAAAAAGAATTTGGAAGCTGTTTTTTCCTCCCGCCCCACCTTTTTTTTCTTCAGTCTTAGGAATTAGTGATGGGCTAGGTAGTAGTTCCTGGAGAGGGGAGATGATAATCCTTTTTGAGATAAAGGAACTGGGTGGAATCTGAACTGCCTCTAGAGCAGTATTTCCAGTCTTGCAAGGATTTTCTAAGGACAGTTGCTCTTGATTTCCCAGAAACTGGACTGTAACTTGAATGACATTCTAGGTTGATCTACCTGTCCAACTGCATCATAAAGGCACAGAGAAACCACTCAAGTTTTTGATTTTACAGAAGGTCCAGGTTCTGGTCAGGTCCAGCCTGAACTTAACCTCGACTTGGTGACAACAGAGGAGATGATGAACAAAACAGACAAAGAAAGGAAAAGAAGAGATCAGACTTCACCCTCATGGCCTCTTCCAGAGGGTTATCAAGATAAAGAGTCACACAACAGTTCCTATGCTGGGCACACAACCCCAGCAGGACAGTTCACAGAATAAATCACAGGTCTCCTACCCTTATAACTGACTCAGCAGGTGAATAAAATACTCAATGAGTCAACCGTCAAGAGAGGGCACCCCACTTAGGGTTGCTGGGGAGATCAGGCCCAGAAACCCAAAGTTGGGGCTCCCAGGGGTGGAGGCTTTGACTCTTTAAAGATTTCTTTGTTTCCCAGTTGCAAAGCTCAAAGGAGACAAAAATGGCCATTGTAACTCTAAGAGAGATGAAAGAAAAGGAGCCATTATCTTGAAAATCCCCCCACTGGGGTTCCTGTAGCAAGGGATGATGTAAAAAGTCATTAAATGATTTCAGTGCAGATGGGGTCTGGTTATTGTGTGGTCGTATAACTTTAGATACGAATCTGGTCATATAGATCGGTATGTAGGTGAAGATGTCCTGGGCTTTTCTCCTCAGGGCAGCCCTAATTCATACCATAAACTTTAAAGGCATTTGGGTTAGTTCTATTCAGAAAAACTTTTTGTAAGCACTTACTTTAAGTCAATGGAATAGAGCTCTTTAGAAACGAAGAAGGAGATGAGCTCTGAGATTCCAAAGGCAGCTGCAGAGGAGATGGAAGGGATAAGCGGGGTGGGACAGTTTCTGACTTCTTATCCTTTTTTAGTTCAGATACAGTCTCTGCCAATTTACGGTTAGTCTCCTGTAAAGAATTCATTTTATCATTATTACCTTTTGAAGCCTCTAAATGCCAATCATAATAAGCTTCCCTTTCTTTTGCTTTAGTTTTAGAGCCGGCTCTTTCTACTTGTGCACGCAAATACAGTAGCTTTGAGATATCGAACGTACCCCACTTTGGCCACTTAAGTCATTCTTAGTTAATCCTTCCCATTTTGTTAGATACTTGCAAGCATTGTTTCCATACAGGAAACCAGCTGGAGTCCCATTGGGAGGTTGTCCATCCGGGAGCTGGCCGGCTTTAAAAGCACAGTTTTCCCATTTTCTTTTTGCTTGTCTTTTTTTTTTTTAAATAAAGTCTGAAAAACTTCTAAGGACAGTGTAGTGGGTCAGAAGTGTGCTGTTTGTGAGTGTTACTCCCTATAGAAAGGTCTTAAACACTCTCTTATGTGCCTCGGTTTCTCCTCCGGCAGTCTAAAACCACCGTGGGGCTCGGAAGCATGGGTGACCAGCCCTTATGTGCACATCCCTGGATGAGCCTGTAATTAATTACCATGAATGAGAGTTGAGTTCCCTATGGGACCTCTGCATGTTGCGAGGATTGATCCTCTGACACTCCTGCTGAGGTCCTTAGTCACCTAAGGGTGCCTTTTGGTAAAGGCCAGGAGGAGAAAGTGTCCCTTTTCTTCAGAGCTGAACACGTTCAGCCTCTCATTTCTCTATCAAGCAGTTTGTTCAGACTTTATAAAGACAATTCTTTCCAATTTAAAGCCAAATTAAAAGGACAACCAACCCAGCTCACTCCAAGCTCCCTCTAAGCTCCCGTGGTTAGGAATTCCCTCTAGGTTTTTCTCCACCTAGGAAATGTACCAGTGATGAGGATTTTTAGGCTGCTTAATTTTAAAATGGTTTATGATGAGGATTTTTAGGCTGGTTACTTTTAAAACTGCAGATGAGAAGCAGGCTGTGAGGACTGGAATTTTGCTTGCCCTTTTGAGACATTTGCATTTGTGAAGGAAGGGGGGGTGACTTTGTAGGGACCCGAAATTGGCCACCCCAAGATATGTCTCTTTGGCATCGGGGTTGTTTGGGCTGATTGCTTTCGATAAACTGGGACAGGGAAGGAGGCTCTGGGGAATGGGACTTGCCCTTGTTGGGACACATTTACATTTGTAGGGTAAATCTCTATCTGTAAAAGGTGCCTCCCTCTCTGTACCAGGAAGAAGAGGAGAGATGACCTTGTCCCTAGAAGCTCTTAATGGGGAAGGCAAGAACTTAAGTTGGTTGCTGTCTGGCAATCTCATGTAACTGGTTTAGGGTCGTGGCGTCTAAACTTTCTAACCTTTACTTACTCCGATTTGATTCTTGTCTAAAAGTCATGGGATCACTCAATGACCAGACCCCACCTGCACTGATACCATGTTAACTTTTTCTTCATGTTCTTTCCTTTGTCTTGTAAAGAGATGAATCATATACCTATGCCTTAAATTTAGCTCTAACCCTAAACTGGGGGCAGCAGAAGCTCTCACTGCCCATGGGTCCTGTCCCCATGCTATTCCACACTATTCTCTAAATAAAAGAGCACTACTGCCAGATCTTGAGAGTCTAAGAAATCTTTCTTTCGACTCCTCGGCTCACCGACCCCGCATCACCAGTACCCCTCAAAACCTCTAGTCTTAAGACCTTACCCAGCTCATATAAACTCTTGGACCGTCAACTTAAAGTAAGGAGGTCCGGGTTTCAGGAGAACTCACCAAGGTCACCTGAAGAATGCAGTGATCCTGGGGGCTCAATGGGCCCTTACTGGTACCGAATGCCGGTTCAGTGTAGATTCCATGTGGCCTCTGGTGGATTTCTCTGAAATCCTGCCACGACTACGCCAAGAACTATCGATGAAAATAATCCATAACCAATCTATAAATGAAAATTTGGGTGAGTATATTCTAAGCTTAAATCTGAGGATTATAATGCGGGAGAGTCTTTCCACAAAGGAACAGAGCACCCCAAAGAAGTGGGGGTATACAAGGTGGTTATATACCCTCAAAGAGTATGTTTCACATATGATTGAAATGTCCCTTTTACAATAGTCATGAGGCTGCTCTGTCAGCACAGCGATTGATGGAAACAGCAGATAGGTCTGCTGTCTCAGTGAACGCCGCGGGGTGGCAGGTGTGTTGCCTCGGGCTGGGCGGTCACAGATGAGCGCTGCAATCGCTTCCCAGCCTAAAGAAATATGCTTAATCTTTAAGGAGAAGCCAACGTTGGGAGGGGGAGAGAAGTTGCACCTTTATCTCAAGGGCCTTTGCTCTTGCCATAGGGAATCTCTAAAGCAGATATACAATGCATGCTCAACAGCCTCGGTCAGGCCCTTTTGGAAAGACAAGTCAGGCCGAATTAGGTTTACACAAAATGGCTTCCTCATATACTCCAATATATCCTATTACTTGCCATTTTTATTTGCCAAAATGAAGAAAAATGTTACATATCTACAACTACATTATAGACACACAAACACACAGAAGCAGAGACTTTAAAGCTATTGTCATAACGTTTTAACCATGAATCAGGTACAATGATACAAAACTCACTAGTTACAAATAACAGTTGGATCCCAATTGTATTTCCAGCAGTTGAAATAAAGTAAGTTCACCCACTCAGGTGGCTAAAATATTTTACTATTTGTGGAGATGAGTTTAAGATTTATATTTGCCCTTAACAAATAATCATATAAAGGCTGTGGGCTAGTGTTTGGCCAAGGGAAATTTTACAGCACTTTGTGTTTTAAAAAGCCTCTTTTTCCATTTTTAAAATTCAGTCTCAGGCAATTGTGAGCAGTGTTTTAGTTATCACCTGGGGTGTTACATTTTAAAGACACAGTAAGATTTACATATTCAAGACACAGAAAAAGAAGGTAAATTTTTTCCTAGGAGTTTTGGGGCATATTTGTCTATTATCATAAATCTAGGGTAATTATTATTTAATTTTTTTCTTTTTCTTAAGGATAGAACAATTTTACTTCCAATATCTTAATTTTTTACAATATTTGCACAAATTTTCAGATAAAAAGGGAAGGTTCTGGGCTTGGAAAAAGGATAGGTGAAATTTGAATCGTTTCTGGAGTCACACTTCTGGTCCTGTAAGGACTCAACTTGCAAGACAAGGACAGCTGCTTCTAATTTCTCAAAGAACTGGGTTATAGACTGAATGATGTCAAAAGACTGATCTACCCATCCGATTACATTTTCTTTAATTTGCTTCTTTATATCAGAGAGATGATTAACAATTAAAATGGAAATCAAAGGACTCCTATGTTCTAATGCTTCAGTGCTTAATGGAGGATGCCTTTGTAAAGTCTGTATAAAGCATTCAAGTACTCTCCTTTTTGAGTACACAATTCAACCCTGGATCAATTTTCTTTGTGAAGAAAGCCTCTACTATTGCTTCTATCAGCCCTTGAACAATGGCCTTCAGCTGATCCACTTCCTGATCATTTATAGAAGGGCCTGGAAGAAATTCTGGTCATGTTTCTCCTGTGAGTGTCCACCCCTCACAGAGGGCCATCCAGATTGTCTGATAGCTACAATATAATCATGAATGGGACGAATACCCCTTACTAGCTGTTAAAAACAAAACACTAGGCACAAGATGGAGCTGCTTATGCTAAGCCCTGTGTCATCAAACCAAGACTTAATTACAGTCTTAGCTCTCTCATAAATAGAATATTATGCCAGTCAATCAGAAATCACCTAATCAGGACTAGTTAGGTAATCTGCCTGATGGACCCTGCCATCCTCTAAGGGAGAGTAACCTTGCAATAAGCAACTGCAGGGTCACTAGCTTACACATCCTTTAAGCAATTCATCCTTGAAGCCCCTTGTCTCAGCTCCTCTCACTCCAGCACTCATGATGATCTTTATCATCTGTTGTCCTGGGCTTGGCCAACCCAGCTGTTTCTCATGGGAGAGTTAACACAAAGACCATCGCAGTCTGAAGGAATACTCAGGCCCTCTGGGGGAGCTCTGGTTCTTGGAATGCAAGTCACACAGGGATTATACCCCTTGGCAAACATGCAGCCTTTGTTCCTTTGCTTACTTAAGCAAGCTTCTCTCAGCGGGCAGTAGTTGTTGCACACTTCCATCCACCAGCACTGGACATTCCCTGTAACTCCTAATAAATCCATAGGTCTCATTTGCCATCTCTGGGTCTTTTCTTCAGTCTCTCCACAACATATCTTGCACTGCTCATGCAACTGGGTGTATGGTGAAACACCAACCCACTTCTTTTGCCAGTACTACATTCTGGTTTTGGTTTCCTTCTGCTTAAAATCTTCCATTTTGTGCAGCTCTCCAGAGATCCTTTCTATCTGCTAGATTAAATGCTGCCCAATTTGAACTGATTTTTCCTCAAATAAACTTTAATAAATTTTTAATATACTTCAGTTTATCTTTTAAGTTCTGGTGTCAGAAGTGGAATTTGAAGGAGACCTCCAATGGTCCTAGGAGCAATGAGCAACCAGACAAATATACTCATTAAGCCCCTTGAACTCACTACTTTCTCACTGCCTCTGGATGTCATGGGTAAATCCCTCTCAGATCCTAGCTCTACAGCTTTTGCATTATGAGCGTTCATATTTTATTTGAGCATTTTTTTTTCCTGGACTGGATCCAGAAATCAGCTGAAGTTGGACTGGATCTGACTGAAAAACTAGACTGGCTCTGCAGTTGGACTGGATATGACTTGGAAACTGTGCTGGGCCCATGGTCAGACTGGGGCCAACTTAAGCTGGACTGGGTCCAGTGCGAGGCCTTGAGTAAATACAGTTTTAAGGCTGAGCAAGCAGGTTAACCTTACCAAAGATAATCTTGAAATATAGGGACAACAATGCAGAACTTTTAACCTAGTGGAGCTTATCCATTTAGATGGTGCCCTAGAGAGAAAGAGGTCTCAGCCAAGTGCTCACAATAAAGGGTAGAGAGAAAGTTACTTTTTCTCCTCTACAGTTTCTGGTGAGCTGGATGAGACCTGCTAGGACACTCCACTAACTCCAGCGCCTGCAGATGTGATCCTGGGAAAACTGGCAAAAGTCAGCAAAAGGTGAGAATTATTACCAAAGTCAGCCCTTTGAGACCTCTCTGTGGTAGAGAGAGGTTGAGAGAGGTTGGTGAAATTTCGTAGTATCCTTTCCTCTCCAAATTCAGATTGACAGACTAAAATCTTTTGTAAGAATTAGATCTTTGAATTGTGACTTGTGAATTTGCTTTTGGGTACCCTTTTCTTGTTGATCCTTTTTCTCTCAGGGACAGCTATTGCCTTCTTTTTTTGTCTCAGCTTGTTTCCTGAGAACTTGGCTTAGCAAATGTCAGATTAAGGGCCCCCAAAATATGGCCAGAGAGAAATATGTGTTGCATCCTATTTGTGGCTAGATATGGCTGGAAAAAAATGTGAGTTGTACTCCATTTGAGGCTAGAGCCATACCCACTGTTGCCTGCTCTCAGGGGAATTGTCTAAGTTTTCCTTTCTTTTGATTATCTTTGGGAGTAGCTCTGCAAATTGGGATGGTAGTATCTTTTACACCCTCTTTGGGAACAACTCTTGCATTCAAGGGGTTGTTCAATAGTTCCAGGAATATTTACTGTTTGTCCTGGCTGAAACTTGACAAGATTATTTTTTTTGAGGAAGATCAGCCCTGAGCTAACATCTGCTGCCAATCCTCCTCCTTTTGCTGAGGAAGACTGGCCCTGAGCTAAGAACTGTGCCCATCTTTCTATCTTTATATGTGAGACATCTGCCACAGCATGGCTTACCAAGCAGTGCCATGTCTGCCCCTGGGATCAGAACAAGCGAACCCTGGGCTGCTGAAGCAGAATGTGTTCACTTAACCACTGTGCCACTGGGCTGGCCCCTTGAATAGATTTTTGAAAACATTTTTTAAAAGTAGATCTATGGTCAGAAGTAGTCCAAATTGAAAGCTGATATTCAGAACCAGATAGGAAATTTTTTAGGCTTTCTCTTCTAAGCTAAAATGAAACTATGTACCATAAGGAAAGTAAAACATTCTGAAGCCTTTTGTGGACAGATTTACTAAAATATTCCAAAGACACACAGCTTTAAATCTGGAACATAGAAATCTTTTGATTTCCATCTTAGTCAAAGATCTTCTCCCTGATATAAAAAAGAAAATTCAAGGTAATATAGTTTTCTGAATGTTTCAGCCCATTGATATCATTATGCTGCAACCCAGTTATTTGAGAAATTAAAAGCAACTGTCCTTATTTTACAAATTTTTTGCAAAACCAGAAATGCAGCTCTAGAAACAATTCAACACCCACTCATCTTTATCATCAGTCAAACCTTCTCTATTTATCTAAAAATACTTGCAGATATTGTAAAACATTAGGATTTTGGAAACAGAACCACCCTGCCCCTAAGAAAATGAAAAAAACATTAAATAATAATTACCCTAGACTTCTGATAATAGACAAATATACTCCAAAACTCCTAGGAGAAAACTTGCTTCTTTTCTATGCCTTACAGATGTAAATCTTGCCATGTCATTGAAGTGTAAACACCCAAGGAGGTAACCAAAACACTGCCTGCAATCACCTGAGATTGAAAAGAAAAAACAAAAAGCCACTTTCTAAAATACAAACAGTTATTAAAAGTTCCCCTGCCCAGAATCTAGTCCACAGCCTCCTTAAAACTACTTGTCAAGGACCAATACAAATCTCTAGTGTTTTCTCTAAAAATATTCATAAAAAGGCTCTAGCCATCTGAGCAGTAAACTTATTTCAATTATCAGGAACTATTTGGATCCAAATGTTCTTTTATAAACTAGTGAGTTTTGCATTATCATATCTGCCTCATGGTTAAAATTTTTAAATGAAAGCTATAAGATGTCTGTTTGCAGCTGTCTGTATATTTGTGTATGTCTATGCATATATGTTATAACTGCATGAGAATTTTTCTACCTCTGAATATTGCCAACATTAATTTGCAAAAAGTTCTATTAAATTGGCTTAAAGACAAACAAGCATTTACATAAGTCAAGTATACTCTCAGAAGTACAGAAATTAACCCAAATATTTTTCAAGTTTACGTGATCTAGGATAATCTTAGATAAACCTAGTTTAAAGTTTTTGGTTTAATTATAACAGGCATGTATTTAGAGTTATTAGCATTAAATGAATACTTTTATTTTATCTTGATTTGCTAAAAGTCAAATAAGAAAACATTATCTCTATTACAGAATTTTTCAGCAAGAAAGATAACTTAAGATGATGGTTACCTATTTAAAGTCTTGTAAGATTTTTGACTAATTTAAACATAATTGTTAACACGTTAATTAAATATATGTAAGTCAGATAAAGTTTATAAGTAAACTTTGGATAATTATATTTTATAGACTGTCTACTTAAAGATAGTTTCCAAAATGTTTTTGGTAACTTGTAGTCTTGAAGTTTTACTGGGATAAATTAAATGGTGGATGTTCATTGACCATCTAGGTTATTTCCAAATAAAATAAGATATCAAAACATTAATTGCTGAACACAGATCTATCCACCTTTGGCTTCCTTTAAACAGAAGAACTAAAGATATTTGGATCTATTAGCAAGCATGTACTGTGCCACATTGGAAAATTTACTATGAGGAAAGAATATAATTTTAGAAATTATGAAAAGTCTTTATAAATTTGTCAGTCTCCAATTGCTTACTTTTTAGTTTTCACTAGGAAATAAAGATTCTAAGTGTCGCCAAAAATAATCCATAACCAATCTATAAATGAAAATTTGAGAAAGTTTATTCTGAGCTAAAATGTGAGGACCATGGCCGGAGGCCTTTCTTCCTGAAGGAAGAAAGGGCACCAAAGAAGTGGAGTGCACAGAGTGGTTATATACCCACAAAGAGGATGTTTCATATATGGTTGAAATGTCCTTTTTACAATAGTTGCAAGACTGCTCTGTCAGCACAGCGATTGATGGACACAGCAGGCAGGTCTCCTGTCTTGGTGGACACAGCAGGGTGGCAGGTCTGTTGTCTGGAGCTGGGTGGTCACAGGTGCGCTGGGTGGTCAGAGGTGAGCACAGCAATCAGTTCCTAGCCTAAGGAAAGATGCTTATCCTTAAGGAAATACCAATGTGGGGCGAAGTTGCACATTTATCTTAAGGCCATTTGTTCTTGCCATAGTAAATGTTTAAAGCAGATATACAGTACGTGCTCAATGGCCATGGTCAGGCCCTTTTGGAAAAAACAAAGTCAGGCTGAATTAGGTTTACACCAAATGGCTTCCTCATATACTCCAATATATCGTATTGCTTGCCATTTCTGTTTGTCATAAGGGTTAAGAATTCTAATTAATATATATAATTAAAATTATTAGAAATAACAAGGGTTTTAAAAACAAGCTATTATATCAATAGTGTCCTTATGTAAAACTAAAATAATTTTATTTCATCTGATAAAAGGGCAAAGTTTTCTTGGACTATTGGTCTGATCTTGATTAGAGATTGTGAAAGTATTGTCTCTATATTTTATGTAATTTACCTGGAAATCAAAGATTTCATGTCTTAGCAGCATAATTTATTGTGCTTCACATTGTCTTTATCAGGTCTTTCATTACTTTAACAAAGCAGTTTTCTCAATATTAAGAGAGGTAAGTTTTGTCCTCAAATATTTAACATTCTGTATTTTCCTTTAACATCTTCTACTTTGAGTTTGGTTAAATAGTGATAGTCATGCATTGCATAATAATAGTTTTGTCAAAAATGAACCACCTACATGATGGTGGTCCCATAAGATTAGTAAAATATAGCCTATGTGTGTAATAGGCTATATCATCTAGGTTTGTGTAAGTTCTGTAGGAGAGGAAGAATTTTCTCTATGCTTCTAGGTTCTTCTGGCTGGTCTAAGAATCAAATTGACATAAAACAGATTAATAGGAGAAAAACAAACAAATTTTAATAAGCTGTAGACATGGGAGAAACTCAGAAAACTAAATAACTCGCCAAAATGAGGCCCTCCCGCACTTTAAATATCATCCTCAGCTAAAGACAAAAGAAGATGTTGGAGATAGAGAGTCAGGAACTTCAATGGAAAGCAAGGCAATTCACAGGTAGGTTAAAAGGAGAAAATGTTTGGAAAAGAACCATTTCTTTGGACACACAGAAACAAGAAAACTGAGGGAAGCCCAACAAACAGGCTTTTCTAGGTTCTTCCCTGTCTACTACCAAGTTCATGGTATGCTAAGGTGACAGATTACTTCCTGAGACGTATTTTTTATGTGAATTATTTTAAGAAGATAAGAGGGAGATAAGAAAAAAAAAACCTTTCTGAGTGTTTTGTTTCTTAAAAATGATTAACCTAAAATAATCCTCATGTTAAAGATATATTTTTGAGTTGTCAAATTTTGCTCTCCTTCAGTATACTCTATGATGTTTGCACAATGAAAAGATCACCTAACCATGAATTCTGCAGAATATATCCTCATCCTTAATCAATGCTCGACTGTAATTAACAATTATTTCATAACTATCTGTGATCTTATTTAATCAAATGTTCAAACCTTTTGGCAATTTCTGAAAAAAATAATTCTTTTGTTTTTTTCCAAAGAATTTCAAGGGAATTATTAATACTTTTTTTATTGTGGTAACTTTATATAAATTTCATATATAAACAATATAACTATATAAATTTCAGGTGTACATCATTATATATTTCAGTTTCTATGTAGATCACATCATGTACACAAGCCAAATTACATTCCATTACCTCACACATGTACCTAATCAGCCATTTCCCCATCCTCCCTCCTCGCTTTCCCCTCTGGTAACCAACAATCCAATCTCTGTTGCTATGTATTTGTTTGACCTTGTTTTTCTCTTCTACTTATGAGTGAGATCATACAGTATTTGACTTTCTCCTTCTGATTTATTTCACTTAACATAATACCAACAAAGTCCATCCATGCTGTCACAAACGGCTGGATTTCATCATATCTTATGGACAAGTGGTATTCCACTGTGTATGTATACCACATATTCTTTATCCATTAACCCCTTGATGGGCACCTAGGTTCCCTCCAAGTCTTGGCTATTGTGAATAATGCTGTGATGAACATAGGGGTGCATGTATCTTTATGCTTTCGTGTTTTCATGTTCTTTGGACAAATACCCAGCAGTGGAATAGCTGGATCATATGGTAGATCTATTCTTAATTTTTGAGGAACCTCCATACAGTTGTCCATAGTGGCTGCACCAGTTTGCACTCCCCTCAGCAATGTATAAGCGTTCACTTCTCTCCACATCCTCTCCGACACTTGTTATTTCCTGTCTTTTTAATTATAGCCATTGTGACAAGAGTGAGATGACATCTCATTGTACTTTTGATTTGCAATCCTTGATAGTTAATAGTTGAACCTTCCTTGCATCCCTGGAATGAATGCTACTTGATCATGGTGTATGATCTTTTTAATGTATTGCTGTATTAGATCTGCTGGTATTTTGGTAAGGATTTTGTCATTGATGTTCATCAGTGATATTGGCCTTTAATTTTCTTTCTTTTGTGATGTCCTTATCTGATTTTAGTATCACAGCAAAGTTGACTTCATAGAATGATTTAGGGAGTTTTCCCTCCTCTTCAATTTTTTTAAAAGCTTGAGAAATATAGGGATAAGTCTTTGAATATTTGGTAGAATTCACCAGGGAAGCTGTCTGGTCCAGAATTTTTATTTTAGGAGAAGTTTTGGGTTACAGTTTCAATCTCCTTATTTGCGATTGCTCTATTCAAATTCTCTATTTCTTCTTGATTAAATTTTGGAAGGTTGCATGTTTCTAAGAATTTATCCATTTCTTCTAGATTATCCACTTTGTTGGTGTAAACAATTTCATAGTATTCTCTATGACAGAATTATAATTCCTATTTATTTCTGAGGTTTCCATTGTAATTTCTCCGCTTTCATTTCTTATTTTATTTATTTGAGTCTTCTCTCTTTGTTTCTTGGTGAGTCTAGCTAAAGGTTTGTCAATTTTGCTTATCTTTTCAAGAACCAGGTCTTGAGTTTCCTTGATTTTTAATTATTTTTTAATCTCTATTTCATTTCTGCTCTAACTTTTATTATTTTTGTCCTTCTACTGCTTCTGGGCCTTATTTGTTTTTCTTTTTCCAATTCCTTTAGGTGCACTGTTATATTGTTTAAATTGAGATTTTTCCTGTTTGTTGAAGTATGCCTGAATTACTATAAACTTCCCTTTTAGAACCACTTTTGCTATATCCCACAGATTTTGGCATGTCATATTGTCATTCTCATTTGTCTCCAGGTATTTTTTGATTTCTCCTTTGATTTCTTCATTGACCAAGACATTGTTCTTTAGCATTTTGTTTAATCTCCACATATTTGTGGATTTTCTCATGTTTTTCCTATAGTTGATTCCCAGTTTCATACAGTTGTGGTCAGAAAAGATGCTTGGTATTATTTCAATCTTCTTAAACTTAGTGAGACTTGTTTTGTGTCCTAATATGTGATCAATCCTGGAGGATGTTCCATGTGTATTTGAAAAGAATCTGTATTCTGCAGTTTTTGTTCTCTTTTTTTTTTTTTTTGAGGAAGATTAGCCCTGAGCTAACTACTGCCAGTCCTCCTCTTTTTTTGCTGAGGAAGCCTGGCCCTGAGCTAACATTGCGCCCATCTTCTACTTTATATGTGGGACACCTACCACAGCATGGTGTGCCAAGCAGTGCCATGTCCGCACCCGGGATTGAAACCGGAGAACCCCAGGCCGCCGAGAAGCTGAATGTGCGAACTTAACCGCTGCACCACTGGCCGGCCCCACTATTCTAGCACCTTCCTGTTGCAGTCTTTCTGTTAAGTGTGCAGGCCCCCATCATGACTGATTGCTAGGCTCAGGGGTTTGAAATTGCTGCAGATCTCCAGCTTGCAGGGTTATTAGCAGCTCTCTCAGGATTGCAGCTGTGTGGGGCTGGCCACAGTCACAAGAGTACCTGATTGTTCCAGGCTTTGATGGGCGAGTCTGATCCCCTATGTGGCTGTTTGAGAAGCACAGGTGTTCTGCTCCTGATAAGTTCCACAGCCCACAGGTTCACACACACTGTCAAAAGAGTCCTGGCCTGTGTACATGTCCTACCCCCTGGAGCATACCCAGTTGCCCCATTGTAGAGGCCCCCCCAACACTCCACCAACACTCCACACACTCCACCCATTCCTTATGCATGGCCTGCACCACAGATGCAGAGCCACTTGCCTGCCCGCTGCAATCCAGGAACCCAGTCTATGCATGTCAAAAAGTTGCCTGAAGGCTTGCTGCTGGGTGGGGCCAGTTTCTAGGTTGGGCTGCTTGCCCTGGCTGAACTGTATTAAATCAGTGCTCTAGTAGGTGTGGCAGAGTCCTGGGCTAAGATGCCAGGGGAAGAACTCCAATGGTGTCTGATAGCATCTGTATCAGCATGCCTGTACTAGATCACACGAATGGCTGATGTCAATTTCTCAGTCCTTGGAGAGGTCTCACCTCTCACTGAGATGTGCCCAGAGCCTATCAGGTGATTCTCTTGTCACCAAAGGACTGTGCACCTTTCTTTCTGGTGATTTTAGGTAACTTTCCTAAACTGGTGAATTTGTGCTTCAGCCCTTTAAAAGTTGGCTTTATTCGGCTTATGTCCAATAGCTTTTCTAGGGGTATTCCCTGTTGTAGTTAATAGCCAGCAAAGCCAGATATTATGAGACTTGCCTCAGTTTTGCTGAGTCTGAAGGATGCTTATAATGCTAACGCACCCCTGCTCAGTCTGCTGTTCCTCCAGGGAAGGCTGCACATGTTAGGGTTGCTCCTGGCTGACTCTGGAGCTCTGAGGCTTGAGAAGGTGGCTTTTTTCTCTCCAGAGAGAATTTCTACCTCTTCTGCCTCAGTGAGGACTGTCCCTTGTTGTGGGGATTCTTTATATCCAGTTTTTACTTCTCTCTCAGGGGTAATTGTTCCAAAAATACTTGTAGCTTGGTTGTGTTTGTGGGAGGAGGTGAGTTCAGAGGCTGCTTGACACCAGCATCCTGACACCAACCTCTGCCTATCTCCTAACTTCGCCAGCATAAGCCCGTTACTCCAGAAAAGCTGACTTACTCACTTTCTCTGAACTACAGGAAAAGAAATGCTAGAACTCTTTAATACTTTCGTTTTGGTGAGGAAGATTGGTCCTGAGCTAATATCTGTTGTCAATCTTCCCCTTTTTTTTTCTCTCCCCACAGCCTCAGTAAATAGTTATATATCCTAGTTGCAGGTCATTCTAATTCTTCTATGTGGGATGCTGCAACAGCTTGAGTTGTTGAGCTGTGTAGGTTCATGCCCAGGATCCGAACTGATGAACTCCAGGCCCCTGAAGCAGAGTATGCTAACTTAACCATTCAGTCACAGGGCTGGCCCCCCAAATCAAATTCTAAATGGATCTTTTTTACCTCAAAGTAAGTTTGAGATTTCCCAGAGCATACCTGGAAGGTCTCAAAGGATTTGTCTGTTACCTTGTAAACAGGAGACCTTAAACTAATTAGGTTTATTTGGTATGTTAAATTGCCTGGGAAGCATTGCTAAATAAGTGATGATAAACCTTAAGTTCTTTTTTGTATACAAAAGATTTATTTATTTATTTTTCTATTTATTTTTATTTTTTAAATTGTTTTATTGAGATCATAATAGATTATAATATTGTATAATTTCAGGTGTACATTATTATATGTCAGTGTCTTATAGACTACATCGTGCTCACAACCAACAGATTAGTTGTTTATCTGTCACCACACACATGTGCCCATCTACCCCTTTAGCCCACCTCCCCACCCCCTTCCCTTCTGGTAACCACTAATCTGTTCACTTATCCATGTTTTTATCTTCAACATACGAATAAAATCACAAGGTGTTTGTTTTACTCTGGCTTATTTCACTTAACATAACACCCACAAGGTCCATCCATACTGTTGAAAAGGGGCCGATTTTGTCTTTTTTAATGATGCAGTAGTATTCCATTGTATTTATTTACCATGTCTTCCTTATCCATTAATCAGCTGATGGGTCCTTGGGTGGTTTCCACATCTTGGGTATTGTTAATGCTGCAATGAACATAGGGGTGCATAAATCTCTTTGTATTGTTGATTTCATGTACTTTGGATAAATACCTAGTAGTGGGATAACTATATCATATGTTATTTCTATTTTTAATTTTTTGAGGAATCTCCATACTGTTTTACATAGTAGCTGCATCACTCTACATTCTCACCAACAGTGTATGAGGGTTCCCTTTTCTCAACATCATCTCCAACATGTTATTTTTTGTCTTGTTAATTATAACCATTCTGATTGGTGTGAGGTAATATCTCATTGAAGTTTATGTTTGCCTTTCCCTAATAATTAGTGATATTGAACATCTTTTCCAATGCCTCTTGGTCATCTGTATACCTTCTTTGGAAAATTGTATATTCATATTCTCTGCACATTTTTTGATTTGGTTCTTTGTTTTTTGTTGTTGAGTTGTATGAGTTCTTTATACATTTTAGATATTAACCCTTTGTCAGATATCTGATTTGCAAATATATTCTCCAGGTTGGTAGGTTTTCTTATTGTTTTATTCATGGTTTACTTTCCCTTGCAGAAGCTTTTCAGTCTGGTGGAGTCCCATTTGTTTATTTTGTTTGTTTGTTTCCCTTTCCTGAGTAGCCATGGTGTTGAAAAAGATGCTTCTAGAAAATTTTTGTTTATGGTATAAGAGAATGGTCTGCTTTCATTTTTTTTTTTACATGTGGCTGTCCGGTTTTTCCAACACTATTTATTGACGAGACTTTCCTTTCTCTATTGTATGTTCTTGGCTCCTTTGTCTAAAATTAGTTGTCCATAGATGAGTGGCTTTATTTCGGGGATTTCAGTTCTGTTCTTTGACATATGTGTCTCTTTTGGTGCCAGTCCCATGCTGTTTTGATAACTATAGCTTCATAATATATTTTGAAGTCAGTGATCCTGTGGTATCCAGTTTTCTTGTTTCCTCTGGATTCCTTTGGGTATTTGGGGTCTTTTGTTTTTCCATACAAATTTTATGATTCTTTGTTCTATTTCTGAGAAAAATGTCATTGGGATTCTGATTCAGACTGTATTGAATTTGTAGATTGTTTTACATAATATGGACATTTGTTTGTTCTTCCAATCCATGAACATGGAATATCTTTCCATTTTTTATGTCTTCTTCAATTTCTTTCAATAACGTCTTATACTGTTCATTTTATAGGTCTTTAGTCTCCTTGGTTAAATTTATTCCTAGATATTTTGTTCTTTTGGTTGTCATTATAAATGGGATTGTCTTCTTGACTTCTTTTTCTGGTAGCTTGTTATTAGTGAATAGAAAGGCAACTGATTTTTGTAGGTTGATTTTGTACCCTGCAACTTTGCTGTAGTTGTTCATTACTTCTAATAGTTTTCTGGTGGATTCTTTAGGGTTTTGCATATATAGAATCATGTTGTCTGCAAAAGTGACAGTTTTACTTCTTCCTTTCCAATTTGGAGACCTTTTAATTCTTTTTCTTGCCTAATTTCTCTGATCAAAACGTTCAGTACTATGTTGAATAGGAGTAGTGATAGTGAGCACACTTGTCTTTTTCCTGTTCTCAGACAGATGTCATTCAGTTTTCTCCCATTCAGTACACTGTTTGCTGTGGGTATGGCCTTTATTGTGTTGAGTTACATTCCCTCTATACACATTTTATTGAGAGTTTTTATCATAAATGGATGTTGGATCTTATCAAATGCTTCCTCTGAATCCATTGGGATGATCATATAATTTTTATTCCTCATTTTGTTGATGTAGTTTATCACATTGATTGATTTTTGGATGTTGAGCCATCCCTGCATCCCTGGTGTAAATTCCACGTGGTCATGGTGTTTGATCCTTTTAATTTAGTGCTGTATTCGATTTGCCAATATTTTGTTGAGGATTTTTGCATCTATATTCATCAGTGATATTGGTTTGTAATTTTCCTTCTTTGTCTTGTCCTTGTCTGGATTTGGAATCAAGGTAATGTTGGCCTCATGGAATGAATTAAGAAGCATTCCACCTTCTTAATTTTTTAAAATAGTTTGAGGATATGTATTAACTCTTCTTTGAATGTTTGGTAGAATCCTACAGACAAGCCATCTGGTCCTGAACTTTTATTTTTTGGAAGATTTTAAACTACTGTTTCTATCTCTTTTCTTGTGATTTGTCTATTAAGATTCTCTATTTCTTCTTGAGTCTGTTTTGGGAGGTGGTGTGGTTTTAAAATTTATCCATTTCCTCTAGGTTATCCAATTTGTGGGCATATAGCTTTTCACAGTATTCTCTTTTAATTCTTTGTATTTCTGTGTTATCTGTTGTATTTTTTCCTCTTTTATCATGATTTTATTTATTTGAGGTTTCTCTCTTTTTTCCTTAGTATCTGGCTAAGGATTTGTCAATTTTGTTTTTCTTCTCAAAGAACCAGCTCAGTTTCATTGTTCCTTCCTACTGTTTTTTTTTTTTTCTTTTTGGTGTCTATTTCATTTATTTCTGTACAGATTTTTACTATTTCCTTCGATCTGCTGACTTTGGTTTTTTTCTTCTTTTTCTAGTTCTGATAGGTATAGTTTAAGATTACTTATTTGAGATTTTTGTGTTTGTTGAGGTATACCTGTATTGTTATAAATTTCCCTCTTAGTACCACTTTTGCTGCATCCCATAAGAGTTGGAATGTTGTGTTTTGATTTTCATTTGTCTCTCGATATTTTTTATTTCTCCTTTGATTTCTTCAATGTTTTGATGGTTGTTCAGTAAAGGTTGCCTAGTGTCCACATATTTCTTACTTTCCCACCTTTTTTCCTGTAATTGATTTCTAGTGTTATATCATTGTGATTGGAAAAGATGATTGATAGTTCAGACTTTTTAAATTTGTTTAGACTTACCTTGTTTCCCACATAATGCCTATTTTTGAGAATGTTCCATGTACACTAGAGAAGAATGAGTATTCTGCTGCTTTTCTATGGAATTTTGTCTATATATCTATTAAGTTAATGTGGTCTAGTTTTTCATGTAAGGCCACTGTTTCTTTTTGAGTTTCTGTCTGGATAATCTGTCCATTGATGTAAGTGGGGTGTTGAGATCCCCTTTATTATTGTCTTCCTGTCAATTTCTCCCTTTACATCAGTTAGTTCTTGGTTTATATACATCAGTGCTCCTGTGTTAGGCTCATATATATTCATATGTGTTATGTCCTCTTGGTGGAATATCCCTTTTTTAATTATACCCTATCTCTGTCTGTCTCTCATTGTCTTTTTTATCTTGAAGTCTGGCTTTGGCTGATATAAGTATGGCACCACTTGATTTCTTTAGCTTGCTATTTGCTTTGAGTATTCTCCTCCATCTCTTTACTCTGAGCCTATATTTGTCTTTAGAGCTGAGATGTGTTTCCCAGAGGCAGCATATTGTTTGGTCTTGATTTTTTAACCAATCCAGCTACTCTGTGTCTTTTGATTGGCTAATTCAATCCATTTACATTTAAAGTGATCATTGATATATGAAAGCTTAATACTGCCACTTTATCTCTAGTTTTCTGGTTGTTCTTTTTTCCCATTGTTTCTTTCCCCTAGTATTTCTGACTGTCATTTCAGCTTGGTGATTTTTCTATCATTGTTTTCTCCTTATTTATGAATTGTTATGCTCTGATTTTTTGTTTAGTGGCAACCATGAGGTTTATATAAAAGATCTTGTAGATGAGATAGTCCATTTTCTGAAAACCTCTTATCTCCATCAGATTAAGAAGTTTCCATCTCATTCATCTTCTCTTTCTGAGTTATTGTTGTAACACTTATTCTTTTCTGTTTGTGAATATGTTACTAAATTGAGGTGTTTATAATTTTTTGATATTTTACTTCCCTTTATCTTTAATGTTATAATTAAATATTTGCTAATCTGTTCTCACAGAGAGCTGCAATTTTCTGGGTTTTTTTTTTTTTCTGTTTATCTCCTTGCTCAAAGCTCTGTAAACCTTTGCCTTTATATTTTAGGTATGAGAGCTTCCTTCATCATTCCTTGTAGAGGAGCTGCAGTGGCAATAAACTCCCTTAGATTTGTTTATCTTGGAAAGTTTTTATTTCTCCATCATATCTGAAAGATAGTTTCATTGGATAGAGTATTCTTGGCTGAAAGTTTCTGTCTTTCAGTATTTTGAATATGTCATTCTTTTCTCTACTAGTCTGTAAGTTTTCTGCTGAGAAATCCACTGAAAACTTGATAGGGGTTCCTTTATAGGTTATCTTCTTCTGCCTTGGTACCCTTAATATTTCTTCTTTGTCATTGACTTTTGCCAGTTTTAATATTATATGCCTTGGAAAAGAATCTTTTACATTGATGTAATTGGGAGTTCTATTGTCTTCATGTCCTTCTAAATCCTGTTACTTCCTCAGGTTTGGTAAGTTCTCAGCTATGATTTCTTTGAAAAAGCTCTCTGCTCCTTTCTTGCATTCTTCTCCCTCTAGAATACCTATAATCCTTATATTTCTTGTCTCAATTGAGTTGGATATTTCTTGAACAATTTCTTCACTTTCTTTAAATCATTTTTTATACGTGTGTGAGGAAGATTGGCCCTGAGCTAACATCTGTGTCAATATTCCTCTATTTTATACGAGGTGCTGCCACAGCATGGCTTGATGAGCAGTGCCAGGTCCATGCTGGGGATCCGAACCTTTGAGTCTTGGGGTGCCGAAGTACACAAACTTAACCACTATACCACCTGTCTGGCCCCTCTTCAGTTTTAAAAAAAATCTTTATTCTTGAGAGTGACATTAGCATTATGAAAGAGTGAGCTCTTCCCTCGGATTCTCCCTTCTGAAATACAACTAGAGGGACATCCAAACACCAACAGAGGACACACATACAGCACAGCAGTTGTCTTGGAAACCCACACAGCCATATGCCTGAAGGTGGTGGTGAGGCTGGATCCTCTGGAAGAAGGTGAACCTGCTTAGCAGGAACTCCATGGAGAGAGAAGACCCATGGCTAGAGGAGGGGCACAGTTGTGGAGGGGATTTCTGCTCCCTGCTGGTGCTCCAGCCCAATGCTTCACTCCCACATTCACCAGGAGAGTTGCTCAGTGAGAGAGGGGCTGGTTAGAAGAGGAGCTCAGCTGGGGAGGGGAACTCTGCTCCTGCCAGGCACTCCAACCTCATGCTCCAGCCCCATGTTCACCAGGAGAGTGGCACAGTGACAGAGGGCCCAGTTAGATGACTGGCTCAGCTGGGGAAGATTGCTTTGTTCCCACCCAGCACACCAGCCCTGTGCTCCAGTCCCATGTTTGCCAGTAAAGCAATGCAGTGAGAGAGGGGCCAGTTAGATGAGTGGCTCAGCTGGGCAGAGGTGCTCTGGTTGTGCCCAGTGCTCCAGCCTTGCACTCCAGCCATTTGATTGCATGGAGCACCACACAGAGAGAGAAACAGTGGCAGGTGGAGCCCCATGAGCACCCTGAACACCATGAAGAGAGAGAGGCATCTGTTGGGTGAGGCATGCAGGTATAAGAAAGTTCTCCTTAGTGTATCTGGACTCCAGTCCTGCTATCACCCAGAGCTCCACACAGAGTGAGAAGCAGAGGCTGAAGGGAAGCACAGGGGAAGGAGAGCACCCCTCCCTCTGCCCAGTGCTCCAGATCTGCCATCAGCCAGAGCACTACATAGTGAGAGAAAAGCAGCCAGTGACCAAAGCTGAGGATCATGCTGGACCCAGAATACACAGAACCTGATCCTCACCCAGTGGAGGCATCTGTCAGCAGTGACCAGATAATAATGCCACGTGAAGCTAAAAATCCACAACAGCAAGCAATATAAGAAAGTATACTAAATCTCCAGACCAGAAGGAATATGACAAGTACCCAGAAGCCAACCCTGAAGACACAGAAATCCCTAACCTAAGTGACAAATAATTCAAAACCACTATCATGAAAAAATTCGATGAGTTCCAAGAAAATACAGAAAGACAAATTAACGAATTCAGGAGCTTCTTCACAAAAGACATTGAAACTTTAAAGAAGAACCAATTAGAATTGTTGGAGATGATAAACCCAATGGATGAGATATAAAAAAAAAAAAACTGGACTCCCTAAACAACAAAACTGACAATACAGAAGACCTAATTAGCCATTGAGAAGGCAATATTATAGAAATGCTTCAGAGAGAAGAGAAGAGAGAACTAAGACTAAAAAGAAATGAAGAGACTCTAAGAGAAATATCTGACTCACTTAGGAATTACAACCTAAGGATTATAGGTATCCAAGAGGGGGAAGAAAAGGAGAATGGAGCAGTAAGCTTACTAAAAGAAATAATAGCTGACAATTTCCCAAACCTGGGAAAGGAGATGGAAATCCACATAAAAGAGGCTACCAGAACTCCAAACTATGTTAACGTAAAAAGACCTACAGCAAGGCATATGCATTTGCCAGCTGTAAAGCTGGCAAAATTCAATGACAAAGAAAAAATATTAAGAGTAGCAAGGCAGAAGAAAATATACCTTAACAGGCTTTCAGTGGATTTCTCAGCAGAAACCTTACAGGCTAGGAGAGAGTGGAATGATATCTTCAAAATTCTGAAGACAAAAACTTCCAGCCAAGAATACTCCTTCAGCAAAAATCACCTTCAGATATGACAAAGAAGTAAAAACTTCCCCAGATAAACAAAAGCTAAGGGAGTTCAGTGCCACAAGACACCCACAAAAAGAAATCCTCAAGAAAGCTCTCATACCTGAAAGGAAAAATAAAAACAGGCAAGGGGCTAGAAAGCCCTGAGCAAGGAGATGAATAGGTATGCAACAATCATAAATCGGCAGCCCGCGATCATATCAGGTTGCTGAACACTTAACTCTTACATCAAGAGTAGAGAAAAGGAAAACACCAAAGTAAAAATTATATCATCACCTTAACCAAAAACTCAAAACACAAGACGCAATAACATATGACAAAAATAACTTAGGAGGGGAAGAGGAAAGGGATGGAATCACTATAGTCTAAGGAAATCAGTGGAAATCAGAAAATGGACTATCTGTTCTTTGAGACTTTTTGTATGAACCTGATGGTAACCACTAAACAAATGATTAGAACAGATTCATATATGATAATCAAGGAGAAAATGAAGAAAACCAACACAGAAACTACATAATCATTATATATATATGGCAAGTATTTTGTCCTAGTGTGTAGCCTTCTTTACAGTCTTTTTAATAAAGAGCTCTTAGTTTTAATTTAGAAAAACACCTAAAACTACCTAGTGAAATCAGTAGCACGATTACATGGGACAAGAAACAAGGGATATTCAGAAGCACCAGAAAACATGTGACAAGATGGCAGTATTAAGCCCTCATATATCAATAATCACTCTAAATGTAAATGGACTGAAGTCTCTAATCAAAAGACACAGAGTGGCAGGATGAATTAAAGAACAAGACCCAACAATATGCTGCCTCCAGCAAACACATCTCAGCTCTCAAGACAAACATAGGCTTAGAGTGAAGGGATGGAAGACAATACTCCAAGCTAAAGGCACAAAAGAAAGCAGGTGTTGCCATACTTATATCAGACAAAGTAGACTTCAAGATAGAACAGGTAAAGAGAGACATAGAGGGGCAGTATATAATGATAAATGGGACTCTCCACTGAGGGGACATAACACTTATAAACATATATGCACCCAAGACAGGAGCACCAAAGTATGGAAAGCAACTACTAACAAACCTATAAGGAGATATTACCAACAACACAATAATAATAGGGGACCGCGACACCCCACTTACTTCAATGGATAGACCATCCAGGCAAAAAGTCAGCAATGAGATAGTGGAATTACACAAAAACTAGACCAGAGGAACTTAATAGATATAAATAGAGCACTCCACCCAAAAACAGCACAGTGTACATTCTTCTCAAGTGCACATACCATACTCAAGGATAGACTATATGTTGGGAAATAAGGCAAAGGTCAAAAAATTTAAGAAGATTGAAATTATATCTACTATCTTCTACAATCATAATGCTATGAAACTAGAAATCAGCTACAAGAAAAAAGCAGGGAAAGGAAGAAAAATGTGGAGACTGAAGAACATGCTACTGAACAAACAATGGGTTGTTGAGAAATAAAAAGAGACAGCAAAAAATATGTGGAGAAAATGAGAATGAAAACACACCAAAGCAACTCATATGGGATGCAACAAAAGTAGTCCTAAGAGGGCACTTTATAGGAATACAGGCCAATGTTAACAAATAAGAATAAGCTCAAAGAAACAATCTTAAACTACACCTAACAGAATTAGAAGAAGAAGAACAAACAATCCAAAACTCAGTAGAAAGAGGAAAATAATAAAAATTAGAGCAGAAAAAAATGAAATTGAAAGATAAAGACTGTAAAAAGGATAAATGAAACAAGGATCTGGTTCTTTGAGGAGATAAACAAAATTGACAAATCCTTAGCCAGACACAGTAAGAAAAAAGAGAAGGCTCAAATAAATAAAATGAGAAATGAAAGAGGAGTAATTACAATGGATACCACAGAAATAGAAAAGATTTTAAAAGAATATTATGAAAAACTATATGCCAACAAACTGGACAATCTGGAAGAAATGGATAAATTCTTAGACTCTTACAACCTCTCAAGACTGAATCAAGAAGAAATAGAGAGTCTGAATAGACCAATCACAAGTAAAGAGATTGAAACAGTATCAACCCTCCCATCCCAAAATAAATGTCCAGGACCAGATAGCTTCTCAGGAGAATTCTACCAAATATTCAAAGATTTATTACCTATTCTCAAATTATTCCAAAAAATTGCAGAAGATGGAAATATTCCCAACACATTCTATGAGGTCAACATCACCCTGATCGCAAAGCCAGATAAAGACAACACAAAGAAAGAAAATTACAGGCAAATATCACTAATTAACATAGATGAAAAAATCCTGAACAAAATATTGGCAAACCAAATACAGCAATACATTTAAAAGATCATACATCATGACCAAGTGGGATTCATACTAGGGACACAGCGATGGTTAAACATCTGCAAATCAATCAATATGATACACCACATTAAGAAAATGAAAAACAAAAACCACATGATAATCTCCATAGATTCAGAGAAAGTATTTGACAAGATCCAATAACCATTCATGATAAAAACTTCAATAAAATGTGTATAGAAGGAAAGTACCTCAACATGATAAAGGCTACATATGACAAACCCACAGCCAACATCATATTCAATGGGAAAAACACTGAGAGCCAGCCCTCTGAGGGCAGGAACAAGACAAGAGTGCCCACTCTCATCACTCTTATTCAAAATAGTACTAGAGGTTTTGGCCAGAGCAATTAGGCAAGAAAAAGAAATAAAAGGAATCCAAATAGGCACTGAAGAAGTGAAACTCTTGCTGTTTTCAGATGACATGATTTTGTATGTAGAAAAACCTAACAAATCCATTGGAAAACTACTAGAAATAGTCAACTAAAGCAAATTTGCAGAGTGCAAAGTCAACTTACAAAAATCAGTAGCATTTCTATACTAAAATGACAAAATAACAGAGGAGAACTCAAGAATACAATTCCATTTACAATTGCGACAAATAGAATAAAATATCTAGGAATAAATTTAACCAAGGAGGTGAAACACCTATACAAAGAAAACTATAAGACATTACTGAAAGAAATCGACAATAAGATAAAGAAATTGAAAGATATTCCATGCACATGGATGGGAAGAATAAACATAATTAAAATATCCATACTACCTAAAGCAATCTGCAGATTCAGTGCAATCCCAATGAGAATCCCAATGACATTCTTCACAGAAATAGAACAAAAAATCTTAAAATTCATCTGGCACAACGAAAGACCCCAAATAGCTAAAGTAAGACTGAAAAACAAGAACAAATCTGGTGGCTTTGCAATCCTTGACTTCAAAATATATTCCAAAGCTATAGGAATCAAAACAGCATGGTACTGGTACAAGAACAGGCATACAGATCAATGGAATAGAATTGAAAGCCAAGAAATGAAACCGCACATCTATGGACAGCTAATCTTCAACAAAGGAGCCAAGAATATACACTAGAGTAAAGAAAGCCTCTTTAATAAATGATTCTGGGAAAACTGGACAGCCACATGCACAAGAATGAAAGTAGACCATTATCGCTCCCCATGCTCAAAAATAGATTCAAAATGGATCAAAGACTTGAAGGTAAGACCTGAAACCATAAAACTTCTGGAAGAGAATAAAGGCAGTACACTCTTTGATATCAGACTTAAAGGGATATTTTCAAATACCATGTCTACTCAGACAAAGGAAACAAAGGAAAAAATAAACAAGTGGGACTTCATCAGACTAAGGAGCTTCTGGAGGGCAAAGGAAACCAAGATGAAAATGAAAAAACAACCTACCAACTGGGAGAAAGTATTCGCAAGTCATATATCCAATAAGAGGTTAATCTCTATAGTATATAAAGAGCTCACACAAATGAACCACACACACACAAAAAAACCACTCAAACAAAAAGTGGGCAGAAGATTCTTTCCAAAGAAGATATGATGGCGAATAGGCACATGAAAAGATGGTCAACATCACTAATCATCAAGAAAATGCAAATCAAAGCTGTACTTAGATACCATCTTATACCCATTAGAGTGGCTATAATCACCAAGACAAAAAACAACAAATGTTGGAGAGGTTGTGGAGAAAAGGGAACCCTCATTCACTGCTCATGGGAATGCAAACTAGTACAGCCACTGTGGAAAATAGTATGGAGATTTCTCAAAAAATTAAAAATAGAAATACCATATGACCCAGCTGTCTCACTACTGGGTATTTACCCAAAGAACTGGACATTACAATTCAAAGGGACTTATACACCCCTATGTTCATTGCAGCATTATTCACAATAGCCAAGACATGGAAGCAACCCAACTGCCCATCGACAAAAGACTGGATAAAGAAGATGTGGTATATATATATATATATATATATATATATATATATATATATATATATACAATGGAATACCACTCAGCCATAAAAAAAGACAAAATCATCCCATTCGCAACAACATGGATGAACCTTGAGGGCATCAAGTTAAGTAAAATAAGCCACACAGAGAAAGACAAACACCATATGATTTCACTTGTATGTGGAATATAAACAAATTTACTGACAAAGAGAATGAATTAGTGGAAGAGGGGTGGAGGGTGGGCACAAGGGGTGAAGGGGAATACTTACATGGTGTATGGCAAACAATAACGCACAACTGAAATGTCACTATGTTATAATCTATTATAACCACAATAAATAAAATGAAAAAAGCCCCAATAATTAAAAAAAAATATCTTGATGCTCTCTCCTCCTCTACCTGAAGCATTTCTGTATTTCTATCCTTTAACTCACTAATTCTGTCCTCCATAATGTCAGCTCTATTTTTATGGTTTATAGATTTTTTTTTAATCTCATTAATTGTGTTCTTCATATACAGAATTTCTGGGTTTTTTTTGTGTTTTTAGAGCTTCAATCTCTTCGGTGATGTATTCCTTCTCCTTTAATGTTGTTCATGATCTCATTGAACTGTGTTTCTGAGTTTTCTAGTGACTTGAGTTTCTTTATGACAACTGTTTTGAATTCTCTCTCATTTAGATTGTAAACATCTGTGACTTGAGGATTGGTTTCCAGAAACTTGTCATCTTCCTTCTGCTCTGGAGTGTTACTGTATTTCTTCATGGTGTTTGATGAATTGACCCTTTTCCAGTGCATCTGTAGTAGTATCAGATCACAAATTCCACCTGCCACTGCTGG
The DNA here is from genome assembly GCF_037783145.1 of Equus przewalskii. Lineage (NCBI taxonomy): Eukaryota > Metazoa > Chordata > Mammalia > Perissodactyla > Equidae > Equus > Equus przewalskii. The sequence continues at coordinate 44,038,611 of NC_091836.1, read as the reverse complement.
GGGGTGGGGGGTAGGTGCTGTGTTTTCTGATGCCAACCCTGTCTGTTACTATCTGCAGCAGTAGGTTGCTCTACATTTGAATGGGCTGGCAGTAGCCACTTGACAGGTTGTGTTCACATAGGTAGAGCTGCTGTGCTTGGCAGGGGACCAGCTGAGCTGATGCACTAGACTGGTGGGGCACTTTCTTTTGCATGGGCTTGTGCTGCACTTGTGGGTGGTTCATTTGAGCTGCTGCGCTTGGTGGGTGGGGTGCCTATGTGGGTGCTGAGCTGCTGCCACCTGGTGAGGAATGTTCCCATGGCCAGAGCCACTGCAGCTTGTTGGACACCCCCATGGACTGGGCTACCACTCCAACAGCATTTGCATGGGCCAGGTTTCCCTGGCCTCCACTTACAGTTATTCTTGGCCAACTGCTGTGTTAGGATCTATGACCTGGTTCACTTCCACCAGGGAGTGGGAAGTGTGCTCTCCCTTAGTTCCACTGTTTCCCAGGTATCCAGTCTAGCCATGTTCAGATGTATGGATGCATGGATCTCTCAGATGTCCTGTTGGGCTGTGTAAGGAATCCTCTGTTGGCTAATGAATGTCCATTTAGTTGTAACTTAGAAGGGGGAGACAAAGGGAACAACTCATTCCACCATGACTCTGATGTCACCTCCAAGCCTTCTTAGGTTGTATTGTATAGATGCCTTATTAATGTAAGTATTCTATAAATTGAGTGAAATTCTTAGAAATATCATATGTCCTGGTATAATTTTATCAGTCATAATTCCAGTTATTGTCTTAAAGTGTTGTGTGTCACAGAAATAATCAAATTTCCTTGTCAATTCCGTACTGTAACAGTGAACTCTCATCAGATTTTCAGCCATGGCAATTTTTGTCTTTTTCTCAGTTATAAAGTTATTGTTTTGTTGTGGTGTTTTTACAAAAGTGAGATTCATGACAAGGACTCTACTAAGCATTTTTGACCTCTGACACCATTGCCAAATTCCAAGGTGTTAAAACTTGGGTGCATAGTTCACAACTGAAAGTTTCCATTTGACATCCAGTTATGTGCAAATGCTGAAGACCTTATAATCAAATTGACTAGGAAGAGAGGTAGTTGAAGAAGACTGTTGTTTCCCAAGACATCAGATCAAGAACATTTCTTTCCATTCCTCATTCCCTCTTTGACCATTCTTTTCCTATTTCTTACACCATGAAGATTTTTATGATTTTTTTGTCCACCTTTTGCCTTGCTCTGGCCTGGAAAAATAATGTCATTGTTCACATATCTCAGACCATTGAAAATAGGGGTAATCCAACCTCTACATATCTGTTGGATTTGCCATGAAACTGTAGTTCTGCCCATCACAAACTTCTCCTTGATTTCCAAAGTCTCAGTTTCTTTGGAACAAACTCAGTTATCTCTCTATCATGCCAGTTTATCTAACCCTAGAGATCCACTTCTCTGCCTCTGGTTAACAACTACAAATCCAAGGAAGCTTGCATCCAGGCGTTTTACAAAGAAAGGAACACAAAGCAAGGGTAAACAGAATAAAACCATTTATGTGATCTATAGACCCTTAAATTTTGCTGGTCTCCACGGCTGTCACATTTCCAATCTTGAGCCACAGATTCAAAGAAGGATTACCCAGAGGCATTTGTCATTGAAAATTAGCTTCCTTTGGCAGATTGATAATGCCTTAGCTAGGTGTAAGTGCAAGTGAGGCTATGATTAGGAACCTCTCCTTAACTCTTGAAGATATTGCAGAATCTGCTACTAAAGCAATAACTGCCTAAGAAAAATCCCTAGACTCTCTGGCTAAAGTTGTTCTTGATGATAGGATAGCCCTTGATTATCTTTTAGCTGAGCAAGGAGGTGCTAAGGCCAACACCATTTGCTGCACTTGGATTGATACTTCCAGAAAAGTTGAGACTCAGATACATGAGAATACTGGTAAAGCCACTTGGTTTAAGAAAGTAACTTCTTGAATGAGATCTTTGTTTAACTTATTTGATTCTCATTGGTTTGAATCTTGGGGACTATGACTCAGAAGTCACTCCCGACATTAGGAATTATTCTACTCATAATGATTATAGTAGTTTCCCTGGTGCACTGTATTTTCTTGAAAGTGTTAAATGCATGTTCACAGTCACTAACCCTCAAGCAAATGATCTTCCTAAGACTTGAATGTCAGAAAATGAATGAAGAGAATGACCAACTTAAAGAATATGAACCTGATGTCATGAACTGTGAATACTATAAATAGATTCAGCTAAAAAAAAAATGTGAGAACTCCAGAGCAGTAGCTGGTAGTAGTATTAATGCCTTAAATTTTGGTCACACCTCTCAGTTAGGCTGTGAGTCTGATCTAAGCAGGAGGGATTGTTAAAAGAAAGCAAGAGGACCAAATGGAGTCACTTATGCTAAGTCCTACATCACCAAACCAAGACTTAACTTAGTTATAGTTTTGGCTTTCACAGAAATGGAATCTTAAATCAACAAATCAGGAATCACCTGACCAGCACTGCTTAGGTAAACTACCTGATAAACTTCTGCTATCCTCTACAAGAAAGTGACCTTGCAATAACCGACCCACAGTTTTGCCAGTATAACTTCCTTATTCCCTTTTCCTTCTGCCATTAAAAGTCCTTCATTTTGTACAATTCTTCAGAGCTTTTGCTATCTGCTATATTGGATGCTGCTTGATTCAAATTAATTTGCGTTAACTTAAACTCTTAAACTTCTTAAAATGCCTCAGTTTACCTATTAACACAGCCAATCAAGGTTCTTGTGGGTAAAGTTGTGAATGGCCACTAATCTTCCTAATTCCTATTTAAATTTCGTAGGATCTTTTGAAAGTGGAGGTAAAAAGGTGTTATAGTTTAAAAGATCTGTTGCTATCCAGGGGACATGAATTCTCTGCAGTGAGGGGGCAAGAATAAATCATCAAAGGACATTGCATAGAAAGGCCTGAAGTTGGAAGAGCCTGAATATAAAGCCCTGGAGAGTAGGCGAAGTTGTAAGGGACAGCAAAGCAACCTCACTGTCCATCCAGGGTGATTATACTAAGTTCACCTCCTGACCTTCAAATTTATACTAGTAACCTTTATACCCTGGGCCTAGAGATCAAGCTGGAGTGCTCTTTGTAAATCTTGCAGAGAAAGGAAAGTTAAAACAGGCAGCTAGGTGTTTAAGGGATTTTCAGGGGAAGGTGGAGGAGTTTTGGGAGCTAAGGGAATTTGCTGAGGAGAAGGGGTCGGATTTTAACAAGGGGAAATTACATTGGATGTGGACTTTGTCATCGGATGTCTTATTTCATCTTCTCAGGGGCATCTCTAAGGTTAGCCATTACACTCTTCTGTATTCACTTTCAAATTTGGTCTTTCCATAGATACCAGGAAGGCAATTTTTTAGAATGGGAACTATCTAAAACTTTTTTCTAATATATAAGTTTTCCCATTTCAAATTTTCCAGTTCAGCCCTTGATGAGTAGGATCTTAAATTAATCTCAACAGTGACTCTTAGCTTAACCATGGACACAAGAAGTGTCCTAAAGGAAGGTGCAAAAGATGCAGCCTTCACAGATCTAGATAGTTCACTTTCAAAGTTAGCCTAAGAAAGCAGAGAACTTCACTGTTACAGGCAGTAAGAATGGTGTAGTGATAATGATGTTTCTTGTTTCCCATGAGGATGTGAGACACCTCTAGTCACATACCTACTAATCTGTGACACTGGATGGGCATTACTGGAATGGGCCTTCCCAGCACTAACAAGACAATGAAGGTTGAGATGAAAAAAGCCCTTATAGACTGGGACACTTTAGACAAATTTCCATGAAAGCTGGCATAGTCCAACAAAGAGAATACTGCTTATGACTTTGTGTCTCAGAATCTCAGTCTATTTGACTGACCTCCAGGTGCATGTCAGTACATGTACCTTCTGGCTAGTGAAGACCAGAAAGAACATTCTTAATGATGACAAAGATAAACTCTCAGGACATAGAACAAGACAAAAGGAAAACCTCATCCAGTTTTTCCATAGGAAACCCACAGCATAGTCTAAACTGTCTAAGCAGATGGTAATCTGGTAAGAACCATGAACTCACCAATCTATGAGGCTGGCTCAAACAACATGCTTATAAGAGCTATGCCTGTATTCTTTCCTGTGGTTTCCTTCCTTATGCCAAGTGACATAAAATACAGAGACAAAAGGAAACAATGACTATCTCAGGAAGGAAAAGGATTGACAGAAAACAAGAGGACTCAAAGCAAATATTTACCAGAGTTGCAATACACAAGAAATAAATTCACACAAATATTTTCTCCTGCTAATCTAAATTTAGAAAAATAAAAAGAGTATCAGTACTTTCATTTTCACCAGATCCTGCAGGCAGAGATCCAGCATATTGACATGGTAAGAATTCATACCTTCTGCTGGCTTCTGTCTCAAATCCAAGATCTCTCAGCTGCAGTAACTCCAGAGCAAGCAGTGTCCCACCAGGGGAGGGCCCTACCTTGGCATCAAACTGTAGGGGTAGGAAACTTTTCCTTTCTTCCCTTCTAGGGTCTCTGGCTGGTTTAATGATTAAATTGACATAGGACAAATTAACAGGAGAAAAACAAATTTAATTTTGTACATACAGGACTCCCCTCACCAAATATGAGACTCAAAGATTTGATAAAAGCAGGCAGCTTTTATACCTTTTAGACAAGTAGACAGCACATTTATGAAGAACTGACAAGACGAAGAAGTTTGAACTTGGGATAGTAAATTAGTGAGGAAATAACACGATTTGTTTATACAACCTTCTCAGCCCTAAATTCCCTACTTCTGATGATAAGGATGCTTTTTACCTTTCTGGTACAGGGAGGATACCTTTCACATGGGAGATTTATTTCCTGCTTCCCAGGGCACAAAAGAAGATCAGAATGTCCTTCTTGCACCAGCTGTTTCTTAAATAACTTTAATACAATGTAATCTATATGCTCCAAATGGCATATTTTAGGGTCTCATATTCTGCACCCCCTCAGTTACTTAATGGAGAGAAGCTGCTTCTCACTATCCTGGTCCTTGTGGCTTACTCAAAGAGGCCAGACTCTGGGAAACAAAGCTGAGGAGGCCACATACTCAGATATTATAACTACTCAAGGCAAAGCACCTGGATATTTGGAAATCTCAAATATACTTGCGTGTCTGAAGTGTCCCTTCTTCATACAGACAATGAGGAATCTATGTTACTACATCAAATGAACATGTTGCCATGAAATGTTCAGGAACTACCTTTGGGAGATGCAATTGTATCCCTGCCTCCACTATTTCTAACAGAATAAGAGAGATGCCTTTTTGTAGACTGGTAACACCCAAATAGCGTTCAGTAGCTCAGAGAGCCCTCAACTAGGGGCTGGCTTTCTTAAATACTGACTGACAAAAATCATGCTTAAGACTGCTCTAGAAGCATCAAGAATGTGACTTTGGAAAAGCAGCATGAAAAGGAAGGAAGCTACTATTGATGGCCCCAATGTATTGGGCATCTGATTTACCACATTAATATGAGTAGTTCACTGTCTCATAACAATTTCTGAACTGAGTTTACAAATGAAAGACTGATGGTCAGAAAGGCAGAGCCAGTGTAAGAATCCAGGCTGCCTAACTCCAAACCCTGCGCTGCCTGGGATAGTGTCTGACTGACATGATAACACCAGAAGTAACACTGATAACAGCCATCCCATCATTCATTGATCACTTACCACACATGCTCCCCAGAGAGATAATAAAGGGCTCCCTGTAGGTCTTGTCCTGCTCCCTAGTCTCACTGATTCCAGGGAGGCATCTTTTACCCTCAGGTGCTGACAGAGGAGTGAACTCAGGTGTGGCAGAGGTGGGAAAATGACCACAGTTCATGTCGGCCAGGGCAAGAAAAAATATAGTAACAAAAAACTCAAGATAAATAAATCATAATTGGTAATAAGTTCCTGAAAAACTACTTTTAAGGGGAAGTAACATTTCACAGTGGGATCTGTCAGATTCTTTTCAAACATAAAGGAGACTACAGAGGGGAGGGTCTGCTATTAGAGTTGTTGATTATTTGCTGAAATCCATAAATGTTACTGGGGATATGTTCATCTGAATGTGAATCAGGGGTCCAGAGTAGTCATAATCATTTAATTATATTGGCTTATGAGTGGGGAGAGTAAAATTTGAGAACTAGAAAAGCAGTCTCAGGGTCCCTGGGATATGTTTAGAAATCTAGGAAGCAAGAAATATGCCTGTGCCTTAGGATGCCACTATGAAAACCACACAGTGCAGGACAACAAATATTTTGCTTCCTAAAGGCAGTGACTTTCTGCTGAAAATCAACTGTGTACCAAGGTCTGTGCAAGAGGGGACAGGATAGATAGTGGCTACCAGGACAAGCCCTAGACTCAGCCAGCCAGCCATGTGACTGAGGAAGTCACTTGGAAAAATCACATTTTCTTATGAGGAAGTCTGGTAGTGCAGACTGCAAGAGGCCAGTCTTTCTGGCTGCAGCATTCTCCTCACTGACTTTTTCCCAAAGCAAAGGTTTGAGGAGTGAAGAGAAGAGATCATCTCCATCCTGCATTTCCACTGCTCCAGCCTCCTGTTGTGCAGTCCTCTTTAGATTCAGAGAGAGCTTCCCTAGGCTGGACAGCAGCCCATTCAGCCAAGTGAGAACTGGAGATGAAACAATAAAGAACAATGGCTCTTTACAAAGCAGAGAGCAGAACATCAGCTGAGCTATTTCTAGGTGGCCTGGGGACTGTCAGCCTCCCTTGGGCAGCTTTCCTTTTTTTTCTAAGCAGCCTTCCTTCTGCAACTTTGCCTGGAAGAAATTACAACATGTCTGGCTTTTGGATGCGGAACTGAGCTTTATTTCTCTTTTCATTTTAAATTATTTATAAATAGGTTGAAGGCAGAGATTTAACTTTGCAGATGAGGTTCTAGAATCGTTTTCTGAAGCCTGCTGGGCCAATTCAATGTTCTTTCTGAGAACACTGAGAATGAGATTTAATACAACTTCTCTGTTTCCCTAATGCCACAAGAAATGGAGAAAAGCAAACAGCTGGGTGGCAGTCAGCAGAGCCATCCTGAAACCCACTGATCCTGAGCCTGTCTTTACAGATTCCTAGGCCTAGTATGAAGCTGGCTCTTCCTTAGTGGGCTCATGAGCAAATACATCAGTCCCTTCCCATATGTTGCTCTGACAACTTATGTGATAGTCCAAAACTAAGAATAGTCCAAAACCAAACTCATGGATTTCATTTAATCTATAGATTAAACACCATCCCAGTTCAAATCCTATCAGTTTTTATGTTTGTGACATATGTGCAAGTGGAAAAGCTGATTCTAAAATTCTTACAGGAATGCAAAGAGACAAGAATAACCTCCTTGAAAGAAAAACATAGCTGAAAGGCTAACAGAACCAAATATCAAGGCTTTTTACAAGGCTAACTAATTAAGGAATTGTGCTATTGGTACAAGCAGAGATGGACTTACCAACAGGACAGAGTAGAGTACAGAAATGGATCCAGACAAATAGGGTTCCTGGATCTGCAACAAAATTCACACTTCAGAGCTACATCCTGGGAAAAGGATGATCATTTTAATAAGTGATGCTAGGACATATGGACCTATAAGTGGAAGAAAATGCACTTGTATGGAAGTGTAAAGTAAAACAACCGCTTTCTAAGGCTGCTTGTGTAGCTACTAAAGCTGACCTCATGTAGCCTATGAGAACAGCAACTACACTCCTAGATCTATACTCAGAGGAAACGCAAACACATGGTCTCCCAACAAAGTATCCAAGAATACTCTCAACACACCACTGGACTTTCCTGTAGTCATCCTTGCTCTTGCAGCAATCCTGACATCTTTCAAGACCCCTGATGTGTGTGGCTGCCCCTTTAAATCACATCAGAATCTTTTAGCTATAACCTTGCCGTACTGTAGAATTCTTACCATAATAAGATTCTTTGAAGGCTCTTACCCTACTTACCTCGTGTGGCAATTACTTGAGGCATGTGGGTGAACCATAGTTCTGTCATGTTGCAGTCAATAGGGTTGACATGACTGGCCTGACCGCCTGGCTGATAGGCAGGGGTTCATGTTCCTCCTCACCCTCCATGTGCAAACAGTCTTCTCACTCAAGCAGGATGCAGTGTCTATTCTGGTCTTACTGGACTATCCTCTTACTGGACTACAGGCTTTTCAAGGACAGGAGCTGTGGCTGTCTAGTTTCTCTCCACAGGGCTCCAAGTCATAGAGTAATAGCTCACTACATGTTTATTAGGTAATTACGAAATATGGGGACAGACTTCCCTTCCTCTTTACCTATGAAGCATAGAGATTTACCCCAAAGAACAATTACTAATGATAATTAAATTTATTTCAGGACCAACTTGGTAAGAAATAAAAATATGTCATTGGGCTGAACAGTTTTATGTATTTATAAATTTATGAATGTGTATAGGAGGGCAGCAGAATTTGCCACCTCACAATATGTCTCTTTGGCATAAGGATTATTTTAGGCTAATTATTTTTAAGAAACAGCAGACTCAGGAAGTTTACTTTTACCTCCCTCTTAACAGCCAAAAAGGATTTAGATAGGGAGTCTGCATCAGGAAAAGAAATATTACCAAAGATAACTTTCTTTTGCATAAAAAGTCTTCTCTGCAAGGCAGGGCAAACATTTGTTTACCAAATATTGGCTCTTTTCTTCTCCCTGTGAATTGTCTTCCTCCCCTTTGAATCCCCAGACCCCTATTCTCTTCTTCTTAGCATAGCACAGGAATATACCTGTGCTCAATTACCTGACTGTCTTTGGATCTCATAGTCTTATGGGATCCTTGTATGTATGTAATTAAATTTGCTTCTCTTCTGTTAATCTGTCTCATGTCAATTTAATTGTTAGACCAACCAGAGTAGGAGAGTAGAGGAAAATGTTTTCCTCCCCAACAAATGGGAAGTGGAAGATACTGGATAACATTTAGCTAAAGATAAAGGAAGAGAATAATTAAATTGGAATTGAAGGGGAGCAGAATTTACCACTCCAAAATATGCCTCTTTGGCATAAGAATTATTTTAGGATGATTATTTTAAAAATAGCAGACATAGAAAAAGCTCTGAAAACTGAGTAGATGTTACTTTTTTATAAGAAACATTGGTACTTATAAGTGAAATCTCTATTTGTAAGAATGTCTCCTTTTTGTACCAGGAAGAGGAGGATGACTAAAACTCTATAAACTCTTACCAATGGAGAAGGCAAAGACCTAAATCTACATAAGAATCATACCCTTGTTTACTGTGCTCTTCCTGATAGCTTCTCATAACTGACTCCCCCTCTTCTCCAACATCTTCTTGTGTCTTTAGCAGGAGATGATTTTTAAGGTGATAACTCAGGTCATTTCAGGGAGTTACTTTGTTTTCCTGGTTATCTTCCATGTATACAGTAGGTATATGTGTTATTATACTTCTATTTGTTTTTCTCCTGTTAAGCTGTCTTTTTTTAAATTACAGGGGTATCTCAACTAAGAACCTAGAAGGGTAGAGGGGAAATTATTTTTTCTCCCTCACAAAATTCTGTAGGAGCTACTACGTATCCCAAAGGCAAATGGAGAAAATGGGAGATGCATTCCTGAAGCACTTTACACACTCAGCAATTACAGAATTCATGAGAAATTCAGCTCAAAAGAAGTCTTCTTCAGCTTAAAGCCATGCATCTTGGTAGTTCCCAATTCACCTTCCTGAGATTTTTGTATCCCAGAAGCTGAGGAAGAACAAAGAACTTAAATGTGATCAAAAAGGAACATAAGTTTGGTGACATGACCATGGTAGGAGCCATGAGCAAAGTCTTTTAGCCCATGTATCCCTGACAGGCTAACCCTCTACTCTCCCAGTTCATCTCACTAGAATCCCCATCCTTCCCATTTTCTTGGCCCTTGTTCCTCTCTGTGTCCCCTCCAGGTCCAGGACTGTTTTCTTACTTGCATTTGAACAAAGAGCTGGCCTGAAGGAGGAGGGTGCATTGGGGTGTGGGGATGTTCACTCTGACCCTCTCCCAATCCCTAGCATAGTCTCCTGTGATCAGTCCTTGCTGTCAGGCAACCTGGTATATGTGGTTTGTGTACTTAGCAAAAAAAATTTACTTTGACGACAAGGAGATATTGGTCACCTTGATACTGATGGGGTTCAGGTCAGGCTTCCCCAAGATTTGCCACTCTTGAATGTGGATTATTTCAAGCTTAAAACAATGAAGGCTCAGAAGACTCAGGAAGAACATCCGACCTTCCCCCCTAAGGCGGCCTAAAAGAATGTAACATAGAAGTCCTGTTCCAGAAGGGAGTACATACCATGTGATAGCTATAGTATGATGCATAAGGGAGGAAGACATTTCCTCTACCTGCTCTGGGATCTTCTGGCTGGAGAACAAATTAAATTCACATGAGACAGAATAACAGGAGAAAATTAAACAAAGCTTTATAACATGTATACATGGGAGAGGCTCAGGAAACCTGAGCAACTTGCCAAAATGGCTGAAGCCACCACCTTAAATATATCTTCAGCTAAAGACAAAGGAGGATGTTCGGGGTGGAGGGGGGAAGTCAGTCATGGGGGATTACCAGAAAAGTACAGTAAACAAGTCAGGTTATTATGTAGATTTAAGTCCTTGCCTTCCACATTGATGAGTTTCTAGAGATAAGGTCATCCCCCGCTTCTTCCTGGTACACGGAGGGAGACACCTTTACAGATGGAGATGGAGATTTCCTTTACAATGTAAATGTCTTTTAACAAAGGGTAACTTCTACTTCTCAAAGATTCTCTCTTGTCTGCAGGTTTTGTTAAAAGCACCAGCCCAAAAGAATCCTCATGCCAAAGAGACATATCTTGGGGTGGTCAATTCCAGTCCCCCACAGATATAAAATAGGTGTGATAAAAAGACACCAACAAACTCATTTTGGGGGCCAAAAAAAACCTGTGTAACAGACATTTGCATTCCATCTCCATGTAAATTGTCTTCCCCTCTGAAGTCCCAAATCACTATCCCCAACATTCTCCTTGCCTGTAGCTAAAGATATTTAAACAGGCAGTCTCAGCCAGATGGCTGAGTTGCTCAGTTTCTCCTGGGTTTCTCTCATGTATACATGCTACTAAACTTTGTTTGATTTTTCTCCTGTTAATCTGCCTTTTTAATTATTTGACCAGCCATAAAAATCTTAAGGAAAAGGGTGGGGGGTGAATTTTCCCACTTCCTCAACAATACCAACAGTAAAGTTAAGTAAGGAAAAGGCAAAAGCCTTCTTTGGAATGGATCCAGGAATGGAATGGGAGATGAAATAAAGACAGCTTCATTGTTAGTTTTTGAAGAAATTTGCAGTGAAGGAGATAAGAGGAATAGGCTAGTAGTTAGAAATGAATGTGGAACCAAACAAAAGATTGTTTGTGTTGTTTTTGGTTTTTATTTTAATATGGGGGCAGTAGGGAATGTTAGTCTGGTCTTGAAGGTGATTAGAGACATAGATAATGAGGGAGAGGTAGCTAAAGGCAAAGTGTTTGGGAAATGAGAGAGGCTGGTGGGATCAGCATTAAATAGGATCAGGGTCCCTGCCTTGGTTGTGAAAATAAAGAAGGGGAGGACCACTCACTGGTACATGGTAGAAGCAGAACTAGATACATGCAAGCTGGGGAAGATTAACCCTCAATCTTATATAGTAAGTTGTCAACTCTATTGATTGACCTCCTACTGGGAACTAGGTACCAAATGGGGAAATCAATTAACTGTTTGTGTCACAGAATTGAGATGACAGATGTAAAGTCCTCTGAGAAGATGAATACCCTGTAACAGAGAGGAACTTAGAGCATTAGCTCTTTGGGATGGAACCATAAGGCTGCTTTTGGCCAGAAGAGGACTCTCTCAAAGTGCAAAGGAAAGAGGAAGAAGCACAGATTTTGGTTGCTGGTGCCATATATCCTATTTAATCAGTAATTAGAATCCCATCTCTTGTTTGCTGCTCCCATCTTTACCCCCCCAAATGTCAGCTAAGGAGTAAGAGTGACAACAGTGGGTTTGATGCGGGGTCGGTGAGCCGAGGAGTCGAAAGAAAGATTTCTTAGACTCTCAAGATCTGGCAGTAGTGCTCTTTTATTTAGAGAGTAGAATAGCATGGGGACAGGTCCCATGGGCAGTCAGAGTTTCTGCTGCCGCCGCTTCTGCTGCCCCCGCTGGCATGGGGACAGAGCCCATGGGCAGGCAGAGCCGCTGCTGCTGCCCCTGCTGGCATGGGGACAGAACCCATGGGCAGGCAGAGCTGGTGCGTGGGGACAGGACCCACGGGCAGTCAGAGCTCCTGCTGCTGCCCCGAGTTGAGGGTTAGGGCTAATTTTATAAGGCATAGGTATATGATTCATCTCTTTACAAGACAAAGGAAAGAACATGAAAAAAAGTTAAAATGGTATCAGTGCGGGTGGGGTCTGGTCATTGGGTGATCCCATGACTTTTAGACAAGAATCAAATCGGATTAAGTAAAGGTTAGAAAGGTTAGACGCCACCACCCTAAACCAGTTACATGAGATTGCCAGACAGCAACCAACTTAAGTTCTTGCCTTCCCCATTAAGAGCTTCTAGAGATAAGACCATTCCCCCTTCTTCCTGGCACAGAGAGGGAGGCATCTTCACAGATAGAGGTTTCCCTTAGAAATGTAAATGTTTCCCAACAAAGGGGCAAAACAAATTCCACTCCTTGGAGCCTGAATCTCATCTGTAGTTTTAAAACTAACCAGCCTAAAAATCCTCATCATAAGCCATTTTAAAATTAAGCAGCCTAAAAATCCTCATCAGGTTGACTGGGGCTCCATTCTGAGATATAAGATGGCCTGTCCTACCCCAAGCCAGTTGCCCCAGAGTGTTTACTCTTCCCTCATAAAGTACCTCTTCCTAAGGCACTAGACAGGCCTGGGTGAGAACAAGAAGAAAATAGGCAAGTTCTAAAAGGAAGACACATGGGGTGACCTCAGAAGAATGTCTGAATGCTGGTGTGGGGTGGAGCCAGGGGTATGGTGATGTGGAGGGTGTACTATTGCAAAGCCAAATGAATTTGTTTTCTAAATCACACTGTACCGTAAGTAGGCTTTGGGTGCCTGCTGAGTTGATATTCAATGTGCTAATGTATGTTAAATTGTCCGGCCATAGTGATAAGAGATTGCTCTCATTTCCTTGAAGATAATAATAGCACATTATGCACTTTTAAAACCATGTCATTTTGCAAAAGCTGTTCCATTTCTTCAATAGTTTCCTCAATATTTTACTTCTTTCTGATTTTTTCTCTCTCCTTCTTCTCTTATCTTTTTCTATATTCTTTTTCTATCTTATTTTCCCAGCTTTTCTCTATTTTTTATCTGCCTCCCTTATTTGCTTCCCCTTGTCTCTTTCCAAAAAGAAGATGAGAAGGAGGATGTTGTAGGGGTAGAAAACTTTTTCCTTCTTCCATTCTAGGTTCTTTGATTGGTCTAATAGTTAAACTGACATAAGACAGATTAATAGGAGAAAAACAAATTTCATAAGTGACAAATAGAAATGGCAAGCAATAGTATATATTGGAGTATATGAGGAAGCCATTTGGTGTAAACCTAATTTGGCCTGACTTTGTTTTTTTCCAAAAGGGCCTGGCATGGCCGTCGAGCATGCATTGTATATCTGCTTTAAACATTTAATATGGCAAGAACAAATGGCCTTAAGATAAAGGTGCAACTCCCCCCACCCCCACATTGGCATTTCCTTAAGGATAAGCATCTTTCCTTAGGCTAGGAACTGATTGCTGCGCTCACCTTTGACCACCCAGTGCACCTGTGACCACCCAGCCCCAGACAACAGACCTGCCACCTGCTGTGTTCACTGAGACAGCAGACCTACCTGCTGTGTCCGTCAATCGCTGTGCCCACAGAGCAGTCTTGCAGCTGTTGTAAAAGGGAAATTTCAAGCATATGTGAAACATCCTCTTTGGGGGTATATAACCACTCCGTATACCTCAATTCTTTGGTGCCCTTTCTTCCTTAAGGAAGAAAGGCCCCAGGCCATGGTCCTCATATTTTAGCTCAGAATAAACTAACCCGAATTTTCATTTATAGATTGGCTATGGATTATTTTTGTCGACATGAGTATGGTGGTCCAATAAAAGCATGAGACTCCCTGGCAGTCAGATGATGGCTTATATCCTGAGCTAAAGAGAAGGCAGTAGGCATCTGAGGCTTTAAAGGGGAGGAAAACAATTCTCAGGAAGATGAAAAGAGCAAATGTTTGGAAAACAAATACTTGCCGAGCCATGCAATGAGTCTTTCTGATATAAAAAGTTATCTCTGATAATAGTTCTCTTCCTCGTACATGCTCCCTATTTAAATTATTTTAGGCAGTTAAGGGGGAGGTAAAGAGCTTTTCCTGAATCTGTCAGGCTGATTGTTTTCAGCTCAAAATAAAGTCTACAAGCCAGTGACACATTCTGGGGTGGCATATTCTGTTCCTCCTCAGTGTCATCACTTTGTCCCCCTTGTTCTCCCAGCCTTTCCTATCCCCATATTCTCTCCTCTCATGTTCTCTCCTTTACCACCTTTGCTGATCTTTCGAAGAATCCACCCACTCCCAGTCTGATCTCCTCCTCTGTGGCAAAATCATGGCCAACACAAGCTGCCCCTATGGTTCTCTGGGAACTGGACGGCTGTCTGCTCAGCTTGGATGATGCTGCAAATATGTTAGCTCTGAGAAGAGGCTCTGAAGTCAACAGAAACAGATGGAACCAGCAAATCATACCTGGTTGCTGCTGTTGGCTAAGAGGCTCCTGTTTTTGAATTCCACACTAAATTTTATTTTTGATATGATGTGCATGCCAAGGCTAAATTTGGAGTGACACAAACATCTTCATCCAGTTAAGAACTGATACCTTCTTCAAGCACAGGGCAAAGGCTATTTTGTTCAGATATGCCTCATCTCTATTTTGTATTAGAAAGAGTATCAGACTGGAAATCAGCAAGTCTAAATTCTAACCTCACTTTTATCACTTTTTGGCCTTGTAATCTTAGAGCAATCACCAAATCTTCTGGAACTCTATTTTCCTAATGTAAAACAAGGACTTAAATCCCCAGATATTGCAAACTGGTGGCCTCTAGCCATATCTGAACTCCAAATGTGTCATGTTGGTCCACATGGTATTTATAAAATGTGAATTTAAATGATTTTTATAAGGCATGTGATACAAAGTTTGCTCTGTCCTCAGACTTTCTATCCTTTAACACTTCTCAAGTTATCATGATGTCTTTATCTATCCTACCTTGGTTGACATTTGAGATTTGAGTAGATGAGCTAATGCTAAGATTCCTTCCACTACTAATATCTTTGATTCTATATTGAGTATATCAAAGTGGTTCCCACATGAAATCAAATATTTGCCTGAAAATAAAAAAATTTAGACAATTGTCCAAGCAATGCCTAATATCCTGGTATTTTCCAACATGTAGCCATTGTCACATTGATATTATGCTCCATCACCCAACAATATTTACAGGCCTTTAGTTGTTCCTGGTTCATGCTGTGCACTCTAATAAATCCATCCAAGATGGCATTGGTGATTTCTAAGTGCTTACATACTCATGGAGGTTTAAGAGTAAAGGTCCTTAGAACTACAGGCATTTTAAAGAGTTTTTACTTCTTCCTTGAACATACGCAGAAGCATAAACATCTAATGAAAATGCTGTGCTTAGAAGTGACGGTGGCTCTGCTTTTGCCAGTAGAGTGACTAAGTGGCTCCTGCCTGACTTTCCAGTGGACCTATCATAGACTGTGGTGATTGGCTAATGTTGACACAGGTGGAGATTTTGGGTCAACAGAATTCTGGTTTCCTATTTCTTAAACTGTATACATACTCTGATTTTTATAATAAAATAAATTGTCTTCTGGATTGAGGATTGGATAGAGCTAGAAATAGTGGTTAACAGAGCAGGGCTGGCTGCTGAGTCCAGGGCTCTTGTATTGGAGGCAGTCTCTGGAAAAGCATCCAACTCGGACACACCTCTGAGTTGAGACTTGACTGGATAGGCTTCAGCCCTCCTTAAATGGGTTATTTTTTGAGAAAAGAGAAGTTAACCTCCTGGGAGAGAGTGGACTGGATGCTGCTTATGACAATCAGTCAGCAGGACCCTGATCCCCTCAGAGCAGGACTCTGATTTTAAGAGTGAGCTAGATTAATGGCATGCAGCCCTTTCAGCATTCAGTTGCCTGGTTAGGAAGTGTCCACAACTTTTACCTCAGGGATGAATAGACTCTTAATATTAACAACCTGCTTCTTCTCACTTCATCATTCAATAATTTATTAAAATACCAATTAACTACAGAATAGCTTGCTAGGCTCAGGACACACAAAGAAGACCTATACAAAATTAGTCTATATTATTATGTATTATTTAAGCAAATATGTAATTACGTATTTTAAAAAGTAAATTATATAAACATTTGTTAAAATGCCTGCTCCAACATCACCTACCTGTGATCTTGGGGGAGTCACTTAACTCCTTTGTGCTCAATCCCCTCCATTAGATTCTTTCAATATTCCACAGATACTTACTGAAATGGTGCTATGTGTTTGGCCCAGAGACTATAACACTGAACATGATAGACTGTCAAAAAAAACAAATTCTGCATACAAATAAACCAAAGGAAAAAGATGAATTTATTGCAAAACTTTTGACCTGAAAGCCAGGAAACTCAAGGCTATGAGAACCATGAGTTCCAAGTTGCTCACAGACTAGGGAATTTTTATGGGGTAAATGTGGAAGTTATTTGGCTCTTTCAGTTGATTGGTTTTATTGTCTTTCATTTATTAGCTCTAATAGTATGTGTGTATTATTTGGGATTTTCTATATATAGAATCATGCCATCTGCAAGTATATGGACAGTGTTATCTATTCTTTTTTATGTGGACGCCTTTTATTTCTTTTTCTTGCCTGATTTCTCTGGCTGGCATTTCCAGGGTGATGTTGAATAACAATAGTGAAAACAAGTTTCATTGTCTTGTTCTTGATCTCAAGGGGAAATTTTAGTCTTTCACTATTAAGCATGTTATTAGCTGTGGCTTTCTCATAATGGCCTTTATCATATTGATGAAGTTGTCTTCTATTCCTAGTTTTCAAAGTATTTGTTATCATGAAAGCATGTCTGATATTTTCAAGTGCTTTTTTATCTATAAATTAAAATGATCATGTGCTATTTATTCCTCATTCTATTAATGTGACATATGCACTGATTCATTTCTTATGTTGGACTACAATAGCATCCCTGGAAAAACCCCACTTGGTAATTGTGCATAATCTTTTTAAGATATGGTTTAGGTTTGCTACACTTTTGTTGACTATATTTGCATGTATGTTCATGAGGAATATTGTTCTGTAGTTTTCTTTCTTGTTGTATCTTTGTCTGGCTTTGGTATCAGGGTAAAACTGGCCTCATACGATAGTTAGGTAGTGCTTCCTTTTCTTCCATTCTTGTCAGTCAGGTCTACTAGTGACAAACTCTACGAGGTTTTTCACTGTCAGTTTTGAAGAATAGTTCTATTAAATGTAGTGTATAAGTCAACAGTTTACTTTCAGCACTTTCGAAATCTCATTCTTTCTGATCTCCGTGGTTTCTGACGAGTAATCAGCTGTTAATCTTATTGAGGAATCTTTGTACATGATGAGTTCCTTCTCTCTTGCTGCTTTGAGGATTCTTTCTTTTTCCTTGGCTTTCAACAATTTGATTATAAAATGTCCCAGTGTGGATATATTTCTAGAGTTTCATTGAGCTTCTTAGATGTTTAGATTTGTGTATTTTCTCAAATTTACAAAGTTTTCACCCAACCATATTTCTTTAAATATTCCTTCTGCTCCTTTCTCTCTCTTCTCTCCTCCTGGGATAACCATTATATGTATATTTTGGTACACTTGATGGTTTCCCACAGGTCTTGTAGACTCTTCATTTTTCTTATTTTTCTTTGCTTTCTACTCAGATTGGATAATTTCAATTGATTCCTCTTCAACTTTGCTAACTTTTTTTCTTCTAGCTGCTCAAATCTGCTATTGAAAATTTCTGGTGTGTTTTTCATTCCAGTTGTTGTACATTTCTGCTCCAGAATTTGTTTGGTTATTTTTTATAGTATCTATCTCTTTATTGACATTTTCTATTTGTTTCTAGATCATTTTCCTGGTTTCCTTCAGCTTTTTGTCCATGTTTCTTCGTAACTCATTAAGCATATTTAAGACACTTGATTTAAAGTCTGTTTAGTAAACCATTATCTGTGCTTTCTCAGTGACAGTTGTTAATTTCTTCTATGAATGGGTCATAATTTGTTGTTCTTTGCTTGTGTCACAATTTTTTGTACAAAACTGGATTTTTTAATATTATAACATAATAGCTGTGCAAATAGAGTCTTCCTTCTGAAGGTTTTCATTTTTAATTTTTTTTTGTTTGTTTAGTGACTTTTCTAAACTTATTTGTAAAGTCTGTATTCTTTGTGATGCAAAGTCTTGTTCCTTTAGCTTGTGTTCAACTAGTGCTTTGACAGAGATATCCATGGAGGTCAAAATCAACATGGAGGTTGAGAGAGAGAGAACTAAAGACCTCTCTGAGGCTTTGCAGATTGTCTCTGTGCTAAGGCTCTCTCTCACCACTTAGCCAGACCATTTACTACTGTGCCTTAGCCTTTACTTCCTGCTTGCACTGAGCCTAGAGCCAGGGGTTAAAACTTAGGACTTTCTCATGCATTTTCTGATCATGCATCCTGCCTTGGCTGTGCAGCTGGCTTTCTAATGTGAGAGCTTTAGAACACCATAGACCTTCTTAGGTGAGAGCTTTTGAAAGCCTGACGAAACTTTCTCCCTCCTTTCTCCTGTTCTTCTGGTGCTCTGTTGTATGCGCCAACCACACTCCTTTTTTTCCTCTCCTTTTTTTTTTCTTTTTTGAGGAAGACTGGCCCTGAGCTAACATCCATGCCCATCTTCCTCTATTTTATATATGGGACACCTGCCACAGCATGGGTTGACAAGCCGTGTGTAGGTCCACACCCAGGATCTGAACCAGTGAACCCCGGGCCTCTGAAGCAGAACATGCAAACTTAACTGCCGCGCCACTGGCCAGCCCCAAATTTGTCCTTTTTTAAGTGGCTTATTACCATATTCTTTTGCCTGAGGTGGTTGCAGTTTGTTCATTTATCTTAGAATGTTTTTGAGGAGTGCCCACTGCTTTTTTTGTCTTGAATGATTTCTGATTTAGACAAAACAAAGACAAGCACCTTGTGTTACTCCTTCACTTAACCCCCAGAAAAGTTAGAACAGAAAGCTGTTTTCAAATAAGGTCTAGTCTGATTCTGCCAGAATCAGGGAACATAGCCCCACATTTTGAATTCAGGCTGCTGCTTCCAAATTGATGCTGGACTGAGGAGGGGCTGGGGCAATAACTAATAAAAAGGCCACAAATCTTTCCTACCATTTAAAGTTGTGTTTTTTTAAATTCTGTGTTCATTTATTTGCTATAAACTTTTGACTATTTCTCAGAGTTCTGATAAATTATTCTGACAGTTTTTGCTTGATTTTTCAATGTTTCTGTTAAGAGAGAGGTGATTGGAGCTGCCTATTCTACCATTTTCACTGACATCTACTTGTGCACAGGTTTTGATGTGAACATAATGCTTCTACTCTCTAGGATAAATCTCCAGGTGTCCAATTTCTGGGCCACAAGGTAGCCACATGTTTATTGTTTTAAGGAAATCCAAACAGGTTTTCAGAGTAACTGTACCATTTCACATTTCCAACAGCAGTTCATGAGTGATCCAGGTTCTCAACATTCTTATCAGTGTTGTCATTTTTTTTTTTAAATTTAAGCCATTCTGATATGTATGTAGTTATATCTCATTGTAATTTTAATTTGCATTTCTCTAAGACTAGTCATCTTGAACAACTTTTTATGTGCTTATTTTCCATCTGTATATCCTCTTTTGTAAAATGTCACTCCAAAACTTTTCCCCTTT
The DNA here is from genome assembly GCF_037783145.1 of Equus przewalskii. Classification (NCBI taxonomy): domain Eukaryota; kingdom Metazoa; phylum Chordata; class Mammalia; order Perissodactyla; family Equidae; genus Equus; species Equus przewalskii. The sequence goes on along the minus strand of NC_091836.1, from coordinate 44,018,568 downwards.
TTAATGAGATTCTTTGTTAGTTTTGTTGTTGTTGTTTACTGCTGCATATTAAGAGATATTTATATATCCTAGATAGTAGTTCTTTGTGAGCTCTGTGGTTTACAAGTATTTTTTTTCCACACTGCATCTTGTCTTTTCAGCCTCTAACAGAGTATTCACAAAGGAAAAACATAAAACTTAAATTGATTTCTTGACCCATTTCCAGGAAAATGAATGCCTTTTTTTTTTTAGGGCCAAATAGAGGCAGAGAATCTTTTGCCTCTCATTTATTCTCCATTTAATTCTGACCTCTGGCCCTTTCTGCCCTGGGTCTTGGAAGTGTTTGACTTCCTCATCCTTTCTTCATCTCTAAACTTTCTTGATCCTGTGGAGATCAGAAAGTTTCCCATGATGTTCTCTGGGAAATGTGCATGAAGAAAAATCACCTTCTCCAACAGTTCTCTTTAGCTTAAAGAGAGGGATGTGTTTGGAATATACATTGTTGGCCACCAGCTTAAGGTATAAAATGCTGACATCACATACTTGTCTGTGACTTTTGCAGTGTCCCTGTTTCCTCTTCTCTTGCTTCCTTCCAGTAGCCATGAGTAGAGCTGTTACATAATTTGTGGGGCCCAGTGCAAAATGAAAATATAGGTCTCTTGTTCAAACATTATTCAGGATTTCAAGACAGTGAAAATTTCAAGCATGACATGGGGATCTTCAGAGCCTAAGGCCAGTGCAACTGCTCAGGCCACACACCCATGAAGTGACAGCATGCTGTTCCCTCTGCAAAACCTTCCCCTGGCCCACCCACCAAAGCTCTTAACTTGAGAAGGCAAGCTCTTTTCTGTGATTACCTCAGAGATCACAGTTCCATTGACGGAAGGAAAAATCACAATCGCTGCCTTCATGTGTCTGTGTGCTACATATGATCACTTATATTTGTCTAATTGTATTTACTTCCAAAGGCAATTTTACATCTGTCAATTCATTTGGTCACAAGACCAATGCTGTGATAGATGGGGAAATAATTATTATTGTCATTATCCCTATTTTACAGATGAGGAAAGTGAAGTAGAGAAGACAAGTGAATTGCCCAATGTCACATTCCAATTCATAACTGCCCTGGGATCTGAAACCCAGCCTCTCAACTTATGTTTAGTGAGGTACTTTTTTCACATGCCAGAATCTCAAGTACTACAGGTTTAGGATGTGTTTTAGGCTTTTTGAATCTTCAGAGCTGAAGATAGCGGTGACTCCTACAGAGAGAGGCCAGTGTTAGCCCATGAGGCCACAGCAGGGGCTGAACTTTGCCCTCTTTTAAAGAAAGGAGGAAACAATCCTGTCTTCGAGCACCAAGTGTTCTGCATCCTGGCATCATGATCAGCCTGATATATAGACTCTGTTCTCCTTAACTAAGGTGATCATAAATCCTGGTTTGCCCAGAACTGGCCCCAATTACACCTGCTGTACCATAGCAACTGTTAATAGTGTCCTGTTTCACTGTCATAAGCTTCTCAAGTGAAAGTTTATGATGTCCCACACTTAACCCCAAGTATATAGTGTCTCATGTATGTGAAGTAATCTTGGCATTTTTCTGATGCGCTTGATATTATCTATACCTGGGACTCAAGCTTGCCCACATCTGGCATAACAGTCTATGCCTGGATCTCTGCAGATCTTGGTTCATCAGCCTCGACTTTAGAGTCATTGGTGGTGACTTCCTGGATTCCACCTTGCTGCCAGCTTGTTCCCACAGAACAAGCTTCCATTCTTTGCTGTTAAAAAACATCCTAACATTTATCTCTCTCCAGTCTGACAACACCTTTCAATCTATCAATCAGCTGTGTGATATTTTCACTCACCTACCCTCTTCAAGTCTCAATTTCCTGGGTTATAAAATGTGAATAATAATGCTAACTCAATGTGGTTGCTGTAAAAATAAAATTAGATACTTACTCTTTGTTAAAAAGCATTAAAAACTGCAGAAGCTTTATTATTTTGGTTTATGTTCTGCTTTTACTGTCTCTGAGTCATCCCTGGGAGGAACTCTAGTCCTGGCTTCTCTTGGACAAGCCTGTCCCATTTTCACCCATGCCCATCATAACATCCCATCCTATCAGTAGAGAGATGTTTTGTGTCGAGCAGATGATGGCTTTTTATAGGTTGTTTATCCACATGTAATGAAGAAATGAGTAAGTATTATGTGCCAGGAACTCACTGCTACAGCATTCTCTTTCAATCACTCCGTCCCCTGGCACCCATAAATGCACTTCAAGAGGATTAGTGAATATCTGAGATTTAGACTCTGGCTATGGAATTATGCCCAGGTAAGTGAAGCCCACGGACTTTGTTCCATGAATGGTATTCCAACAGCTCAGCCACAAGCTGGTCCTCAGACTCCATGATGAGAACACTTGACTTCTACCTGCAGGAAGTAACAAATCTCCCCTAGACTCTAAGATCAGCCTTGACTGGAGGCAGAATGGAAGGTACCGCACCAGCTTCATGCCAGCTTCTTGGACTGAAGGCCTGATCCAGTCCTTGTTGGTAGTCCAGTCCTCATTCAGTGCCCAGGATCTATAAGCATGGCTCTTACTTTGTTGTTGAACCCACCCTGGGCCCCAATTCTTATGAATACATTTCTACTTTAGTGTCTGTTCTAGTAAACCTTCTAATAGCCCAGAGCCTCCTGGGCTTGAGGACTTGATGTTATCTCCCCACAGTTTTCCCCCCAAATCAGAGCTCTGATTCCAATAAGGCAGTTGGGATCCTGCTCCATGTGGACAGGCTCCCATGAAGTCATCCTGCCTGGACGTCTGAGTCTCACTTATGTGTTAGGGCACTCTTTCTTACTTTACCGGTTCCTACATTGCCATATCCACCTAGATGTCAGCCTTGCCTATCCAGTTGAAATCCTTCATTCATATCAACAGTCAGGTCAATTCACCTCACTTTCTGTTCCACCTAAATGGAAGGGGCCAGGTGAACTATTCAATCTGAACCTTTATTTGATCTGCCTCTAGCTTACTAGTTCTCATGGTTGTTAGCTAAAAACTAACCAATTTAGAAAACTATGCAGTATTAAATTGTCTTATTTAGTGTTGAACAATTTTGCTTGAAATTCCATCCATCATATGTGACTCTAAGAGCTCTTATATACCCTAGCCCTACTTTGCTCTTTAAGACAACCTGCCCTATTCTGCAGAGGATTGTTGAAGTGGAGAAGTACCTGTAGACAGAGGTTGTGACTTTGGGCACATTTGGCCCCTGACCTGGCAATCTTTCTCTGCTTCACATCTTTAAAGTTATACAGTTAATCTCAGATATTAGGTTTATTGCTCACCCCCATAGAAAAGCAAGCATTGGAAATAAAGGATAATAGACTCAATCTTGTATTGGAAACAATACTTGACACACTGTGATAACAGATGAGCCCAGTTAGACCAGTTAGACTCTTCTCTTCAAATACTGCAATTACCCAGCAACAGGGGAAAGACTTGGCAGAATAAATCACCTCCTGGAAAACAATTTCACACTAAACTAAACAGAGGAGAGATGAAATAATAAATGTATTGCATTGTCCAGTTTTTAACCTAGAGATTAATATATTAAAAAAAGTAAATCAATTTCAGCAATGCCTGAAACACACCCTATTTGGCAAAATCAGACAAAGAGGTCCAGGAATAGAAGACATTGTAAGATGATAAATATCTAATGTCAAGCCTTCACTCAACCACAGGTTTCTGAGAGATAATGCCAACTTGGTTACATCTGAGTGAGCATTGAAGAGGAAAGACATAGAGAAATACTAGAAGAAGGAAATAGCTATAGTAGATAGTTATAAGACAAAAGAAGCACAACATACAAATGTACAGGTATTTTTCAGCAAAAAGATTTCTCTGTAGGATTGTTAGACTCCTCCATTAGCATCTGGCATGACATCTTGAAAAGGTGTCTGGTTTTCAGTGAGGAATCAAAACAAAAGACAGAAAATCTCTCTTATTTTGCAAAACAAAGCTGTATTATTTTCCTCAGATGGATGGACTTACTTTACAAAGTTGATACTAATGGACTCAGAGATATCTGTAGGGAAAAATATTTTAATCCTTTGAAAATTGGGTATTAATGCCTTTAGATATATGTCAAGGTGGGGGGGGCGTATACAGAGCTCTTTGACTTTTGAAATCCTGAGACCAAATCTTTATTTGCTGGATCTGCTCCTGAGCACTAGAAAGCTGTGACAACAGAACAGTTGATGTGTGAAACATCTGTTAAAAAAAATTCAACCAAGTAAATTTGAAGACCTGATTGACTTTGTTAGGTGATTCATGAATTGGGCAACATTCCAATAATAGGTAGAAAGGCATTCTGGGGAATTATACAACTTGTAAAGTTTTTATAAGAAGAAGGATGGGGCAAGAGAGTTATTAGTAAAAGAAAAGAAAGATAATTTTAGGCCAGAATATCTTCTTTTGGGGAGAAAGGAACCACAGGAGTTTTATCACGCAGATTACTTCACTAATGCTAATCAGGAAATTTCAGATTGACTGTTTAAAGGTCACATTCCTGGGATAGGTTGAAAACTGTAATTAAGTCTTGGTTTGCTGTCATGGGAATAAAAGACTACATTTTGAGCCTGTTATCTATTTTTTTTAAACAATTTCCCCTGTTGATGAAACTCTCAGCCTAACTGAAAGATGTAATCAAAAATTAAGAAATAAGCACTATTTTCAGCTATCCCTCCATAGTACTCATAGCTTTTATTGATCCTTTGTGTGATATTCATAGGTCATGACATTTCTTGCTGAATCCCTGTGACATTCAGAGGCCATGACCTGAGGTTCACAGCTTTTAAGTTGCTCATTTTCTTTATTCCTTCTCTAACATTCCAGTCTTAGGGAGATCACCTGCCTGGCAGTTAGTGGCTGTGAACACATATTTAAAGCTTTGAGAGAACATAGCACACCAAGGGAATTATAAGCAGGATGATTCTCAATGTTTGAAGTGTACTTTGGAGCTATAGTCCCCAAGAACCAAGCCAATCAAAATCAAACAATTCCAAGAAAGATCTCATTGAAGAAATTATCTTTTTAAGCCAAGTGGCTTGCTCAGTGATCTTATGCAACTGAGTTTCAACTTCCCCAGAAGTGTTGATCCGAGTATAGCAGGTGGTGTTGGCCACAGCATAGACAACTTTTTGCTCAGGTAAAATATAATCAAGGTCTATGGTATTATCAAGAACAACCTTGGCCAGAAAGTCTAAAGACAGCTAATGTCTTAGGAATTGAATCTTCAATGTCTCCAAGAGTTAAAGACAGATTTCTGGTCATATTCTCATTTGTATTTACTCCTGACTAGGGAAGTGGGGATCTGTCAAAGGGAGCTACTTTTGAATTCGGAATACCTCCTGGTAGGTCCTTTCTAGAATAGTTAGGTCAACAGTTAGATAACCTAAGAGGCATTGCCCAGATATGTGCCGGCCATCTAGGCATTGAAAGACTCAAGAAGAATGATAAACACCACAGACAAAGATAAGTCCTGTCAAGGCACAATCCATTCCCATTAAGGTGGTACTGTTAATGTGGAGACAGGAGTTTTTAATGACAAATCCACCAATCTGAAAGATTTCTCCTGCTAGTAATGACCTAGGAGATACTGATGATCGCATTATCTTTTCAGGCCAATGCCAAAGCAAAGTAAAGGAAGAGAAGAAGAAAGGGTTTCATGTTGAGTTAAAGTATGAAGTCTTAACCTGGCATTTTGGGCAGCAGCAATCTACTTTGATGTCAGCTTCTTCTCTTTCTTGTCAGTTTTATTCAGAGATTTCCAGCATTTGTACAGGGCCAGGTGTCAGGTGGAACCTTCTTTAGCTATGAGATGTGTACTCAAGGCTCAATACCTTTTAGTTTTGTAGTAATGTCAGTGGTCAGGGGCACTTGGTAATGTTTCTTCCAACAAGGTTTGAAGGCTGTATTCCTCTAATAATGCTGCCAGAATACATAGTCACCATGTTCTAGACTGTGACCAACAGGATCTTTTGAATTTGGATCCAGGAAAGCTTTTTTACCTGTTGATAATAAGATTGAGCATAAGACATTAAAGCCTGGCAGTAGCTGGTCATACTCGCATCATACAACAAGAGACCAAGAGAAGATTTTAGACCAATAAACACTGGTCTGCTGGGGATTATCTCGTGAGGAGTGAGTTTATGTTTCCCAAAGGAGGTACCATGTACAGTTAGTAAGACCAAAGACAATGCCTTAGACCAGAGGAGTTTAGTAGTTTGGGCCATTGTGATGGCATCAGCCTTGTGGTAGGGAAATGTTGCAAATCATCTGGAAAACGTAGACACAGTAACGAGACTATATTGATAACCCATACCAAATGACAGTTGAATGAAGTCCAGCTGCAGGTGTTTAAACAATCCAGTGGGAGGATGTCTGTGTCCTCTAGGGACAAAAATAGTTTTTCTTAAATGTACTATGGTAGGTGAAGGAATGCTAAAAAGGAAAGCTTTCCTTATATCTGGGAAAAAAAGAACCAGCAATATTTTAAACACAAAGTCATAAAAATTATAATCTGTACAAATATAATCAAAGAAAGTTTAGCATCACTTATTTGGCAATGTTTCCCAAGAAATTTAACTAATGAATAAGACTAATTAATTTAATATTCTTCTTTTTATAAAGAGAGAACAAATCCTTTGAAATGTTTCCAGGGCCGTCTGGAAAACCTCAAAGTTATTTTGTTGTCAAAAGACTTCATTTTTGGAATTTGATTTTGGAAAGCTTGTTAAAAATATCCAAAACATGGTTTTAAAACACTTGCCTAAATAGTATCACAGATCATTAGGAAGCTTGATACTTACCTATTTAACCAAAGTAACAATAAAAGATTTCAAAGGCAAATACAGAATATATAGTTGTGAGCAAAACTTTTAATATTAAGAATACAGTTTTATGCAATTAAAGACCTTATTAAGTCAACACAGAAAATTACTTTGATAAAACTAAAAGTCTTTGTTTTCTAAACTGATTACTTTAAAAGAAAACTCTTTTATAATCTCTTATCAGAATTAAACCAATAGTCCAAGAAAACTATCCTTTTAACAGATGAAAGAAAATTAGTTTCATTTTACATAATTATAGTATTGATCTTAAAGCCTATTTCCAAAACCCTTATAATAATAATCCAGTTTTAAACCAGCTTAATTGCAGAGGTAAAAGTCTCTCTTTTTCTCCTCTTAATATTTTATTTAATTGGTCCTTCATAATAAAAAGTTCTAGTTTAGACAAAATTACTTGCTATTTCCCTTAAAAAATTCATATCCATATTTCATAGTTTTTCTTAATAAAAAATGTATCCTGCTTTCGTTGCATACAGAATTGTTTCCCTTATTATGTCTGGTAGCTTTAATTACACATACTAATTAGAATTCTTAACTCTTATAGGCCTTAATTTCTAGTGAAAACTGAGAGATAAGCAATTTTGGACAGTCTTCTGTATTAGCATTCTGTGGCTTAGAAAGTTTTATAAATAACTTTTATAATTTTTAGAAACATGCTTTTCAGCATGACATAAAACACATTTACTAACAATCTCAAATGTGTTTAATTTCTCTATAAAATGCAAAAAGTGGATAAGCCTATGTTCAGCATTTAATATTTCATTATTTTATCTTACTTGGAAATGAGTTAGATACACAATGAACGTCCTATCCCATTTAATTTAACTTAGCAGAACTCTAAAGTTTCAATTTACCAAAGATGTTTGGGAAACCATTTTTAAATATACATTCTATGTAATCATTGCTAAAGAGTTCACCTAAAAACTTTTTATTTCACTTACATATATCTGAATCATTTGCTCTGCAAAATTTTGTTTAGATTACCCACAAAAACTTCATGAGACATTAATCAAAATCATCCATCATTCTAAGATTTCTTTTGCTGATAAATTTTGCCAGAGTTACATGAATTTAACTAGTAAACCTGGGTAGACTAAAAGTTATCTGCATTATTTCCATTGTTAACTCTAAAGACATCTCTATTTTAATTAAATCAATAAACTGAAACTAGCTCTTATTTAACAAAGATTATTCCAGATCATGTGAACTTAAGAAAAAGTATTTCAGTTTTATATTTTGAGAGTTTTAAAATACCCAATCTTTAATTTATATAAGTGCTTGATTTTCTTTAAGCTAATTAAATAGAGCTCTTTTACAAATTAATTTTACAATATCATCTGGAGGTAGAAAATACCACACATTTATGACACACATATATATATAAACACAGACAAACACAATCAGAGACTTTAAAGGTACTAATATTTCTGGAGAAGACACTTAAGAGTTTTTATTTGTCCAATTTTCAAATATTTCCTCCATTTTTTGTTCTTTCTGATGAGAAATATTTGCATTTCAAAGATTGGCTCTTATGTCCTAGAGAAGATAGGGGTAGAAAATTTACATTATGAAGGCACAGAGAAGATATCATAGTCTTCTCTAAGATGGAGTTTGGGAGGCATATTTGCCTGTTATCAGATATCTAGGATAATATTTTTTCTTTTCTTTTATAATCTTGTTTCTAGTGTTCCAATATCTACAAGCATTTTGAGATAAATAAGGGAGGTTTGAGGATTAGAAAAAGACAGGTGAACTTTGAACCACTTTCTAGACCCACTCCTTTGGCCCTGCATGGATTTGAAAGACAAGGACAGTTGTTTTTAATTCCTCAAAGAACTGGGTTTCTGTCTAAATGATATCGAAGGACTGACACACCCATCTATCTTTGTTAGAAGATTTGTTTCCCTCTGGGCACATTTACCATAGAGAAGAGAAGCCCCCTAAAATTTCCTAGTGGGCTCTAGATATCATCTTCAAATTTGGGCATATTTATGATCATAAAATTATTAAATTTCAAATATATTGTCAATTTTCAGCCAAGACAAACAGTAAATATTTGCAGCACCATTTAATAATTCCTTTAATTTTTAATTTTGGTTTTCCCTTGGATGTTTAAGGAAATAATACAACAGTTTGCCAAAAAAAAAATGTCCTCAGAATTTTGTCAACTCTGAGAGGGGCCCATATGAGGGCATTTAAGTTGATCTTAAAAAGTTTGCATAGATCCTTTGAGGAAAATCTCTTTTCCAGTGTCTTAGTTGGTTACCAATGAAACATGGACCCCTGGGCCATCAAATTGATGGTGAACCCCTAGGAGGATGTAATGAGAGAGACCTAGGTATTGTTTTAGAAATCTTTTTTGTCTTTAATTTTTCATTAACCTTTTGCAATGAATCATTCAGTAAAGCTATTTTGGAATCCTGGAGTTTTTTGTAAGCTATCCCATTTCCATCAGCTATCCCATTCTGTTTGTTCAGCCTGGAATCCCTTGCTCTCAAGTACATTTCTTAAATGAGAAATCTTGTCTAATTGGAAATTTCCCCATAATGGACATTGTTAAAACCTTTACATTTTGTTAAATATCTGTAGCTTCCAGGACTAAAGTTGTTAAACAGGGGTGCCAAAAGGTAGCATGCTCAATTCTTTGGATATAAAGAATGCCATTTCTTTTAGTTAGCTCTTTGGGTCTCTTGGAGCCAAACTGATCCTTTTTCTACAGAAAAAAAAGACAAGCAAGCATGTGCATCTTAATATATTGGCAGTAACCAAAATATGTTACTGCATCCTGGCCAAGAGAAGGCTGTGTGCACCGACAACAATTCCCATGGAACCTTGGACTGGAGAAAGGACTGGACAAACAAACACCAAGGAATGGGGACTGTGTACTGATTTCAAACAAAAAGGAGAAGTGCAGCTGCCACCACAGCTCCCAATATGGAATTTAGAGAAGGATTTAAGAAAACGAGGAATTGTAGATTAAACCACCAACAGTTCCCAGCATGGAATCTGGGGACAGAATCAAAGGCTTGGGGTTTTTCACTATATCAGCATTAACCAACAGATGTTATTGCATCCTTGGAATAGCAATCTGAAAGTGTAGGGGCTTGACCCTGGGAAAAATCACCTGCCAGATCAAGTTGACTTGCCCTATAAGAGGAAATCAATTAGATTGAGAGCTTGAATGCAAAGAGAGAAGAGCTTAAACCAAAAGGAACTTACCAATGACCCTTGAAAATGGTGGGAAAGTGAACTCAAAAGGGGATTTGCAGGTGCCATGCCTGTGTTTCTCATTGTCTCTGAATATCATAGGCTCACTTAAATCCCTCTACTGCCACCAAATCTGTTAAAAAATAAAATTCAACTGAGTAAACTTCAAGATCTAACTGACATTATTAGATGATTCATGAATTGGGCAGCATACCATCTAGCAAGACGAAAGTTGCTCTGAGGAGTTACACAAAATAGAAAGTTTTTATATTTTATAAGAAGAACTATGGGGCAAAGGAATTATTAGCAAAAGGGAAAAAAAAGAATTATTTTAAGCCAGGACATCTTCCTCTTGGGGGAAGGGAATGGCAGGAGTTTTATTACGCAGATTACTTCACTAGTGCTAATCAGGAAATTTCAGGTCAACTGTTTAAAGGTCACATCCCTGGGATTGGTTAAAACCTATAATTAAGTCTTGGTTTGCTGTTGTGAGGGCAAATAACTCCATTTCGGGCCTGTTATTTCTTTTTTTTTTTTTAACATGCCAAATTGTATTCTAAACAGTAGAAGTTTCCTAATAAACCAGGATGGCTGCTTTGCTCTCTATCAAAGGTGGCAGATGAGATGTTTACTGGAGTAGACAGAACACCTGATCTAGGATTTCTGCTTTTTGAATACATTAAATTCTTTGTATTTACATGGAGAAAGTAGAGAAGGGCTACATTTCAGTTATCTACAGTTGTGTAGCAAACCAGTCTAAGATTTAGTGGCTTCAAGCAACAATAATTTACTGCTCACATTTTTTGTGTCAGGAAGTGGGACATGGCACAGCAAAGATAGCATAAGTCTTCTCTATGATGACTGGGACAACAGGTGGAGTGGTTGAAACCTCTGGCGATGGCAGGGGCAACTTAACTGGCACCATCTTTCTGGGCTTTGAGCCTGGCTGTTGGCTGGACTCCTTGTTTCTTTTTGATGGGGAGTCTATTGGGGCTGGAATGTCCAAGAGGGCTTCTCCACTCACATGTCTGTTTTTTCTGGCTAGAATGAGTGAAACAGATAAGACTTGCCAGATGTCATTCTCTCTCCACAGTGCATCTTTCTTGCTTATCTCGGGCTTCTCATAGCTGTATCAGAGTAGTTGAGCAACCATTCTAACAGACAGAAAGTACAAGTTGCCAGTCTTGTGTTTTTTTTTTTTAAAGACTTTATTTTTTCCTTTTTCTCCCCAAAGCCCCCCGGTACATAGTTGTATATTCTTCATTGTGGGTCCTTCTAGTTGTGGCATATGGGACGCTGCCTCAGTGTGGTTTGATGAGCGGTGCCATGTCTGCACCCAGGATTCAAACCAAGGAAACACTGGGCCGCCTGCAGCGGAGCGTGTGAACTTAACCACTTGGCCACAGGGCCAGCCCCACAAGTTGCCAGTCTTTTAAGACTCATGCCTGGAAACTTGCACAGAGCAATGTCTGCCATATTGTATTGAGCTAAGCAATCGTCATGAAGCCCACTCAGATTCATGAGGAGAGGAATTAGCCTCCTTATCTCAGTTGAGGAAGTAGTAAAGAATTTGCAGCTATCTTTCATTTACCACAGATCATAAAGTGTTGGTGAGGAAACTGGAAAGGAGTAGGTTAGAGATCTTCCTGATTTTGCTAAAAGATATTCAAGGGCTATCCAAATAGCCAGCCATGGTAGTCTAATAGTTAAGATTCACCACTCTCACCACCATGGCGTGGGTTTGTTTCCCAGTCAAGGAACCACACCACCTGTCTTTCAGTTGCCATACTGTGGTAGATGTGTGTTGCTGTGAGGCTGAAAGCTATGCCACTGGTATTTCAAATACCAGCAGGATCACAAATGATGGACAGATTTCAGCAGAGCTTCCAGACTAAGACAGACTAGGAAGAAGGACCTGGCCACCCAGTTTCAAAAAAAAAAATTTGGCCATGAAGACCCTTTAAATAGCAGTGGAGCACTGTCTGACATAGCACCAGAAGATGAAAGAATGAGGCAAAAGATCAGGCAGGGTTCCATTCTGCTGTATACAGAGCCGTGGCAGTAACAATAAAACTATCCAAATAAGTTCTCTGACAACTGTTTGTCTCAAACAGCCCAGTAGCATTCTGCTCAGGTGATGAGTGAGGGCAAGAGACAGGACCTCCTTGGCTGATTTCCAAAGAGGCAAGAGCCAGAAGAGCAGCCCCTGTGTCACTAATACAGGGCCTCTGAAATGGGGCAGGAGATAGGACCCGGGATCTTGTCTGTTTTTCTGTAGCAACACTCACCAGGTGCCCTCACTTGATCCTCTTCCATCACCACCCTCAAAAAGTAGGGTTGTACAGGCAGCCAAACTTAGGTTCAATTAACAATAAAATTATTTTATATTTACATAACCCTTATAGTCTTTAACAGAATAAGTTTATCTACATTTATGCTGGGAATGAGGGTATTTCATACATAAAGAAAATTGAAACTTCAAGATAATGAAAGACTTGTCCAAGTCATAGACTAAAGCTTGCTCCCCAAGCCCCAAACTGGAAGCCTGAGTTCAGACACAGAGTCCAGTGTTCTTCTGGGTCAGAGCCCTCTATGAACTCAAGATTCCCATATTTCTTCTCAGTTCTGTTCTGATCTAAGTGTGCTATATTCCAATGTCTTGGTATGTTGCCTCCTTTGGAACCCTAAATACATCAGTCTCTGAATTATAGTTCCAAGGGTTTTGCTTGATTTATATTTTTGCCTTATTTGAGACAATCATTTCTGCCTCCTCAACCTGACCTGTTAGTTACTGATAACAAGAGAGGCCATTTATCATGTTAATGTATCATTTTGTGACCTCTAATTTATCAGTGCTTTTGGATAAGAGACCCAGGAAGTCATTACCTCCTGTAGCTGACTTGTTCATGAGATCATTTAATGTAACACATGACGTTTCTGCCGAAGCATCTGTCTGGTGGTTGTGTTGTTATCACCACCCTCCTCTCTGCCTCATTGTAGTTTGCGGGCAATAACCACCCAGCATGCTCTGGGCCTTGCTTCCCTTTCTGTTGATTAGATCTGCCTTCCACAATTGCTTGACATACAACTCTGTTACTGTGAGCATTCAGTTTCTTGAGGAATAACTTCTGAGTGACGTGGGAGCAGGGAGGAGTGCCCCACTGTATTCAGCCCCTGCCACCTTCTCCCCGAAATCATCCTTTCCCCCCCACAGCCAAATGTCTCAGCTAAAGGAACACGGTCCTGCTGCACCAGTTGAGAAGAGCTTCTCTGATGTGTACCAACCTTCCAACCAGAATAGCATGAATGAAACTCATTTGCAGCTTCTACAGAGATGGGGCAGTGTTTACACACATTCTCAGGGCTCAGACATCAGGACACTTTTGATAGCAACTCTCTCTGATTCCCTCAGGCCAGTGTGGGTGACTGTGAGCACAAATCAGGAGCAGGTCAATGTAAAGCACAAACCCCAAAGGCTTGGTGTTACAGCTACTTCTATCTCAGGAAGTTCTGACAAAGGGATTCTGCCATGGGAGACAAAGAACACTGGATCAGGGTTCAGAAAGTATGGGATCTGATCTCATTTTTTCCCTCCTACATTTGTTGTAAAATTTTCAAACATACCTAAAAGTTTTAAATCTTTTACGTTGAAAACTCATATACCTAACAGCTAGATAATCAACATTTTACAGTTCTTTCTCTAATATATATCTGACTATCTACTCCTCTATCCAACAATAAACCTATTTAATCTTTTTTATGGATTTCAAGGTAGGTTTCAGACATCGGTAGACTTTTTCAAAAATACTTCTGCTTACATATCAGTAATATTTGTTCACCATTTAGTCACTGTTTATTTTTATCTCTTTAGAACACACAACAAAATGCACAAATCTTCAGTGCATCATTAGATGAAATTTGACAAATGCATAGTTCTCTGTTATCCAAATCCCTGTCAAGATATGGAATGTTGTCATCACACCATGTGTTAGTTTTCTGGGGCTGCCATCACCACAAACTGGGTGGCTTTAGACAATAGAGATGTGTTCTACAGTTCAGGAATCTAGAAGTCCCAATTCAAGATGTCATTAGGACCCTGCTTACACTGAAGCCTCTAAGGAAGAACTCATCCTTGCCTCCTCCTAGCTTCTGGTGTTTGCCAGCAATCCTTGGTGTCCCTTAGTTTGTAGACATACCACTCCAGTTTCTGCCTCCATCTCTCCTCTGTGTGTGTGTGTGTGTATATCCAAACTTCCATCTTCTTATAAGGACAATATGCATGGTATTTAGGGGCCCCCTATTCCTTTATGACCTCATCTTAACTTGATTACATCTGCAAAGACCATGTTTTCAAATAAAGTTACAGTCATAGTTACCCCAGTGGAAAGGCAATGACCAGACTCTGTATACAGAACCACTGCATGTACAATTTCCATTAAATGGAGTGTAAGTGCTGAATTACCTCAACAAATGCTTCCTGGGCTCAGCAGAGAGCTGCTTTAGTGTATTGTGTTCTCTCCCAGAGCTCATGGACAAGTGTACTGAGCCCAGAGTCGGAGGGGAGATTTCTGTCAACTCATTTGGGGGCCTCAGGAGACAGCTGCTGCTTCCACCGAGGAAACCCATTCTTTCTGTAGCTGCTGAGATCTACTTTCACCCTGTCAATAATTCAAGTTTCAAAATGACACCTGAAGGGTTTTCTGTCCTATCTATGAATAGCTTTTGCCAATACAATTCATTCATTGAGAAGAACTAACCCAAATAGAGTAGCTAATAAACACCAGGGATGGCACTAGAAACCCTGCACATGTTATCTCATTTAATCCTCATAGGACCTCTATGATATCTACAACAGTTCAGGTGCAGAAACAAAGGTTTCTGCAGAAAGGTTCAGAGAGGTTAACTAATTTGCCTGGGGTTACACAGATATGGTAGATAGTGCTAGAATTTGAATTCAGATCTCTCCAGCTCTGACAGGTGTTTTTCTTTCCACACCTCTGGCTTACATGTTTACTTATCTATGTGCCTGAATGATATATTATGTTTGTTGTTATCTTCATATGTTTACTCCCCCATGCCAAGCCTCCATTTCAAGCAGAGTCAGGCCTTTTCATATTTATGATCCCATGGCCAGGGGATTGTCTCAAGGAACAAATCAAAAGCAGTCTATGTTTAGTGATCACTTGTATCAATTACAAAAGCCCGTATCCACCATAGATGGACATAGATATGGTAAATATTCATGAAGTGGAGTGGGTAGAGAGGTTGAGAGAACAAAGAGAGAGGGAAAAGATACCCCAAGGCTGAGGTTGAGGAGAGACATATGAAACTCTGTTGGAGTGGTGGCCCCAATCCAAGCTTCCTGGCAGTGTCCAGCAGTTGATAAGATGTCCGAGGGAGATGCATGAATGGCAAAGGCATAAGTTCCCACACAGCCTGATAAGGAGCTCAGGCCCTAAGTCTGCACGTTCATCTTAGACCTGAAGAGGCCACATTGCCTGAGACATCTGATAGCTCTGCAGGGACCTGTGAAAACTGATGACAGGTATATGAGATGCTGAATTTCCCATGAGCCTAGTGCACAGAGCTCATTGCCAAAATTAATATGATCAATGTAAACAAAACAATAAGGAAGCTCTTGTCCAGCCAAGTGCAAAGTTTATCATTACATTATTACCTTTGACATCAGCACTCTGCACTAGCCCCCTGAATTACAGTGTATTGGTCACAGAGCATTCTGACATTATCTCAGCTGGTATTCCTTTATTAGACCTCAAAGATTAAGGGGCTTGCCTAGTTTGGGACTCTGGTGTTCTTTTCCCACATCTAGTGCTTTTCATAGCATCTTAGATGAATGGGAATGCCAGTGTCTGTGGGATCCTCTGATGAGGAAGGAGTTGTGTCTGGATCAGAGGGGCAGTGTGGGCTAGAGGTAGGGTATGGGTTGTGGACCTTTCAGGATGTAACAATATAACTGGCACATAATATGCATCTGGCTGTGTGCCCACTATTCATCCAAACCCTGCAAAAGATTTCTGGGAAACCAGAAATCACATTCACCATGACATAAATGGCATTGACACGTCAGGTGGTCATTTGCCTTGGCAGAAAGATAAAACATTTTAATCCCTGTGTACAGATGTATTTTCCAGAAACTGCAGGAAGCATAGGAATGACTGATTCTGTTCTGTAGGCACTATGGTATGGGCCTTAGTTTCTTCATCTGTGTGATAGTATTAAATGAAAGAATGTATTACAGTGCTCAACACCATGCCTGACACATAAACACTGAATAAATATTGGGTATGATCTTATTGGCCTACTCTCCATTCTCTGAGAACTCTCTATGCTTTCTTACATCTGTTCCTAGGCCCATCTGCCTACAGCACCCTTCTTGCTCTTCTCCAGTTGAGAAAACTTACACATTTTTAAATAAATATAATATCTAACATTTCCTAGATGCTTACCATATGCCAGGTACTATTCAAGTGCTTTATTAAAATCAACTTATTATGTAATCATAACAACCTGATGTTGTTATTATTATCCCCATTTTATAGAGTCACAGAGAGGTTAAATCACTTTTTCCAGGTCACACCGTGGGGAAACATGCCCAGAAGATGTCACTTTCTCTGTGAAGTCTTTCATGGTGCACCACATCCACAATAATTATTTCTTCCTCTATATTTCCAAGATACAGGAGGTTTAAATTTTGATTCTTCTATATCTCACATATTTTATCCCATAGCACCCTCTGTTTCCATTATTATAGCATTTAGCATATAATGTAAATATTTAATTGACTGCCTTCTCCCCAATGGGGCAAGGACCACTGGCTGCCTCATCATTGTCTCCCTTGCACCTGACATAATGCTTTTTCTTTGAGAATAAATAAATAAAATATTTATTGGTAAGATCTCTGGACTTTTAGTAAATTCCCCCAGAGGATTTGGATCCACACCAAAAGTTGAGACATTAATAATTTGCTTCTGAATCACACTTCTTTTAAATGGAAGAGCTGAGATTTGAAACAGATCTTTCTCTCTCCAAAGACTTGGAGCATCCTCATTAACACAGTGTCTTTCTTGGCACCCCCTAAGGAATTTCTAATTGGTTTTGAGACAAATCTAAGTCACCCCGTGACTAGATCTTTAGCCCCAAAGGTTGCAGCTGGCTGCCATTGTGGCCAACAGAGTTTTCATCTGGAAAAGTTATATGGAGAAGAGTACCAGACATGAGCTGCACATTGGGCCACCTAAAGTGCTGGGAATGTAAAGACATGCTACCATGAGCACTTGTCTTCCCAGCCCACAATGTTGGCTTTTCCACAAAGACTTTATTGAGTGATATTAGCAAGTCACATTATCTTGTTGGGCCACAGCTTCCCCACATGCAAAGTGAGATGGCTGAGCAGGTGATCTTGCAGTTCTGATGGGCCATCATGCTAATTGCAGGGCACTCTGAGTTCTTGGAAACTCAAGAAGGTGATGGTGATGACAACGCCATTGTAGTCCCCCTATAGACTCAAGTTTCAGGGAGCTTTGGGTGTTCTTACTTGCCGATATATAGTCCAGGTTACATCATCTTGTATGATTTAATATTGGTGGGTTTTTTTTTTTGGCTGAATCTAGGACAGCCATCATCAGAAGGATCTTAATCGTTAAATATTTATCACTGTTTTTCAAAATAATTACAGGTTAATAATGATAACATAAAAATAATAATGCTGAGAAATGTTGAAAATTCAGCAGATTTTACTGCCTGTCAAAGCAAGAAAATCCAATGTAGATGATTAAGTCTTGTGGCATAATGTCCTCAGACTAACCACCAAAGACCTTCTCAGAGACAAGACCTTTATAACATTGAAGATGGACTCCTCTATAGATATAATCAAAGGGACAGCATTCTTGTAAAACTATCTCCAAGACCTAAGGTAAGAGTGGGACTTGTGAATGCAAAAAACCCCACAAATATGATAAGAAGAAGTGATTGACTGTTGAACTTGTCTTGCTAATGCTTTACTGTTTGGTTGTAGTGGAGCTTGTTGCAGGCTCACCTCCAGTCCACTTTTGTTTCTCTAGGAATTGTGTTGATGAAACAGCTGCATGAGGATGAGAAAAAAATAGTATAGATCACAAAAGGCCCCAAGTTTTTATTTAAGGTGTTCTCATGATGATTTTTATCACTTTTCTGAAAAGTGTTCTAATTCCTTTGTCTGGAGCCCTGACCACTTGTCTTAAAAACTCTCAAGCCCTCCAGGTGAGCAAGTATGTCTGCATTTACTCAAGGACCCACAAAAATTGCCTTTATTGACAAGTAAGTCATAGCTACACTGTAATAATCATCATGATTGGAAGGTAACTCAGAAATGTCCCACTTGTCAGAGAGGGTTCTCACACATGATGAAATCAGAGCCCATGCTCTCCTTCAGCATGCTAGTGAAAGCTTTACCAGCCTCTCCCTTGTTCTTCTCAAGGGCTGCAACTTTCTCCACTAAAAGTGATGATGACCACCACAGTGTCTGATTCACAGCTTCATAGATTACCTACAGGCCAGCAGAACACAATCGGGAATTTTATAGAATCCCACTGATTTTCAGTAGGGATCAAAAGGCATCTTCCTTCTTGCCCCTCATCCAGGAAGATGAGAAAAGAAGAGTAATGGCTGTCCCATGTAGAATGGGTTATATACCAAAGATCACCCTGTCTCTGGGCAGGAAAGCAATTGTTGCCAGAGGAAACACTCTCCAAATCTCTTTCAGGTTGAAATAAGAATGTGATGAGAAATTAGAGAAGAAAAACATTACCAAGATTTGGCACCAAGAGAGTCTAGTGGCTTGGGTCTTCAGGACCACCCTCATAGTCACTGAAACTCTGCCTTGGTTGCTCCCAAAATTGATCAGTGAGTGTTCAGAAGACCTGGGCTTTATTCTAGTCTATGCCATTAACTTGCTATATAATCTTAGTGAGTTCTTAGCTCTGAAATGCAGTGAGTGTCATGTGACACTTTTCTTATGTCCCAGATGTCCTAGCGAGAGGTGAGGCCTATGTGCCCTCCACTTGAATTTAGGCAGGCTTATGACAGCGAAGAGCAATGAAGGATAGTGGAAGTGAAGCTATATGACTTCTGAGGCTAGGTCAGAAAATATCATGATATTTCTACCTGATTATCCTGAGTTGCAAGCTACGCTATAAGAATTTATACACTAAAAGATCACAATGTTGAATACGTCACATGCAGGTGCTCTGGTTAACAGCTCAAGCTGAGCTCCTAGCCAAGAGCTTGCATCAACTGCCAGCCATAAAAGTGGTCCATCTTACATAAGTAGCCCGGTTGAATCTTCAGATGACTGCAGCACCAGGTGACATTTAACATCAGCTGCATGTCAGACCCAAAGCAATTAACAGCTCAGTTGAACTCTTTTCAAATTCCTGACCCACAAAACTGTGAGCAAAGTGAAATGGTTGTTTTAAGCTGATAAGTTATGAGGCAAAATGTAGTCAGCAATAATAAGTGGAACAAAAGTTGGTATCTGGAGTTGGACAGCTGCCATAGCAGAAATCTAAGATACGTGGCACTGGCCTTAGGCCATGCAGTGGATGGAAACCGGCAGGGATTTTAGGACACTTAGCAGAAACCTATGGACTTTGAGACAAGTGCTGGTGAGGGCTTCAGGAAAAATAAGAAAAATGTTATGAGAAGGTAGAGGAAAAGGAAATCTTGTTTAGTAGTGGAAAGTTTAACAAAATTTCCTCTGTTGTAATGTGGAAAGTGAAAATGTACTTGATGAATTGATGGATATAGACAATAAAATTTCCAGGAAGAATGTTAAAATTGTAAACTGGTTCATTTTATCTGCAAATGATAAAGTACAGTTAGAGATAAGCTATGGAATAAAATATGAAGGAATAATTCATTTTGAACAGAATTTAGAGGACATATAGGAACCAGGACTTGCTGCATTTGAAAATAGAACTATTTCTCATTCTCAGCCACTCCCCACAAAACATTTCGAAGTAAGAAAGGTCCTGAAGGGCCAAGATTTAATCCAGACTGCTCTAGGGAAATATTTTTGGGTAAAGATGAAGTTAGGTGTGTGACTGTAAAACCCTTTGTTAAGACGTAACTAGCTTTAAGGTGTGGCTTTATAAACCCTTTCAAAACAGATGAAAGACCTTCTAAGAAAGAGTCTTAAAAGTATTATCTCATAGCAGCTTCACAAGAAATCCAAGGTAGATAAATAAAGATAAGATAAATATAGTTGGGTTTGGATTTTGTTTAATGGACTATAATATAAATTGATACTTAGAGAAATCCATGAACTTTTAAAAACTTTGTATCAGCTTGTACTGAAGGGTCTAGAGACAGGAAGTTTTGTGCTCAGCTAATACCCAGGCATGATGAAGACTAGGTGAAACGAAAGCCCCAGATAGTGAGATGGTGGAGAGAGGGCACTCATTAGGGGATCTTGCAGACATTGTCATTTGAGACTGAGAGAGGAGGAGAGAGAGCTGTGGTCCTGTAGTCCAAGAGGGGCCATTTTGGTTGTAGGGGTCGCTCCCTGGGTCCATCCGGGAGGCATATTTTCTGTAATTACAGCTTGTGAACTGACATGCTCTTTCCTCCCTAATCCAGGCAGCATGTCAATTAAGCTTGGCCAGCTATTGACTTTTCATCTGATGTCCTGTCAATTCTGGAGACAAGAGTGTTCAAATCTTCAACTTGACTGTAGATTTGTCAATTTTTACTTTTAATTTACTCAATTTTTGATTCAGGTATTTTAAAGCTATGTTATTGGTTTTTACATATTTACAATTGCTATTTCTTCCTGATAAATTAATACTTTCATTATTCTGAAATATCCCTCTGTATCTTTAGTGAAATCCCTTATCTTGAAATCTATCTGGTATCAATAGAGTCACAATAATTTACTTATTTTGTTATGATTAATGTCTTATGGTATATTTTCCATTCTTTTGTTTCAGTCTATTCACATGGTTATATTTAAAGAGGAAACATGCTGTTGCTGTTTGCTGCTGTTGCTGTCGGTAGTCTGGTCTAACAATCTCTGTCTTAAATGGATTGTTCAGCCCATTTACATTGAACATGATGACAAAAAGTGTTGAGCTTAACTCTAATGCTTTGTTATTTGTTTTATATTTGTAGCATCTCTTTGTGATTGTCTTTTCTTCCTTCTCTATTTTCTTTTGGATTCATTCATTATTTATATTTTCTCTATTTAAATTTTAACTATAATCCTTGCTGTTTTGGGCAGTTATTTGTTTCTGATCTGTCGTTCTCACACAGATTGGAAACATTATCCTTCAAGGTTTGTCTTGAGGATGGTGAAGGCTAATTTGATTGGGAGATGGGAATTGTTTGTCACAATTGAAGAGACAGAGGTATGTTCATGGATCCCACTTCACAGAAGGATTTACTGCTGTACTGCAGTGAGTACTTTCAGCTCCAAGTAACAGCAAACACAACCTTCCGTGACTTAAACAACAAGAGCACCCATGATCTCAAATAATAATCAGAATTCTGGGGGCTGAGCTGGTGGCATAGTGGTGAAGTTTGCATACTCCACTTTGGTGGCCCAGAGTTCATGGATTTGGATCCTCGGTGCAGGACTACACATTGCTCATCAAGCCATGCTGTGGCTGTGTCCCACATGCAAAATAGAGGAAGATTGGCACAGATGTTAGCTCAGAGCCAATCTTCCTCAGCAAAGAAAAAAAGAGAGAGGGAAAGAAAAGAAATCAGAATTTTGGATGCACAGTAGTTCTAGGGTTTGTTGAGTAGCTAAATGTTGACATTGAGGGCTGCCTTCAGTAAGTTCAGCAGTAGACAGCTCCCATCTGTTAGCTCCTTTGGCATCTCCCTCCTATTCAGGTAGACGCTTTATCTGAAGGCGGGACCTTCACACTCTACTTGCATCTGGTGATTGAGAAGGGGAGAGTGTAAAAGTTTGGTCATTTTGGCCTAATACAGAAAGCTCTGATGATCAATACCTATTCCAGAGATCTCTGCAGGGTTGTTCAAGGCTTTATTGAGTCTTCATTGCAGTTCATCATCTTCCTTTTCTCTTTTCCTGCTTCATGTCCCTTTACTTCATGCCCCTTTCCCTGACACTGATCCCCAACAAGCATCTGATAATAAGCCCCCAATAAGCATTGATCCCCAAACTTCATCTCAGCATCTGTTTCTGCAGAATAAGTTAAGTACTAGATCTGGATCACTCACCTGGTTAGCAATAGAGACCCCAGAGAGCAAATTAGCATAGCTTCAGGCACATTTGGTAAATGTTTTATTTTCTAATATATTCAGAAAACAAGATAAGAAATATTTTTTTCTCACATGAGATAGATACCTATATACATTTAAGGTTTTGTGCCAAGGCTGTGTTAATTCTCCTGCCTCCTGTGTGAAGAAAGCTGGACCATCTGGACATTCTGAAGATTATCATATTGATTCATTACAGCAATAACATTATGCTGATTGGGCATTATGAAGGCATATACTCCATAGGGCGGAAGACAAGACCTACAAAAATTCAAGGACCAGCCACATCTGCTGTATCTGTAGGGATCAAGAAGTCAGGAGCATTCTGGAATGTTCTCTCCAAAATAAAAGATAATTTATTACATTGTGCATATTCTACCAAGAAAAAGGAAGCACAACTGCCAGTGTGCCTCTTTGGGTTCTAGAAGGAACATATTCTGCATCTAACTATGCTTTTCTGGCTCATATACAGGTGACATAAAAAGCTGAGAGCTTTGAGTGCAGCCAAGGGCAGGGATGGGTTTTGTTCCAGGTCCAAGCTTTAGTGCAATCTGCCTAACACTTGGGAATATACAATCTGGCAGACCTTATGGTATTAGACATATCAGTGAGGAGAAAGTATGTTGCCTGGAGTCTATGGTAAGCTCCAGTGGCAGTAGCACAATGAAGACCTTGGGGCTCTGTGGCAAGCCTGTGCCATCCATAGTAGAGAATTGTATGCTCTGAAAAACAAACCTTCCATGTTACTAGACACTGGTCGAAATGGAGCTCCTAACATGGAATATTAGGTGAACATGTATCTGGAACTGGCCACCATAAGCTGTGTTCTGAAATAACCACCCAATCATAGGGTCAGGAGGGTCCAGGAAAAATCCATCATAAGATGAAAGTGCGGTACCTGGGACTGTCCATAATCAGAGCCAACCTGCCTCCATCTCCTTATGCCTATGGCTATATGAATATCCCATAAACCAGCTGAATGATGATGAAAAATCCCAACTTGGGCTTACAGAAGAATCATCTTGGCATAAGGGTGGAAGATAAAAACAGACAGCAGCTGCACCACTGCTTCATTCAGGAATAGCCAGCCATTACAGAGAGTGGCAAGGAAAAATTCCGCTAAAGGGAGAGCTCTGCTGATGAACTTGGTCTTTTATCTTATATGAAAAAAAAGGAGTAGCCTTAAATCAGAATATATACAATGTTAAGCTATACCAAATGACCTAGCCAGCTAGTCAGGTGCCTGGAAAGGAAAAGATTGAAAGATCATGGATTAGGAGGTCTGAAGTAGAGGCATGTGAATGAGCATATGGCAGTGAGCATGAACTGTGAAGGTCTTTGTGTTACACGTTAATGCCTACCAGAGAGTATCTGCAATGGTAGAATTACTAAACAAAGAGACAGAATGATCAGTCAGTTGACATCAATTGATATCTGTCTTTGGCTACTCTATTGCTGGCAAAGTGGGCACATGAATGGAGTGCCCATGTTATCACAGATGGGGACTATGCAGGGGCTAAATTTCATGGAATCCCACCCAACAATGGTGATCTACCTATGGTTGTTGCTAAACGTTCAAGCTTCCAGTAACAAAGACCAACACTGAGCTCCAAATATGGCACTATTTCAAACAGCCTGACAGACCATTTGCTGATTACATTGAACGACATTCCATCATGAATGTACTAACAGTTTGTTTTCACAAAAATAAACATGCATTGTGGGTATGAGTTTGCTTTATTGTCCTTACGGCCTCTTTTAATACTATTACTTGAGGGTTTACAGAATCTTTGACCCACCGACATAGGATGCCACAGAATATTATGACAAAGGAAATAGGTAAAGAAAGTATGTGAGTGGGCCAATGACCAGGGGATCCACTGGTGATATAACATCCAGAGCCACACAGAAGCTGCCAGCCTAATAGAACACTGGAATGACCTGCTGAAAGCACCTCTAAAGCACCAGCTCAAAGCTAAGATCCTGCAAAGATGTGGCACCATCCTCCAGGATGGTGTGTATTGAATCAAAGACCGTTACATAATATATGATTCCCAATAGGTTCAGAAATCAAGGGTGAATTCAGGAGCAGCCTTATCATCCTCTATGGGGCCTTGGTGCCCTTTCCATGCAATTCTGATCCTTGCATAGGTAGAAGTTCTATTCCCCAGAGACTCATAGTTTTTCCAGCTGACACAGAAAGAATCCCATTCTGTTATAAACTAGGGCTGCTAGCTGAGCAGTTTGAGCACTTTGCATCCAGGGACCCTCAGGCAATAGAAGTCATCATTTTGGCAGAAGTAATTGACCCTGATCTTCAGGAGGAGGTAGGGTTATTATTACACAGTGGAGGCAGCAGGAAATACACGTGGAGCCCAGGATCCACATGGGCCCTTCCCAGTACTACCTTGCCCAATTTACCTGTAAATGGAAAAGATATAGTAACTCAGGCCTGAGAGGAGATGTGATCATGTCACAGGCTAGTTGCGAATAAGGGTCTGAGTCACACCAACAGGTAAATCACAGAGGGTAGCAGAGATGGTAGCTGAAAGTGAAGGGAATATAAAATAGTTACTGGAGGAGGCAGGTGGATGATGCAAATCAATGCAGCCTCAAGATGAATCTCAGGGGCAGGAGCCATCCCACTAACATCCCTGTTCTAAGTTTTACTGCAGGAAGAAAGGCCTATTAGAGTTCTAGAGAAACGTCTCTCAAAATAAATATGAGTAAGGGTACAAGAGCATGCACTGGGTGGGCTTCAGTAGTAAATACAGCTTTCTGCTACCCAGATTCCCATTCAAGAAAGGGCTTGCTTCCTGGCTCTGGCGAACAAGGCCAGCAGACAGCCTCCACTGGTGGCTCCTTTAGGGTCACCCTCAGCTGCAGATTGACTTTGTCCTAGATCTTGCTGTTCCTGGGCAGCCTGCACCTGCACTTGACAGAACAAAGGCCCAGTGTTCTTGGCTCGATGCAGGAAACTGATGAACACTCCTCACTCTTCGCTGTGTTGGCCACAGCTCTGGGGGACCTAAATCTCAGTGCAACCGTTCCCTCTGCTCACTTCTGCCTGTTCTCTTCCCCTTCAAGTGTTGTGATCTTGTAAACAACTTATGCCTCTAACACCAACTCAGCATCTGTTTCTGAAGAATCCAACCCATCCCAAATCCAGTGTCAAGATAGAACATCCCTAGATTCTTAGGGATTGTAAAGTCTGCAGTCTCTTCATGCGTTTATATCTATAAAATACCTAGATATAGAATATAGAATATAAGTTCTCTGGTGGTCTAGTGGTTAGGATTAGAATATAAAACATCTCTTTCTATAATGTCTAGGTAAAATATCTATAATATCTATATGTATCTATCTAGGGGTCACCTAAAGCCTATCTCTTATTTAGCACTCGTCCTGTTATCTCCTCCTAGAAACTTAGGGAGGAGTGGCATGAGGACAGCTTCAGAGAGAAGAGGGGCTCTCATGTTTGTCAAAGACATCTTTCTGTCACCTTAGGTTCCTGCCAAGGGCTAGTTTAGGCTTTCAGAGACTTGCCTTGGGGGCTGACCAGGTGTTGTCCTGCCTTTCTCTTTTCTTGCGTGTCTGTGCACTTCCCTAAGCTTGTAGCTCTGAGTGCCTTTGGGAACAGCTTACAAGGGGTTTGTGCTTTGTTATATTCCCTAGCACTCAGCACAATGCCTGTCACACAGCATTATCAATTAAGATTTGTTTTATGTTGAATCTTCACAATAATCTTACATCATAGGTATTATTTAGACCTGGAACAGATGTATTTGTTTTTATTGAAGTGAAATTTATATAACATAAAATTAATCATTTTAAAGTGAACATTTCAGAAGCATTTAGTATATCATAACATTGTGTAGCCATCATCTTTATCTAGTTCCAAAATATTTCTCACCGCAAAGCCAACTCCACGCTCTTTAACTAGTTGTTTCCCATTCCTCCCTCCCCATAGCTCTTGACAGCTACCAATCTGCAATCCATCTTATGGATTTGTCTGTTCTGGACATTTCATGTAAATAGAATCATACAATACATGACATTTTGCGTCTGGCTTAGTTCACTCAGCATAATGTTTTTGATGTTTATCCACATTGTAGCACGTAAAATGAATACTCCATTCATTTTTATGACTTATTGAGTCAGTTTTGGTAATTTGCATATGACTAGGACTTTGTTTCATCTAGGTTATCTAATTTTTTGACATATAGCTATAGTAGTCTTTAATAACCCTTTTCAGTTCCCTAGGTCAGTAGTAATGTCCCTGCTTTCATTACTAATTTTAGCTATTCTCATTGTCTGTTTTCTTTAACAGTCAAGCTATGGTTTTGTTAATCTTGTCAACATCTCAAAGAACGTACCAGTTTCATTAATTCCTATATTAATTTTTTATTCTCTATTTTGTCTATTTCTGCTGTAATCGCTATTATTTCCTACCTTCTGCTAGCTTTGGGTTTAGTTTGTTCTTCTTTTTCTAGTTCCATAAGGTGTAAAGTTAAGCTTTATATATTAGACTTCTTTCTTCTTTTGTGTATTTATAGCTATAAATTTCCCTATGAACACTTCCTTGGCAGCACCTCATAAATTTTAGAATGTTGTGTGTTTTGTTTTGTTTATCTCTAAGTATTTTATAATTTCACTTCTGATTTCTCCTTTGACCATTTGTATAAAAGTGTGTTGAGAAATTTTCACATAATTGTAAAATTTTAAATTTTCTTCTGTTTCAATTTTCAGTTTTATTCCATTGTGTTCAGATAATATACCTTGTGTACTTTCAATCTTTTAAATTTTATTGAGACCTATTTTGTGGCTTAGCATATAGTGAAGAATGTTCCATGTGCACTTGCTGTGTACTGCTATTGTTGGGTGTAGAGTCCTGAAATAGAATTCAAATTATCTCTCAATCTTATTTCATTTATAGAGTTATTCAAGTCCTCTATTTCTTTGGTCATCTCCTGTCTAACTGCCCTATCCTTTATTGAAAGTGGTGTATTGCAGTCTCCAATATTATTGTAGAGCTGTCTATTTCTCGCTTCACTTTTGTCACTGTTTACTTCATATCTTTTGGGGGATTTGTTGTTTTGTGCATACATGTTTACTTTATATCTTCTTGATGAAATGATCCTTTTGTTAATATATATAAGATCCTTAATTGTATTTTTTTACTTAAAATTTATTTTGTCTAATATTAGTATAGCCATATCAGCTTTTTTGTTTTGTTTTTACTATTTACATGGAATATCTTTTATATATTTTTCCACTCTTACTTTCAACTTACTTATGCATTTGAATCTAAAGTGAGCCTATTGTAGGCAGTGCATACTTCGATCATGATTTCATTTTAATCCATTATGTCAATCTCTGCCATTTGACTGGAGAGTTAAATCAATTTACGTTTAATGTAATTACCAATAAGGAAGTAGTTACATTTGCCATTTTTATTTTTGTTTTCTGTATGTTTTATACATGCCCTCACTCATTTTCTACATTATTGCCTTATTTTTTATTTAACTGATTTTTCACCGTGTATGATTTTCATTCCCTTCTCATTTCTGTTTGTATATTTCTTTAGATATTTTCTTAATGGTTACCATGGATATTTAAATTAACATCCTAAGTTTATGACAATTCAGTTTAAATTGATACCGGTTTAGCTTCAATGTCCTGTAAAACTCTGCTCATATACAGCTCCATCTCACACTTTTATGTTGTTATTGTCACATATTACATTTTTATATGTTGTTCATCATTAACATAGATTTATAAGTATTTCTATGCATTTGTCTTTTAAACCAAGTAAGAAATAAAAACAGGAGTTGCATACTCAAAATACATACTAGCTTTTATATTACCTATGTGTTTACCTTTATTGGAGTTCTTTGTTTCCTTATATGTCTATGAGTTACTGTCTGATGTCCTTTCAGTTCAGCTTTAAGGACTTTCTTTAGCATTTCTGGTAGATCAGGAATGGTGTAACATACTTTCTCAGCTTTTGTTTGTCTGGGAATGGGTTAATTTCTGCTTCATTTTTGAAGGATAATTTTTCTGCGTATAATGTTCTTGATTAATGCTTTTTTTTTCTTTAAACACTGTAAAAATGTCATCCCATACTGTTTTGGCCTCCAAGATTTCTGCTGAGAAATTTTCCTTTAATCTCCCTGAGGATTCCTTGTACATGATGAATTACTTTTCTCTTAATACTTTCAAGATTCTCTGTCTTTGTCTTTCAATAATATTATAATCAGTCTCATTGTGAGTCTTTTGTGTCTATACTTTTTGGGATTTTTTGAGCTTATTGAATCTATAGATTCATTTCTTCTATCTAATTTGGGAATTTTTCTGCCATTATTCTGCAACTATTCTTCCTATCTCTGTCTCTCTCTCTTCTCCTTCTGGGATTCCCATTAGGTGTATGTTGGTATACTTGATGGTGTCCCATGGTCTGTTAGGCTCTGTTAATTTTTCTTTATTATTTTTCCTCTCTGCACTTTAGACTGGATATTTCAATTGGCATATCTTTAAGTTTGCTGATTCTTTCTTCTGCCTGCTCAAATCTGCTACTTAAATCTTCCAGTCAGTTTTTCCTTTCAGCTATCGTGCTTTTCAGCTCCAGAATATTTGCTTGGTTCCTTTTTATAATTTCTATCTCTTTATCGATAATCTTTATTTGTTCATACATCATTTTCTTTGTTTCCTTTAGCAGTTTGTCCATGTTTTTCTTTAGCTCTTTGAGCATTTTTAAGACTGGTGATTTAGTCTTTGTTTAATAAATCTAAATCTGTGCTTCTTCTGGGACAGTTTCTATTAATATCTTTTTTGGGGGTCCATACTTTTTATTTATATGCATACTTTGCAATTTTTCATGTAAACAGGGCATTTTGGATGTTATAATGTGGTACATATGGAAGTTAGATTCATCTTGCTCCTCAGGGATTGTATTTTGTAGTTGGAGGGAGGTTTGGTATAGTCTGTGCATGTATCTTTAGTGATTGTTTTCTAAAGTGTTTTCATAAAGTCTGTATTCTTTGTAATGTGTAATCTCTGAAACCTCTGTTCCTTTAGCTTGTATTCAACCAGTGTTTTGACTAAGATTTCTTTGATTGTCAGGATAAGAGACAGGGAGAGAGAGAGAGAAACAGAGAAGTAGAAGCAGTTGAAGGAAAAGAAGGGGAAAGAGAAGAAAGAAATGAGAGAAAGAAAGAAAGAGAAAAGGAGGGAGGGGAGAAGGGAGGGAGGGAGGAATGAAGGGAGGGTGGAAGGGAGGAAGGAAAGAAGAAAAAGAAAATCAAAACAAATAAAAACCTCTTGTAGTCTTTGCAGTATGGCTTTGTGCTGGGGACTCCATCAACACTTTGTAAAGCCATTTTTCAACTCAGCCTTACCCTTCAATTCCTACTTGCACTAATACTAGAGATCAGACAGAAGGAAAAGATTAAAGTTTTCTCATGTTTTATATGAATATGTGTCCTGCTCTGGTTATGTGTGTGGATTTCTAAATTCCTCAACCTATATGAGCACTTTTTAATATCCTAATTCCCCAAAGAAACTCTCTCCTCAGCTTTTCTTTCCAGACATTTGGTGCTTTATTGTACGCTTCAACCATAATCTTTTGCCTCATGTAGTTGTAGGTTGTTCATTCACCTTACAGTGTTTTCGATGAATGTGCACTGCTTTCGCATCCTGAGTGAGTTATGAGTTAGGCAAAATAAAGATAAGCACTTTGCGTAAGTCCTTCAGATATCCCACAGGCAGGTCAGAACAGGTAGACACAATTCTTTTTGAACGAAGTCTGGTCTAATTACTCCAAACCCAGGAACACAGGTCCCATACTGAGAATGCAGGCTGTCATCCTCAAGGTCACCTCCAAGCCAGGGAGGAGGTGGGGCAAGAGCAATTAAAAACACGACAGAGCTTTTCTATTCTTTTTAGATTGCCTTTTCTTTGATTCAGCATTCACTTGGTTGCTGTAAATTTTTTACTCTTTTCAAGAGTTCTGACAAAGTTGATTTTGACAGTGTGATGCTTAACTTTATGTGTCAACTTGACTGAGTTATGAGGTACCCAGATATTTGGTTAAACATTATTTCTCAGAGTGTCTGTAAGAATGTTTCCGAATGAGATTAGCATTTGATTTTTAAACTGAATAAAGCAGATTGTCCTTCCAAATGTGGGTGGGACACATCCAATGTACTTCAAGTCTGAATAGAACAAAAAGGTGGAGAAAGGAAATTTGCTCTCTCTGGCTGACTGATGGAGCTGGGACATTGGTCTTCTCCTGCTTTTGGGCTGGGCTTACACTAGCAGCTCTTCTGTTTCTCAGGCCTTCAGATTCAGACTGCATTACACCACTGACTTCCCTGGCCCTCTAGCTTGCAGATTGTGGATGTGGGACTTAGCCTCCATAATTATGTGAGATAATTTCTTATTATAAATCTCTTCCTATTGGTTCTGTCTCTCTGGAGAATCCTGACAAACATAGATAGTTTTTTAAAGATGTCTCAATATTTCTGTGAAGGGATGGGTGCTTTGAGCTGTTTATTCCTCTATTACTCTGTCATTGCTGCAGGCGTCTTTTTGGCAGAGTCAAAGGTAGAACTCAAGTGCGTTTGACTCTACACCCCAGGCTCTTTGACCAGCTCCATGCTGCTCATTCAAAGAGGATACTGCTTAAAACTTTGTTGTCCCCCAAGCCCCTTTATCATATCCTATCATCCAAATTAAGCAGACAGATACTTGGCACAAGATTCATAGAAGCTGGTAATGGAAATAAGATAATAGCAATAAGCCGAACTTGGTAGTGTTCCTAAATAGACTAACAAATAGAAAATTTTGAGTGGTTTGATTTTACAGGCTGAATCTCTCAGACACATGTGAGTTGTGCTCTTGTTCACAAATTTCTCTCTGTGTAGAGATATAGAATGGGCTGGCCACGTTGCCTAGTGGTAATAAGTGGGGCAGAGTGTGGCCTATAGAGTTTCTTGTTTAAAATTGTAGTTACTGGTGAGAGTATTATTATCAACAAGAAATAAGAAGACTGACAGAAAAAAAACCCAGTAACAGCAATTTCTATTTATAGAACTCTGCTACCTTCTACAGTAAAGTTTCTCAATCTTGGCACTATTAACAGTTTGGGATGGATAATCCTTTCTTCTGGAGGGATTTCTTCTGCATTATGGGGTGTTTAGCACCATCCTTGGCCTCTACCCACTAGATACCGTGCTCTTCCCCCAGCCCTAGTTATGACAACAAAAATTGTCTACAGATGTCACCAAATATCTGCTACGGGGTGAACCATTGCCCCTAGAACCATCATCCTAGAGCCTGGGTTGGTGTGCTCTGTCCAGATGATTGCCTCAGTCCTGTATTCTCACCCTCAAGCACTCAGGTTGCAGCCTTTCAATTTGTAGCAGTTTGTAGGTTTCTTTTTCAATTTGTAGGTTTCTTTGCACAGTGAAGAGTCAGTTGCTGATGTAGCTTTTTTCTCCCTAACACTGTGTGCAATCTCAGAGCAGAAATTTGAATGCTTACCCTTTTCATTGATATCTGCTTAGCTTCTGAGCCTGGGAAACATTCTTGACTACTGTGGGGGAGTGGAATTGGCCACCACAAGATTGGTCTCTTTGACATGAGGATTATTTTGCACTGATAACTTTTAAAAACTGCAGAAAGGAAAGAAACCCTGAGAAGTAGAATTTACTTACCCTTTGTTAAGAGACATTTACATTTGTAAGGGAAATCTTCATCTGTAAAGGTGTCTCCCTCCCTGTACCAGGAAGTAGGGGGGATGACTTTATCTCTAGAAACTCTCAATCAATGCAGAAGGCAAGGACTTAAATCTGCATAATAATCTTACTCTTGTTTATTACTGTACTTGTCTGGTAACCTCCTGTAACTGACTCCCCCCATCCCCAACATCCTCCTTTGTCTTTAGCTGAAGATGATATTTAAGATGGTGGCTTCGGCCATTGTGGAAAGTTGCTCAGGTTGCCTGAGCCTCTCACATGTATACATGTTTTAAAGCTTTGTTTAATTTTCTCCTTTCTGTCTCTTGTGGATTTAATTCATTCTCCAGCCAGAAGAACCAAGAGAGGGTAGAGGAAATGTCTTCCTCCCCTACACTACTCTCTCTTCTTGCCCTATATCTTATTTGTCACCCATTCCTCTCAGCCACCTTCTACTTCTCTTAGTTCTCAGCTTAAAGATCACATGTAAAGCCAGTTTGCCTAAATTTAAACTAGATTATCCTTCACCCTGGTTATGTTATCACCCTTGGTTCTCACCTTTGGACTTTGTTAGCTCCATGAGGGCAGAGCCTTTGCAGATTACACATTGTGGTAACCCGGTGCTAACCAAAGTGTCTGCCACACGCAGCCTCAGCACTAAAGAAGGACAGAGTACATTAGCCACTGATGGGCACATACTCAGTGTCTAATCCTCAAAGGTAGGGTGAACTTGGACAGCCTTTTGCCCTGGGATGAGAAGAGTCATGGAGCTGCTTCAGGGGGAGTGTTTGTCAAAGGAAATGATCACCCATACCTGTATTAGGAGATCATCCCTGTCTGACAGGGCTGCATTTGTTTATGGTCTTAGGTCTTGCGGAGCTCAGCTGAGGTTCTTTGGCCAATTATGCTTCATCTATCTTGTCTATACTATATGCCTCAAGATAAGTCTAGTCAGTGAAATAGAGCCTGCTATAAAATGGATGATAATGCAATTATATTTTACATGCATTTTATACTCTCTAAGACATTATGTATGGGGCCAGACAGGACTGCAGGGTTTCCATGGAGATCTTGTGTGTCTCAACTGAGGCTGCCCCACGAAACACAGGTAGTCACTGACCAAAACTTTTCCTCTAAGGAAGCCAGAGTCAAGACTTCCCTGTCCCCACAGCCAGATGTCCCTCAGTTCTGAGCCATGGAGCCTTGGCATGGGCCCAGCTCTCTCCTTTGTCCCTTTCTCTGCCACCTGGCAAGGTTGGCTCTTGGCAGGAAGTGGGAGTAGGGGAGGCGTATCTTTTCAGTCTTGAACTCCTAGAGATTTTCAAAATAATAGAAATTTAATTTGAAATGAGTGATATTTACAGTGTACTGAAGAAGAGATTGACAATTTTTCCCAGTTTTTCAAAAGACTCTTTCTCGTTACCCTCTGGGCACTTTTGGAAATAATATTTGGATCTTGTCCAACTAACAGAGTTCCTCAAGTGATGAACATGTTAGAAAAGAGAAGAGGCAAAGCCAGCACCATAAGAAGCCACATTTTCCCAAAAGTGCCTGACCGCGGCTGTTGAGCATGCACTGAACATCTGCTTTAAACATTTACTATGGCAAAAACAAATGGTCTTAAGATAAAGGTGCAACATCCCTCCACATTGTCACTTCCTTAAGGATAAGCATCTTTCCTTAGACTAAGAACTGATTGCTGCACTCGCCTTTGACCACCCAGCTCACCTGTGACCACCCAGCTTGAGACAACAGACCTGCCACCCTGCTGTGTCCACTGAGACAGCAGACCTACCTGCTGTGTCCATCAATCGCCATGCCAACAGAGCAGTCTTGTTACTATTGTAAAAGGGACATTTCAATCATATGTGAAATGTCCTCTTTGGGGGTGTATAACCACTCTGCACACCCCACTTCTTTGGTGACCTTTCTTCCTTTAGGAAGAAAGGCCTTTGCCCATGGTCCTCACATTTTATCTCAGAATAAACTCTCCCAAATTTTCATTTATAGATTGGTTATGGATTATTTTCATCAACAACTGTCACAACATCAAAGTAGCAAAATAAACTTGCTTGTCTCCACCAGGGAATCATTACAAACTTCAACTTAAATTAGCTAGAGGACGAATCCATTGAAGAGGCTAAAACTAAGAAGTCAGAGAGGGCTGGAGGACCAAGACACATAAGTGTCTTTCTTGGATGTAGAAAGTAGACAATTGTCAAGGAGGAAAGGGACTCCTCAGCACTGACCAGGGCACTATTTTGGAATACCTCTGTTAACCCTTTATTCTGAGCATTCTTTTTATTCTGGCATTGCCAACTAGGAGGAGGAAGGCTTTGGGGAGGTGTCTGCAACAGATCATCTCCTCCAAGACTTATCTTCCCTCCCACTTGTTCCCACTTCTATTACAGATGCTCAGAAAATGGCCTGAACAAAGATGTCTGCACACCATTGCCTTCAAGTTGCCTGGCCAAGTGTTTGCAGCATTGAGATTATCAAAGGTTATAAAAGAAACAGATTTTATTGAATATATATTCCCTCTAGCATATAAATTTTTTTAATGTTGAAAAATTAGGCTTCCTGCTGTTTTGCCACTGAGAAAGAGATGGATCTTTTTTTTTTTAAGGTATTAAGAGGCAGGTCCACTGCACCTGGCAAATGTGGCAGAACCACCAGTTAGGATGGTGTGGAATGCACTAGTTTTTTACCATGAGCTGTCTGACCACGAGCAAGTCACACCTCCTCTCTGGGTCTCATTTTGAGATTTATAAAATGAAGAACTCTGTCATTTATTCACCAAAATTTTCTGGGTGCTTATGATGTATTAGTGAGCCAAAGTTATCTCCCTTCTTCAGATCCATAATAAGTGACATTGGGGAGGAGCCATTGACAGTTATGCCTTCAGGAAACTGTCTCTGCTGGAGTGGGATGTTCCCCTATACTCAGTAAAACTGGAGACCAGATCTCTGGAAGCCAGAGTCTCCCATGCTCCCTTTGGTATCCTAAGGTTAGTGGAGGATTAGCCAGATTGCCCTAGACAATGTCACTTTGTCCCAGACCTGGAGAGAATTCCACATACTAGAGCCCAATAAATTACTTAATCTCTGTAAGCCACAGTTTTCTCATTTTTAAAATAGTAAAAATTTGATAGGGTTGTTTTTAGCATTTAATAGATACCATCTGAGAAGGGCACAGTATGGTGCCCATCTCATAGCCAGCAATCATACATGTTAGCATTTATTATTACTATGTATTATTTATTATATTTATTATTATATATTTACATGTAATATTATTACATAGCTCCCATGTATTTTCCATTTCTCAGAAGCTTTCACACCTCCTTCAGAAGATGGCCATCTCACCTCTTCAGTTCATATTCTATAGCATATTAACCTTGCTTCCTGGAGGTTTGCTCTAATGGCTAACCCAAATCATTTTTCTTGTGATTTTAGCAACATTCCTCTGCCTCCCTCTGACATATCTAGGTGGGATGTAGAATTTCAGATCATCCTTTTGGTGCTGAAATTCAAAGATTCTTTGAATTGGTAATTGTATTAACTCCTGCTTCATCCCCTAAGGTCCTGATTCATGGTACCTTCTGATCATATTCATTTTTACATCAAAAGTGTATCTGTCAGTTTTCTTTGTCCTTTTCTATTCCAACTTCAATCATCACACGAAAGACCCTCTGGAGACAAGTCTGTGTCTTTACCATGACCCTTAATTGATTACAACTTTATACTCTCTCAAAGTGTTTTCAAATTCATGATCTTAAAACACACATACATGCACACACACATGCAGACATGCAAACACATGAACTATTGAGGCATGCTGTCCTGCCTACCTGCTCCTTTTATGGCCACATCAAAGGTCTCTAATAGTTGGAGAAACGGAGACAGAGAACTTTGAGCAGACAGGTATGTATGTGAGGATTCAGTCCCTGGATTTGTAGGCACAGGGTCTTCTCTCTCAACCAGGAACCCTCCTCAGGCTGTTACTCTGACTCCCCGCATTCACTGGATCTACCTACACAGAGTCCTCCCTGCTGGCCTGATGTTGCCCATATCTGCAGCTTGTGACAAGGCTCCTTATGGTGATATTGTGTCATCTACAGCCAAAGACTCTATCTGAGAGATCCACCCCAGCCTTGATGGGGGCTGACTGATGGACCTCAGAATGCTTCCATCTTTGTGTGCAAACTCCATCTTTGAGCTTTATATCCGTGTGTGCATGCATATGCTTATGCACATGCACACAGTCTCCCATGCTGGGCTATAAGGGCATCCTTGGGATAGAAGAAAGATCATCCCTGTTTTCTAAGGCATCTAGATGAATGGTTAAGTCTTCTTCCCAGACATCACAAAACCAAAATTTCCTAGTGACAGCTTATTTTATAGCCCAAAGGCCACCCAGAACCTCAGGGTGGGAAGTCAGGTTAGATGAGTCCTGCACTTCTGGGGAAAGCACAATTCAAAATATATAGTAGGAGATTTTTATATTCTTCACCCAGAGTGTACTAGAACAAGTAGAAAGAATATCAGTAGAGGTATTGAAGATGTGAACAAGGTGATCAGGGAAAAGTACTAACTGACATAAAGAGAACACCCCACAAGAGAAGAAACATTTTTTTTCAAGCATGTAACATTTATCAAGATAAACCAGATTCTAGTATATAAGTTTGAATAAATTTAAAATAATTAAAAATATGAAATATGTTCTCAGACCACCATAGAATCAAGTTAAAATTTAAAGAGAAGAAATATGGAATATTCTCAAATCTGTTAACATTAAACACACTTCTAAATAACCCATATGTTGAAGAAGAAATCATATGTTGGATGATATCTTGAACTGAATTAAAATTAAATTACAATAGACACAGCTAAAACAGTGCTTAGAAGGAAATTTATGGCTTCAAAAGCTTATACCAGAAAAGAAGGTCAAAAGTCAATAATCTAAACATTTTCTTCAAGAAGCTAGAAAAAGCAGAGATAACCAAAGTCAATATAAGTGGAAAAACCGAAATTATAGAATAACAAGTTGAAATCAATGACGTCAAAAAGATATTTAAAAAACAATAAATAAAATCAATAAAACCTAGAATTGTTTCTGGGAAAACTTTTAAAAGCCAAATCTTTGGCTAAAATAATACATTAAAAAAGAAAGAAGACAGAAATTACCAGAACCAAGCATGAAAGAGGTAACATCATGACAGACTCTCAAAACTAAAATGATGATAAAGAAATTTTATGAGTAAATTTATGTCTATAAATTCAACATACATGAAATGATAAAATCACTGGAAAGAAAGTAAAGAAACTACCAGAACTGACTTGAGAAAAATATAAAATGTGAATAGATCTACACTAAATAAAAATGTTGAATTAATATGTAAAAACTTCACACATATATATACACACACAAAGTCCAGCACAGACTGCTTTACTGGTGACTTGTGTGTATATATATGTGTTGGGGAGGGAATATTATTTTCCCTCTAGTCATCTGGGTTCATGATTGAGACCCCGACACCCCCCACCCCATATTAAAGACAGATTACAGGAGAAAAACAAAGAGGGGTTTAACAACATGTATACCTCCTGGATACATAGGAGACACCCAGGAAAACTGAGTAACTTCCCAAAATGGCCCAGGCCACCATCTGAAATACCATCTCCCGTTAAAGACAAAAGAAGATACTAGAAGGAGGAGACAGTTATGAAATGTTACCAGAAAAAACACAGTAAGCAAGGGTCAAGTTGTTATTCATATTTAAGTCCTTGCCTTCTCCATTGATAAGAGTTTCTGGAGATTTAGTCATCCTCCTCTTCCTGATCCAGAGAGAGAGACACCCTTACAAATGGAGATTTCACTTAAAAATGTAAATGTCTCTTATAAAAGGGTAACTACTCAGTTTTTAGAGCTTCTCCTGTGTGTGCTGTGTCTTAAAAATAGACAGTTCAAGATGATCCTTGTACAAGAGAGACATATTTTGGTGTGGCAAATTCTGCTCCCCTTTGATTGTATCAAGTATTTATATCAATCTGACACAAATTCTTTGAAAAAAATAGATGAAGAAAGAACACTGGTCAATGTTACCTTGAGACCAATGCTAGATAAAGACGTATCAAGAAAAGAAAATCAACACACTTCAAAAAAGAAGTGAAAAGTGAAATAATAAATTATTTTGAACTTAATAAAAAGAGATCTTGTCAAATTTGTGGGATGAAGCTAGAGCAGTACTTAGAAATTTATAGCACTAAACAACCATATTAGAAAAGAAGAAAAGACTGAAATCGATGACCTTAATTTCTGACTTAATGACACAAAAGAAAGAGCAAATTAAACACAAAGTAAACAAAAAATAGCATTCAATGTGATGCTTCACAAAAGATTCAAATTATTTTAAATAACAGTAAGGTTATAATAATGAACGATTATCCTTAAAGTAGACATATAAAAAGTTGGAAAACTAAATATTTTCAAATTCCTTTTGTTGTTTGATTGCTAATTCATGTGGATGATATTTATTCTATTATATGTGGCAGCATTTTACTTTAGTGTTTGAAGGATAAGAAATATTTGTAAGCCCAATATATATTAAACTACTTTAGAAATAATAAGTGGATAATCTGTGGTAATCCTAACTGGTTGAACTCATAAGAAGAAAAGAGAAACAAGCAAAATATAGATAGAATTTCACATAAAGACAGCATTAGTCCAACATTTACACTTTCCTAATTAGTTAGCCATCTTTGTAGTCGTTCGAGGAGGATTGTCCTCTAGATAATGGCTTATAAATGGCAAATTTGAGTGTCCTCATTGTTGATACAGAAATTGATGGAAAGTCATATTTTCCTTTCAGGAATTTCTCTTACATACACTTGCAGAAGTATGCACAATATTATACATGTTTGCAACAATGCATGTACTGTTTGTGGTAAAAGACTGGTGATAGCAGTACACATAAATCTTGAGACAGCTTGAATTAAAGTTCATTTATACAGTGGGATACAGGTATTAAAAATAAAGAGATATGTATTTAGGTGGGAAGTTGTCCCAAAGCTATTTTTCCAAGTGTCAAAGTAAAGGTACAAAGCAGTGTCTGTAATGTGTCCCTATTTGTAAACAAGGGGCATATACATTTATATACAGATTACCCCTGAAAGGGCATACAGGAAACTGGTAGTCATTTGTCAATTTTTTCATTTTCTCTTTCTATTTTTTTCTACAAGGATGAATTGTTATTATGAAAAAAGTAGTTAATTAAAAGTATGTCTATCTGTATACATATGCAGGAAGGGAATATGCATACAGGAAGGTAAATGTAGTAAGATGCTAACATTTGGGGAATCCTGTTAGAAGCATAAATTACTTTGTATAATTCTTGCAAATTTTACTAAATTTGAAATTATTTCAAAGTAAAAAGATAACAAAAAAGCACTAATACCCTAAAAAATTCTTATAAATTCTGAACTCAGGGCCTACACAGTTCTCTACACCCAGTCTGGCTCAGGTGCCCTATGTACCAGTTGTGCAAATGCCTTCATCTCTCTGAACCTCAGTTTCCTCATCCCAAAAAACAGAATGATGATAAGGTTGTAGGGTTGTATCCTGCACATACTAAGCATTCAATAAATATTACTGTGCCCTCTCTCCCCCACCTCTTCCAAGATGCCCTTATTCAGATAAATCACAGGTGGTTCTTGGAAGTAAGGCAGCCAAGGCACTTTGCAATTCTGTAAAGAGGGAGTAAAAGGTACAGATGAGGCAGAGCTTGTCATTGTCGGTGTTACAACCAGAGAGACCATCTCTGAATTCAGTCGCTTCCTCCTTCCTGTGCTTGAGACATTAAAAATTTACCTTTTGCTGTCCAGAAGTAGTTCCACATAAACTCAAAAGTTCTTGTCTCTGAAAAGGTTAAACCTTGGCCTAGAGATAACAATTCTGAGCTAACTTAATATCTTCCTCAAACGTATGGCAAATTTTGATGCCAAGAGCTTTTTACCTGTGTGTGCTGCTCCAGTGAGAAGTGAACACAGGACAAGCATTTGACCTGCTGAAGATTCAGGTTCAACCAAAAGTGTGACATTTAGGAGCTCGATAGAAATTCAGTTTGGATTTAAGAACAGGTCACCATGTATGATGTTTCGTTTTATATGTCAACTTGACTGGGTCATAGGGTTCCCAGATATTTGATTAAACACTATTTGTGGGTGTGTCTGTGAGGGTGTTTCCAGATGAGATTGGCATTAGAATCAGTAGATTGGGGAAGGCAGATTGCTTTCCCTAATGTGGGTGGGTATCCTCTAATCCATTGAGGGCCTGAACAGAACAAAAAGGTAGAGGAAAAGGGAATTCACTCTCTAGCTGATGGCATGAAATGAGACTTCAGTTTTCTCATGTAAAACATCGTGTGTTTTCATGTGTTACAACATGTAAGACATGTAAAGGTCTCATTTAAAACATCAGTTTTACACCATTGGCTCTCCTGTTCCTTAGGACTTAGGATTCAGACTGGAACTACATCACCAGCTCTCTTGGGTCTTTAGATTGTAGATGGTAGATCATGGGACTTCTCACCCTCTATAATTGCCTGAGCCAATTGCTTATAATGTCTCTTTACATCTCTCTCTCTCTCTCTGTCCATCTCTATCTCTCTCTCTATATCTATCACTCTGTCTCTTTATCTCTCCAGCCTATTCTTTCTGTTTCTCTGGTGAATCCTGACTAATTCACCCTATTCTGTCAAATTTTACTGATAAATTATTAACTCTGTCCAATTTGTTTTATTCACACACTCTTTGCCAATTCTCACTTGAACTATTGTAATTCCCTTTTAGACACCTTCTGCCTTTGGTCTCACCTCCCTCATCTCCATTCTTCACATAACTACCATTATAATCTTTCTAAAATAAAATCATTCCTCTAATTAAAGAAAACTCAACAGCAAAACAAATTTAAAAAGTAATTTAATCTATATGTTGGGCTTTTTGCTGGGTCCTCAGTGCCTTCAGAATCACTTTGAATATCTTAAGAGAACACAGAGCTTTCTAAACTCATCCCAGGACACTTCTGTTCTTTTATCCCCAAATTTTTTGCCCAACATTACTTTCACCTTTATCAGTCTGTACCTTATTTTTCTGTTAAGTCATGTATCTTCAAATCTGTACAGTTATCACTTTTTCTTCTCCCTACCTGAAACGTCTGCCTTCATCCTCCATCTGGTGAATTCCAACTCACCCTTGAAGATGAGCTTGACTGTCCTTCTTGCATAAAGTCTTCCTTGACACCCCTGCAGATGCCCCACCCACATTCCCACATAGTAGCTTTCATCCCTCTGTTGAATCACTTATAACGTGACTGGACAGTCTACTGTTTATGGAAGTGTCTTCCCCACAAGATTTAAAAAGCCTCAATGACACACTGAATTAATCTTTGTGCTCCTGGACTATACTAGAGCCTTGGTTTATTCTTGTTATTCTTTATTGAGGACCAGCAATGTACCTGGTTCTGGGTTCTGGGGACATAGGCTTGACAAAGTTCCTGTCCTTGTGGAACTCACCAATTGGGGGTGGATAACATCACCACCACCACAACAATATGTATGTGTGTGTGTGTGTGTGTGAGCGAGAGAGGGGATTTCAGATAGTGGAAAGAGTAATGAGCAAACTAAAGCACAGTGGTGGCATAAACACATTAGTGACTAGGGCTGTGATCAAGGACAAATCTCATTGAACTCAGAAGTGAATGAGGAAAGAAACCAACCAAGTGAACACCCAGGGTAGCAGAATTTTAGGCAAAGAAAACATCAAGTGAAAAGGCCCTGTGTGAGAGAATGACTACCTCCTAGGTGAAGAGGGACAGATCAAGTGAGGGTATGTCAGCTCTGTTACAGAGTTGTTGGTTGTTTTTAATCCTAAGAAAAATAGATCAATTACCATTAAAGGGTTCTGAGCAAAAGGGTTACATTTGTTACAATATAAAAATGTTTATAGTATAATATAATATGAAAATGACTATATTTGTCTTTTGAAGGAGATCCTTTGCCTAAAGTGAGCAGAGCGAATGGAAAGGAGGAACTCGGATGTCGCACCCACCAGTCTCCATCGCAGGCTTCCCCAGCACCAAAGTGAGGCTAGCACTGAGTTCCAACCTTTAGTGACTCACAACTACATCAGAACAAAATTATCAAAGCATTCTGAGCAAATGCTACAGTGAGCTTCTGCCTGGAGATTTGTGAAGACAGCAGAGTGACCAGGACACCCTGCCCCGGAGAAAGCTCTCTAGTGGGTAGAACTGATAGTGAAAGTTGCTGGATGGCAGCAGGGTGGGGTGGGAGTATTTCTGCTGCAATTTGTAAAACCAGGTTCTTGAAGGAGTCCCTGCCTTCTCATCTCTATTGTGAAGAACCTGGGCTGGATCAGTGTTTCTCAAATATGGGTCCATGGATAGACACTGAGCTGAGGGCAACAGAATCACCTGGGTTGTTGTTGGCAAATACTTGCCAGCCTTATGCTGGAAAATGATAGTTTAACACACTGGTACTGGCCTAGGAATCTGAATTTATTTCAACAATCCTGGAGATTCTTGGTTTTCTGTAAGGCCAAATTTTGGGAACACAGTACTAGGAGCCCCTAAAGTCCCTTCCTGCTCTAGTAACCTGATTCTTAATCATCTCCAGTGATGAGGGGATGTTATTCAGAGAGTTCATCATCCAAAATGGCAGCTCAGTGTTGACTTTCAGGAATGGAGGGACTCTCGGAGGTCTTCTAGGTTTCAGATGAGGCAGACACATCCCAGAGTGGAAACATGACTTGCCCAAGGTCACAAACCAGGCAGTAACAATTCTAGAACTAGCACCAGTTTCCTAATTTAGGAGACACTGCATGCAAAATATCCATTCCTGTTCCTGGCATCTAACAAACTCTCACTTCTTGGTCATATGTGCACTGTCCCCACTCCAGCCCCATCTTTCTTTCATATGGAAGCACATTAGGTTTTGGATATTATACTCTGTTTTAAGATGTTATCCTGTACTAACTTTGGCTCCATTAGTGTGAAGTTGAGCCACTTCTCCCAGAGCAGACAGAGAGGAGGGTAAGGTGGTTGGTGTGGGTCAGAGGAGGCTGTAGGAAGGATCTCAGAGCTTTTCGAGTGTTGAGATACAAAATAGCAGGGCAATAAAAGGCAGTGTGGTGTGCTGACCCACAACAACCACAGCACATACAGTGCCCTGATGGGGAGCAGAGTACTTTTTTGATAGCTCAGATTTCCTGATTCTGCACTTTCCTACCATGCCCCTCTCCAAATCCTCAACTTTATTACAAGGATGGAATCATATTGTCAGAGAAGATAATGACCTGAAGTCATTTTGGGGGGATTTGGGGATAGTGGCATTAATTTAACTTAAGCCTTCAATGGAGTCCCTGTGTCCCAGGCTGCCTTCCCCCACACCCACCTACCCCGCTCAGACACACACACATGTCTGTGCTCTTGCAGGGGCTCTTGAGATCATCTACTGCATCTTTTCATCAGGGCAGACTTCATTGATGCAGTCCAGGCCCTGGGCACAAGGCTCTGTTGGCCTCAGTCTCTTGGGGCTGTGTGCCCTACTCCAGCCCTGGGGT
The DNA here is from genome assembly GCF_037783145.1 of Equus przewalskii. Taxonomy (NCBI): domain Eukaryota; kingdom Metazoa; phylum Chordata; class Mammalia; order Perissodactyla; family Equidae; genus Equus; species Equus przewalskii. The sequence continues at coordinate 43,974,817 of NC_091836.1, read as the reverse complement.
GGGGGTGAGAGCCTCCTGGAAGTCTAGGCCAAGTCCACAGTCCACCTTCACTGCAGGCCCTGCTTCCCAGTCCTGGAAACTGGCTTGGGCTCTCCCTCTTTGGACCACCAGGAGCCCTTGGGAGCTAAAATCCTCTGCCTACTTCTCTCTTAACTTCACCGTGATTTCGGCTCCTCCCTCGGCAGCTCAGAGGACAGATTGCTTCATAAATTCTTAAGAGCACATTGGGAACTCACAACCTAATCATTGTAATGTATTATTTAATCAGTTAGAAATGTTTTTCAAGAAAAAGAACATGAAGTATGTCTTCATTTTAAGTATACCTGTTGTTTCTTGGAAGCTATTAGCTGTCAGTGAATCATCAATTTTATTTTGCTGTGTAGCTAAGACTATTTGTTCAAATTAAAGACCATGCACACAGCTAAACAATCATGCCTTATCTGTACAAATGAGACTTTCAGTCCTGCTAAGTGTAACAATCCTGAATGTGCTGGATGAGTAATTCCCCAGTGTTACAAGACACATCTGGGGGGAAGGGGACATGAGATCAGAGCTGTCCTTGCAGGGCCCTGAGGCACTGTAGGCGTGAGTCTGCCTGAGTCCTCCAGGCCAGCCTGCTGCAGCTCTGAGCTGCCACAGAGGGTTGTCTGCAGAGAGCCCTGGCAGTGGCCGGCCCAGGCAGACACAGGCCACTGTGAGGGGTCCCTCAGACTCGTGGTTAGGCAGGACATTGGGACCCAGGAGACAAGGGCTGGGAAAGAGGAGGCTCCTGAACCTGGGACTCCTCCCTGAGGCCCGTTTCCATGAGAGAGACATCCTCAACCTGTGGGCCTCAGGTCCCAGTTTCCAGGGCACAGACAGGAGAGAGGGGTGGTGCCAAGAGAGACAGTGGGGTGAGGGGTGGGCTTCAAGGGGCACAGGAGAGGGGGAACTAGGAAACAACATTAAGAGCCACTGTGTGCAGAGAGGTATTTAGAGAGAATCAGAGGAGGTCAGCTGAGAGACAGAAAGTGACTTGAGAACTGAGGGTTTTAGGGCTACATCAAGTGCAAAGGGTGGGAAATAAAAAACTGACATATTTGTCCTTTACATAGGGTTACTCTGAAACGTAATTTTTCCCATAAATGGATTGGTCTTGGCCTGTCTCCTCTCAAACTCCAAGTTCCTTACTACCTTTAACAGATCCTTTTCCCTAAATGACTGCCCACATCTCAGGGCCTTGAGACAACACTCCAGTGCCTGTCACACACCCTCCAGGCCGTTCTTTCTCCTCTCCAGTATTCATCCTAAGGACCTCCCTCCTCTGACCCCAGTCTAAGCAGCTGTATTAATCAGATAGCTTTCTACTTGCTAATTTCTAATCCTTCCCAGACAACGCAGGACATTCCTGGGCACAAGGGCTCAGTAAATTAAGGAGCCTGTTGAAGCAAAATGCAGGCTCTTGAAATTTTAGGTTGGTTTAGCAAAGATTTATATTTTAGTTCAAAAGAATTTCCAGCACTTGCAAAAGCATGTGTGTGTGCATGTGTGTGTGTATATGTGAGACGGAGACAGAGAGAGAGTCGGCCCTTGGAGACTGAAAATCCTAGTGGCATAATCTGGGGCAAGTAGCTCATTCATGCTGTAGGAATAATGATCCTACCTCGCAGGGTTGTTATGAGGATGAAAGTAGATAGTGTTTAAACAACTCGTAACTCAGCCCCTTGCACACACTTTACTATCCTTTTCTTTGCTTGGTGCTGGGGTTGGAGGAACTTGTTAGGGACACAAAATAAGTCTGAGAGAAGGTTCTGCAATTCTACTTGCTTATCTCCTAGTCTAGTTGTAAACAAGGTGCAGAAGAAATAGATAAGTGCCAACCAGTGGTCTACTCAGTTTGGTGCCCACTCTTCGGGTCCAAGCTCTCCCTGGCCCCTGACCAGGGCCAACATAGCTTTCCTTTTTCCTTTTTTTTTATCCTGTGCTTTCCTTAGAACCTGGAGCCAGGCTGCAGCTGGTCCATAGACAAGAAGCCTGTGCACAGCACAACTGGTGAGTTGGTGGGCTGGCTCCACGGGGCTTGGTTTTCTCTTGTGTGGCCTGGAATGGCAGGGTGATGTGCTCCATAGTGCAGGCAGCAGCTAATGCCCCTGAGAAAGGTGTTGGCCAGCAGGAGACAGGGAACAAGAGGGGGTCAGCAATTGGGATCTTCTCCTTTTCTGGTCAACTATCCTCACATGTAGAAATTCACATCAATGAAACTTACCACCAAGCAGTAGCTGACAAACTACTGCATGGAAGCCTGCACACCCCATTCCTGACTCACTGCACCCCATCCTGTCCACCCCTTTCCTGTCTCACTGCACCCAAAAGTGCCCACTCCTTTCCTGTCACATTGTACCCAATCCAGCCCACCCCTTTCCTGTATCACTGCACCCAAGCCTGCCCACCCTGTTCCTGTCTAACTCACCCCACACTGCCTACCTCTTTCCCGTCACACTGCACTCAACCCTGTCCACCCCTTCCTGTCTCACTGTACCCAAGCCCGCCCAACCATTCCACATCTCACTGCACCAAACCCTGCCCACCCCTTTCCTGTCTCATGCACCCAAGCCTGCCCACCCATTTCCCATCTCACTGCACCCAACCCTGCTCACCCCTTTCCTGTTTCACTGCATCCAACCTTGCCCAACCCTTTTCTGTCTCACTGCACCCAACCATGCCCACCCATTTCCCATATCACTGCACCCAACCCTGCCAATCCCTTTCCTGTCTCATGCACCCAAGCCTGCCCACCCCTTTCCTATGTCACTGCACCCAACCCTGCCCACCCCTTTCCTGTCTCACTGCACCCAACCCTGCCAATCCCTTTCCTGTCTCATGCACCAAAGCCTGCCCATCCTTTCCTGTCTCACTGCACCCATCTGTCCACCCCTTTCCTGTCTCACTGCACCCAACCCTGCCCACCCTTTTCCTGTCTCACTGCACTTCTGTTCCTTCATTCTTTTTCCCTGGGTTGTATTCATGAATAATCTGGTAGCACATGAGATTTTCCCTCAGGCATAATTTTCAAGGCCTCTGGATGAAGACTTGTCCTAAAGCAGTGAGTAGTCCCCTGTCAAGACTAAGCACAGATCTACTGGAGAAGCAGGTAGGAGGAGCTGGTGTTGGTGTGGCGCTGGGCAAGCTGAGGGCTGTCTCAGCGGTGGAGTGGGGCTCAGGGACTCTGAGACCTGAATGTCGGGGAAAGAAGGAGAGCATGAACCTGCTCAGCTTTAGGAGAAGCCAGTGCTGCTTAAACAAAGGTTTCCAAGAGCAGGGGTCAGGGCTGAGGTTGGAGAGCTAGCTTTTGCTTTCACTGGAGGCTTTGAAAGCCACTCTGGGGACTTCAGGCACGGGCAGCTTCGTGGGTAGTAGGAGCTGAGTGCAGTGTGCAGCCTGGGCATTCTCTCCGTTAGATACAACCATCTAGCAGGCAGCTCAGACTCCCCTCACCCCTGCAGGATCCCTCACCACACAGGACTTATGTTCTTCACCTTGACTAGTATCCTCTGAATTGATCAGTTGTCCCAATGATCCTACAGTGCTTTTCAATTTTAGCAGAATCACTTAAGGATTTCTTTTCTTTTTCTTTTTTTTCTTTCTTTGAGATTAGTACCTATGTTTCACCTCACCCCAGGTGAGGCCCATGGATCTAATGTTATAAAGCTCACAGGTGGTCCCAAATGAAGTACTAGGGATCTCAGCTAACCCTCGTGCATGCTGCAAAGCCACACTGTGACTTCTGTTCTTTCCTGCGTGGAAATGGAGATCATCTGAAGATTCTGGACATTTTTCCCCTTGAGAATGTTTTATTAGTCTTATAGGGCTGCTATAAAAAGGGATCACAGAGTAGGGGGCTTAAACAACAGAAATTTATTTTCTCACAGTTCTGGAGGCTGGAACCCCAACTGAAGTATCACAGTTTTGGTTTCTCCTGAGGCCTCTCCTTTGCTTGCAGACCACCTTCCTGCTGTGTCCTCAAGGTCTTGCCTCTGTGTGTGTACATCCTTGGGATTTATTGTGTCCGAATTTCCTCTCCTTATAAGGACACCTGTCAGATTGGATTGGGGCCCATCCTAAGGGCCTCATTTTTAACTTAATTACCTCTTTAAAGGCCCTGTCTCTAATGCAGTCACATTCTCAGGTCCTGGGGGTGAGGGCTTCAACATAACATAACCCTCTCCACCTAGTAACGACCCCTCAGCCTACAGATCTGGCATCTATGACAAAGTCCAGAGGCTTCTGCACGCTGCTTCACGCAGCCTAGGAGGAGGCAGCAAGTCTCCTACATCTCCCACATGGCACACATCATGCAGGTCTGCTGTCCTCCTCCTCAGGGCACGCCATTCTGCAGTTTCAGATCCTGCAAGACATTTTCCCTAGAGTTGTGCCGGGGTGGGGTGGGGGTAGGGTTCATGGAAAAACTAGCTTTGAAGAGGCGGGATTTAAGGCTTTAAATTCTGAGGATCAACTGTGTCTATAGAAAGAGGGGCTCCTGGGAGTAGAAGTCCAGATACAACCTCCCAGAGCAGGTCTGTCATTGCAGAGAGTAGAAGCAGCAGCTGTGGGCAATCTCTCTGCTCCTACGGGTCTGTCTCCCTCACCCAGGTCAGCAGCCAGGGCAGGCTATGTTCCCAGGGGGCTGGGCACAGGTCCAGAGCAGCCTTCCGGTTGTCCCTGCAGGGAGATGGGGAGGAGGAGGAGGACAGGTCAGTGGCCCAGGGCAGGGAAATGGGATTGGGCCTCACTTCAGAGATTGAAAAGCCAAGGTCCAAGGAGGCTGGAGTTTGCAGTGGTCACAGGTGGGCCCTGGAATCCAGGCTCCTGGTCCTCCCATAGCTCTGTCCTCCATGCCAGGGGCAGCTCAAAAGCCATGGCCTGCTGCCCTGCAGGACAAGCACCTCACCCTCTGCTTGCCTGGCCTCCAAATTTCATCATATTTTAAGTGGGTGGGCAGATCCCACCTCCCTGGACCCTCCTGACCCACAGGCTCTGTTTCACTCAGCTCCTAACTGCTGGAGCAGCTCAGAGTGGCCACAGGCCATGGAAGACTGAGGTCGGGTGGCAGTAACTTGAGGAGAGTCTTGGCAACATCAGAACAGCTGAGAGCCTATATTTCTTTATTGTTTAAATTAAATCATAATCCCCTGGCTACCTTAGAGCTCTAAGGATCAAATAAACTAACAAAGTGGTTCATACCTTATAACCACAGTTTGAATTTGCATTTATGCCATTGCTCTTATTAGAGGAAGTGATCTGTGCACTAGACTAGGAGTCAGAGATTCTGGATTTGAGCCCAGACCTGTTATTTACCAGCTGATTTGTACTTAGATTTCTTATCTTAAAAATGAGTGGATCGGGGCCAGCCCAGTGGTGTAGTGGCTGAGTTTGGTTGCTCTGCTTCAGCAGCCTGGGGTTCAGAGAGTTTGTATTCTGGAGATGGACCTACACACTGCTCATCAAGCCATGCTCTGGTGGAGTCCCACATACAAAATAGTAGAAGATTGGCACAGATGTTAGCTCAGTGACAACTTTCCTCACCAAAAAAAAAAAATAAATAAAAATAAGTAGGTCAAAAATAGCCACTGCACTGTCCATTCAGTCATTATTTCACTCATTCAACAAACATTTGCTGAGCATCAACTCTGTACTAGGCACCGTGCAAGACACTGGGATTTAGAGCTGCGCATTCAGAGTCCCTGATCTCATGTTGCTTATGTTCTAGTGGTGAGGAAATAGAGAATAAATACATAAGTGTACTGATCTGCTCGGGCAGCCATAATAAAATACCATAGACTGGAGGCTTAAACAACAGACGTCTGTTTCTCACAGCTCTGGAAGCTGGAAGTTCAAGATCAAGGTCTGGCCAGTTCATTTCCCGGGGAGAGCCTTCTTCCTGGCTTACAGCCATTTCTCAATATGTCTCATAGGCCTTTCCTTGGTGCTCATGTGTGTGTGGGGACAGAGAAAGATCTCTCTTTCTTCCTCTTCTTATCTCACCAATCCAGTCAGATTAGGACCCCACCCTTATGACCTCATTAAATCATAACTGCCATCTAAAAGTCCTGTCTTCAAATATGGAGGATTAGGTCTTCAACCTATGAATTTTTTTTTTTTTTTTTTTGCTGAAGATTAGATCTGAGCTAATATCTTCTGCCAATCCTCCTCTTTTCGCTGAGGAAGCCTGGCCCTGAGCTAACATCCATGCCCATCTTCCTCTACTTTATATGTGGAATTCCTACCACAGCATGGCTTGTCAAGTGGTGCCATGTCTGCACTAGGGATCTGAACCGGCGAACCCCAGGCTGCCGAAGCGGAATCTGCAAACTTAACCCCTGCGCCACCGGGCTGGGCCAGCAGCCTTCAACCTATGAATTTTGAGGGGACACAATTAACTCTATGGCAGTAAGCAATTCAACAAATAAGATAATTTGAGATAATGACAAGTGCTATAAAAATTAACCACACACTAAAAAACATAAAGCAAATGGGAAGGTGAGATGCACCTTCTAAGTTGCATTGTTGGGAAGGCATATCTCAGCCGAAGCCCAAGCAATGGGACGGATGAACCTTGAGGCAGTAAGGGAGAGGACTCGAGGCAGAGGAACAGCCAGGGTAAGTTTCTGAGACCAGATGCAGTTTGAAAAGTCCAAAAGCATCAAGAAGGCCAGACTGGCTGCAACAGAGTGAGGGGTCAGGAGATGAGTTGAGAGTGGGCCATAGAGAACTTTACGTGGCACCCTGTGGGGAATGCCTTTGAAGCTTGTAACCTGTGAAGTGCTGTGGTGACACTTTAAAAAGATTGTTCTGCCACTGAGTGATAAAGGATTTATTAGGAACTGGCCAAAGAGTGTTAGGGGCTGGTCATCTAGGCCAGAAACAATGGTGGATTCACTTGACTAGTAGTGATATAGATGGGAAAATGGATGGATTCAAGATGCATTTTAGAGAAAGGGTGAAGAGAGTCTATGATGAACCTAATGTGGGCTATGAGGGAAAGTGAGGGCTCAAAGCTGACGCCTAAAATTTTAGTCTGAGATACTTCTAGCTTTTTCTGACTCCTAGTTCTTTCACAGAGATGAGAAAGACCCAGGGAAGGACAGACTTCAGGGGAGTGATCAACATTTCTGCTTGGCTATGTTCAGTTTTATATGCCTGTGCATACCTGTATGGAGATAAAGCAGAGGCATGTGCATCTAAGAATTTCAAGTTAAGGGGAGAAGTCAGGGCTAATGACACAGATGTGGCAGTCACCCAGTGTACAGTCTTTAAAGCCATTTATCTGATGTGCACACCCAGATAAGAGGGGGGAATGAGAAGGAGGAGGGAGGGAGATAGAGCCCTGGGGTGACCCAACACAAAGAGGACTAGCATGGGACAGCAAGCCAACATAACAGAAAGAGAGGGAGTTGGCTGTGTCATAGAAGGAGCCAGGGATGAATGGCACATGATGCTGGCTGCTATTAGGGTGCAGTAAGATGAAATATGGGAGAGCTTTTTCTAAATCTAAAGCACTGTTCAACTGCTAGTCATAGGTGTGGGCCGAGGGAAAGAGTGGTTACAGCAATGAAGAAACTGTGTGGGCCACCAGTTCATCAATTCTCTGTTCCAGGAGGAAGCTAGGGGGGAACCTGAATAGGGGGAAAGTGCAGGTGTCTCCTACAGTCATCAGGACCAGTATCGCTCCCCTCTCCTTACTTGCTGATTACTTCCTCCTTCTGTCCTGCTGCCCCTCACTTCTGTGGGGTATTTGTTCACTGACTCACTCACGCACTCATTCATTCCCATGCCCAGACACTGAGACAGGTACAGATTTATCAAGAAAGGCAGAGTCAGATTCCATGATGTTGGGGTGTTTACGGTCCTTTCCAAATGTGCCATATGTGCAGCCATGGAAACCTTGGAGAGGAGCCAAGAATGGTTCTCAGCCATGCAGCAGCAAGCACACATGGGCACAGGGCTCACACACATGGACACATGCCCTGAGTAGATGTCTCAGAGATAAAGGAATGCCACAAAAAGGCAACATCAGTGAGACAAGTTCAGCCATGACTGTATTTCTCTCGTCTCATTTATGCCATTGGATATTGGTTTTGCTTGGAGTTTCTCAAGTGGTGTTTGGTTCTGATGTGAATTACAAATACATTCGGGCAGATACACACTTGCCCAGCCAGTGGTGTCTTTGAAGATATGGGAGAACTTTCAAAAAATATATTTTTACTGATTTCAATCACTTGGGCTAAGAAATGAGAAGTGGAATTGTGAGGAGGTCAGAGGTGGCAGATCAGGAGGGCATTTCAGGGGAAGCGGGGAGGTTGTCTCCTCACTTTCTTCTGGGCCATTTTCCTGAATGGGACAGAGCACCTTACCATGTTTGGATACTTTGCCAAGAGATAACAGGGGCTCCTGTTCAATAAGTCAGAAGTGTGAGATGGCTGGGCTCAGAGTGAACTTGGCTAAGTTGCCCCATAATCCTATGGAGGCCCTCTGGGAGCCCAGTTCCTTCTTCTTCCTGATTATTTTCTTTATCAAGGGTGGGGAAAGAAGGACTCATCTGCCTAAGCCGTGAATGAGCACTTTCAGGCAACTGTTATTGCTGGGATCTGCATGGGACACTGCCAGGGGCAGCTTAGCTTTCTCCAGCGGTCTGACTTAGGCAGCTCCCTGACATCTCAGGAGAAAACCGTCTCTCCCTTCACTTTCAGGAGAAAAGCGTGCCCTTCGATAAGGGGGCTATTCTTCTTCAGTAAAGTGGAAAAGGGTTGGGGAAATTATTATTTTCTTTGGAAAATCATTGAAATATCTCTGCTGAAAGAGGAGAAGATTGCTGAGGTGGGAGATGCTTGCACATGTTGACTGTCTCCAGATCAGGAAGACCATGATGGTTGCTATAGCATCATACACCACCCTTTATTTGGTGCTATTGTGGTCATATGTGTACCTACTCCAAGTGTCCGAGGGGTTTAGGATTGAGTGAGCCTCTCCTCCTCTCCAGTACAATCACAGGCTTTTATCCCTGGGACCAAGATCACTTGGAGCTCAGAAGACACAGAATGAATCGCTCCCAAACACCTCAGATGTTTTACCAAAATCCAGGGAGAGACTACAATCCCATGGATGAATTTTAGGGACAAGAAGAAAACTGATTTTATTGGATACCTACTCTACAGCAGACATTTAAAACTTCTTTACCCTCCAACAATTGGAGTACTCATTTGTGCAGAGGAGGAAACTAAGGTCTAGAGCAGTGCTGTCCAATAGAACTTTCTGGGATGCTGGAAATTGTCTGTGTACATTGTCCAATGCAGTAGCCACTAGCCACGTGTGACTACCAAGCCATTGAAATGAGGCTAGTGCAACTGAGGAATGAAAATTTTAATTTAATTTAATTTAATGTAAATATAAGCAGCTGCTTGGGGCTGTTGGCTGCCACATTGGACAGTACAGGTCTAGGGAATAAATTAGTGTGCTCAAGATCACACAGCTAGTAAGCAGCAATGCTAGAGGTCGAACTCTATTTCCCTCCCTGAGATGATGTTCCTTGCACTTCCATGTGACCAGAGACAACAGAAAGTTAGAGAGCAAGAGAGAATTGAGGATCCTTCTGACTAGAGCTATTTTCTCCAAGGTATCTGCCCTGAGTCAGCCTCCAGGTGTGAGGATCTCACTTCAAGTTTCCTCCTGCCCCCAAGGACTTTCATTCTGAGAAATCCTTCACCATGGAAAAAGATCAGAAAATGGCTGACCTAAGACATTTTAGCGATTAAAGTCTGGGTGAAATTCTAAAGTGAGTGGAGACAGAGTGTCCAGGGGGTGAGAGAAAAGGAAAAAGAAATTGTTGAAAATCTGAGGTGTTATTAGAAAATTTCAATTCAGCTCAGATCTTGGCTAAAGATCACCCTTATCCCACTGTATATCATTCCTGTGTTCTTTGTCTCCAGATTTTCAGCTGCAGAGGTTGGATACTCACTCATCACATTTTCCTAATGTGATCATACAGAAGAGAGGTTTCACAAAGGGCCTTGGACATCACCTGATTCCATCTGCAAACCTTTGTTAGAGGGTTCACTGTGGCCTCTGAGACCCCCCTTCTGCTGACCCTTGCTGAGAGCACCTAGTGTTCTTCTAGTGCAGAGAAAATGCCTTGACCCAGGAGAGATGGTTTCAGTCCTGGATCAGCCATTGTCCAGCTGAGCCATAGTTTATTCACATATGATGAAAGTATAATACTATACCAACAACTATCATTTTTGAGAGTTTACACCAAGCAGGCACTGTGCTTTACATCCATTATCTTATGTAGTGAATATATCAATACTATTCCCACAAGGAGACCCAGAAACTAGCCCAATATCACCAGCTAGTAGGTAGAAGAGCTGAATTTAAATCAGGTCTATTCAGCTCCCCTGTGTTCTTATTAACTGCAGCTGTTGCCTCAGAGATGATGATGGTACCACCCACACCAAAGGATGTCAGTGAATGAGGGTGACTACTCTAGCTGAACCAAGGAAGGGGCTTGTGCATCCAGAAGAAGGAGACAAATTCTGAGCCATATATGATACTTTCCCCCAGCAGCATTCTTTCCTGGATTTCATCCCCCTCCCTTCCCAGCTGGTCATTTTGGGTGTTACTGATGGGGAAACTGACCTGCCAGTTTGTCTACTGGGTCAATCCCCTGCCTGGACAGATCACATGACTCCTGCTGGACTGTGTTAGAATCTGCTCAGTCTAACGACATTTTAACTTAACTGCTTGAGACTCCAATGGCATTTGTTTTTTCTTCTTTTTCTTTACATCTTTTAAATGATTATATTAACAGGAGTCAAAGGCTTTAAATCAGAGGATTTTAACTAAAAGGTAAGAAATTCCCTGATCCAATACTACTGCCAAAATGGGAAACAGAAGTCTTCTGATGCAAGCAAGATGCTCTCTATTGTGATTATCACGAGAACTGATACTTATTTAAGGCTTACTTTGAATCTCATGCCTAATAAGGGTCTTAGGGTACCTGGCTGGTTTAGGAGAACCAGGAGTTATTCTCAGAGCCCTCCGTTATTTACACAATGTTGCAATGTCCAGGCTGGACAAGTGGAAAGCTGTGTATCTGCTAGATGAGACTGGGGTGGCCGGGGCTGAATGAGGACAGCTTACTGTCCCAGCTCTGCTACCACTTCCTGGTGGGGAAGACAAGCTCTGTGACTCACCACTGAACTAAGAACCTATGGGACAGGGACCTTTGTGTCCCCAGCTCTTAGCATAAGATGTCACTTAAGAGATAAGAAGTCCCTCCACACATATTGACTAAATTGAATTACATTCTTTGTGGAGCTGGTCAGAGTATAAATACATACATTCTTAAATAATAGATTATTATACCCACTTGACAAATGTGTCACAAATGCTGCTTGTCTCCTGGTTTAATCTCTATAGCTGAGGGGAAAGGAGAACAGCACCAACATGCAAAAAGCCATGTTTGGTGCTTTACTTATGTTATCTTACTTATTTGTCACAGCGACTCTGTGAATTTATTCTCTCTAATTACAGATGAGAGAATTGGGACTAAGAGAAGTTAAGTTGAGGTAGTGTGGTCTTGTTTAGAAACTTTTATATCAAACACAGAATCAGAATATGATTTTGCCACTTATCAGTTTGGTGACTTTAGGTGAGTATTTTAACCTCTGTAACCCTCTGTTTCCTGACATGTAAAATACGGATAAAAATATCTACTTCAGACGGTTGTTACACATGTGACATTCCATGAGTATATGAAAGTTATACTGGTGCCTGAAATATAAATGAGAAGTCATGAATGTCAAGTCCCCCTCGCCCCAATCACACAAGACCCATCACCCCTAAGTGTTGTAGTCAGTACCTGAATCTAGTCAGATTCATCAAAACATACAGTTTCGGGCAGCCAGGTGGAGCAGCAGTTAAGTGCTCATGTTCCGCTTAGGTGGCCTGGGGTTCGCCGGTCTGGATCCCGGGTGGGGACATGGCACCGCTTGGCAAGCCATGCTGTGGTAGGCGTCCCACGTATAAAGTAGAGGAGGATGGTCAGGGATGTTAGCTCAGGGCCAGTCTTCCTCAGAAAAAAGAGCAGGATTGGAAGATGTTAGCTCAGGGCTAATCTTCCTCAAGGAAAAAAATATATATATACTCTCTCCCTTATGTCACCCAGCCTTTCCAAAATGGCACTGGCAGCCTGGCAGACATAAATGTGCACATGTGCACCATGCTGAGGAATTGTACGTTTTGGGCACAGCTGGCAGTCTTGAGTAGCAGGAGATAGAAAGTTTTTCTTGGGCCCAAATTTGAAGAGGTAGAATGAACTGTTTAGATTTTCAATTTTGGTTCATGGATTATGTGCCAGAGGTGTCTCAGATGTGAAAAGCAAATAAGAATCACTTTGCTTCTTCCAGGTCAGTGTGTCAACCCTGAATGGAAATGACCATAATGAAGTCACAAGGGCCAGAAAGGAGCCAGGTGTCTTCAGGTTCCTAACATGGTTGGCAAGTTTGCAGCTGAAAAGACAGCTTTCTCGGTGGAGATGGACCCAGTGGGTGCAGTTGAGGCCTCTGCTCTGAGCAGCCTAGATACGAGATATTAAGAAAAGGTCTTTATGATTTCTCCTTCAGGGGAGAAGTCTTTCGGAAGAAGAAACTGTTGAAGGCCAGGAAGTTCAGAGGCTTTCTGCAAAGCTAAGGAATACGATTTCAGGGTAAATTTCTTCTCATGATTGTATTTTATTTCAGATCCCTTAGGATAACATCGTTATTCTTTCCATGTCAGTGTCATCTCTGCCTTTTTTGCATATTCTGCTGGCTCCTTTGCTTTTGTGCTGATAAATAGTTATGTTTGTAAGATAGAGGTTACAAGGACCAGCACAAGCAATTTGCTGATGTCAGGCTGAAATCGCCTAGCTCTTCCTTGCTGTCCCTTGGGGCCCTCTCTCCAGATAGGGGACTCCTGGGGAGGGAGACATGTCCCCTCTCCACCTGTCAAACACCACTGGGACTGACATCCACACACTACTTCCGTGTGATGCAGAAACTCCTACACCCACATGCCATTAAGATTAAAACACTATTCAGGTATGATCTGTCTTGTGAGTACGCAGTCCATCTTGGTCAGTCCATAAGTTCTAGAGAGGTCCATTGCAGAGGAGCTGTGCCCTCAAAGAGTCCCAAGGGAGGCAATGTGGCTTCATCTATAAAAGAGGAATGGCTTGGGTGAAAGGGGTTAGTACTTGGTTCAGGTACCATCTCTGCCACTTACCAGTTAAGTCATATTGGAGAAGCGACTTTAGGCTCTCTGACCTTTGATTTCCTATCTATAAAGCAGCATTGCTATCATTTTGGAAAGCCAAGGTGGTGAGGGGTGAGAGCACATGTTTTGCTTCAGACTGACTGGGCTCAGGTCCTGACTACATCAGTTAGAAGTGACAAATCTTGTGTAAGAAGGACTAGGCGGGAGTTGGCATTCATGGATTCTTACAGTTCAGGCATCTACATAACTTTCATTTATTCATGAAACTTAGCACTTAAAATGATTCTCTGAAGTCAATATTTTTATACGTACTGCTTTTTCTGCTCTTAGATTGTTTTAAGAATAAAATGAGACATTGTAGGTGAATATAAGTGATAGTCATCACATAGACATAGGTGGTATATTCGTGAAACTTAACACTTTTAATAACTCTCTGAAGTAGGTAGATTTATACCTCCTGCTTTGTTTCCTTTTAGGGTTGTTGTAAGGATAAAATGAGGTGTTGTAGGTGACAGTCCTTCACAAATTCTAAAGCACAGTGCAGATGTCCATTGTGAAGCACAGTGGCTAAGAGAGAAGATTCTGGAGTTTATCCGTCTGGGTTTGAATCCCAGCTCTGCCAGTGATTAGCTGTGTGATCTTGGGTGCTTAATACTATGACTCAGTTTCCTCAACAGTAAACTTCAGACAAACAGTATTATTTCAAAAATTTGTTATAAGGTAAAAATGAGTTAACATGTAATGTACTTATCTTAGCATCTGGAACATAGTAAATAATATTTAAGTGTTTGTTGCAATTGTAATATTATTATTGTTATTGTTGCTATTGTTGTTATTATTAGTATTGTTGTTTGTTGCTATTGTTTTTATAGCTATAGTCTGAATAGAGTAATTCACAGATGGCCTCATCTCCAGTAACTTACAACTCCAAGCAGCCACTGTGAGTGTAGGATTTTATTTTGATTCTTTCTATTGTATTAACAAAATCGTAGAATGTTAGAACTGGTTGAAATCCACTCTATGACAATCTGTATGTTAACTTACGGTGTTGCAATATTTACATTCCAACTAATAATGAATGAGGGTTTCGATTTCTTAACATCCTTACCAACATTTACTTTTCATGTTTTTAATTGCATTCTAATGGGTATGATGAAATATGTCATTGTGGCGTTGATTTGCATTTCCTTAATGAAAAAAGTTGTGAGGCATCTTTTCATATGCTTCTTGACATTAGTATACTTCTGGGAGAAATGTCTATTCAAAGTCTTTGTTCATCTTTTTGATTGGGCTGTCTTTTTATTGTAGTAAGAGTTCTTTATATATATTCCAGACACTAGACTCTTACCAGATATATGATTTGCAAATATTTTTCCCATTCTGTAAGTTGACTTTTTACTTTTTAGTGTCCCAGCCCTGTTTGTTGAAAAAAAGTATTCTTTCCTTATTGAATATGCTTGGCACTCTTGTCAAAAAGCAGCTGATCCTATATTCATAGATCTTTTTCTGGACTGTCAATTCCATTCCATTGGTCTACATGTCCATCTATATGTCAGTACTACACTGTTGAAATGTGTTCACTAATTTTGTGTTTTCTTTTGTTCTGGCTATTTGGGCTCCTTTGAATGTCCATAAAAGTTTTCAAATCAATTTGTTCAATTCTGTAAAATAGGAAAACAAAAAGGCGGTAAAATTCTGATAGAGATGACAGGTCTGCACATTAATTTGAGAAATATTGCCATCTTAACAATATTAAGTCTTCCAATCCATGAAAACGGGATATACTTCCATTTAATTAGATCTTCTTATTTTCTTTGGACAATATTTTATAATTTTCAGTGCACTAGTCTTGTACTTTGGGGTTAAATTTATTTCTAAGTTTTTTTTCTTTTTAACACTATTGTAAATGGAATCATTTCATTTTCAGAAAGTTCATTGCTAGTGTATAGAAAACTACAAGTGATTTTTGCATATTTATCTCATATACAGCATCTTTGTTTAACATGTTTATTGTCTAAAGTAGTTTTTGTGTTTGTATGTGTGTGTGTATTCTTTAGGGTTTTTATATGTTAGATCATACTTTCTACAAATAAACATAGCTTTATTTCTTCCTTTTCAATCTAGATACATTTTCTTGCCTAATTACCCCCTAGAACTTCCAGCATAATATTGAATGAAAGTGATGAGAACAGAAATCCTTGTCTCATTCCTGATCTTAGTAGGGAAGCAGTCTTTCACCATTAAATATGAAGTTAATTGTGAACTTTTTGCAGATTTCTTGTGACAGATTGAGGAGGTCCCCTTTTATTTTTAGTTTACTGAGTGTTTGTATCATGAAAGTGTGTTGGATTTTGTCACACATTCCTTTTTTGTTCCTCATTTCCTCCATTACTGCCTTTTTGTGTGTTAAATAGACATTTCTAGCATACCATTTTAATTCTTTTGTCATTTCTTTTACTTTATAATTTTAATTTATTTTCTTAGTGGTTGTGCTGAGGATTACTATTAACATCTTAATTTATAATAATCTTGTTCAGATTGATACAAACTCAGCTTCCATAGGATACAAAAACTTTGTTTGGTATAACTCCATCCCCTCATTTATTGTGGTACTGTCAAAAATTACATTTTTATACATTGTGTGTTCAACATGTATTTATAATATTTTATGTAATTGCCTTTTTTATATCATGAAGAAAAATACATTTATACTGTCTTTATATTAACCTATATAGTTATCTTTACCAGTGCTATTTATTCATATGAATTTGAGTCACTGTCTTGTGTACTTTTATTTCAGCCTGAAGGTTTCCCTGTTATACATATGATTTCTTTAATCATATATCTCAGATTTTTTTGTATGCTTGATCTTATTGTGCTTTATTACAGTCAGCTTTACCAAAATTATCTTCATTTATTGTTGATCTGAACACTTGGGAAAGAGAGTAGATGTCTATGTGGGAATGAATTCTCCTCTCAGATCAGCACAGTGAATGGAGCCTTGCCACACTTGGTTTGTATTCATGCAGCTTAGAGACACATCTGAAGCTCAGTCAGAGGAATTATGTCAACTCCAACTGTAGTGGTAATTAATGCTTCTCTTTTTGACAGTATTGATTTCATTAATTATTTTATCAGTCTTGTTGTAAATGTTTGTGTTATTATTTTAAGACAGATCTAATACTATTTTTGGGGAGTGTTGGGGAAAATGAAACATCCAGATACATAATAAACCTCATATGATATTTAATAATGTCATCGACCCAGAGTTAGTACCAATTCCAACTCCTGTAAATGCTGTAGCATCATTGTATGAGTGCCAAAATGACATCAGATTAGACAGTGATTAGCATGGACCTGCCGATGTCTTTTGCTAAGTGGAGACAATGAACATTGTAAAACAGTTACAATAACATTGACTCAGACATGAAAACAATTTTATGGCAGATTACACTTAAAGAAATAAGCCCAGTGAAAACACAACATCAACACTAAATCTGGGTCAGGTCATCAGCTCACAGAGACACAGGGAGACAACCACCAGACACTGTGCAGCCCTCCGCCTGCCATGCTGTGCCAGTGTCTTCAGGTGACTGGGAACTCTTCACTTTGGGGAGATTCTCTGCCTGAGATCAGCACTCAGACTACAAAAAGAGGGGAGACGGAGGGAAAATGTTTTTTCTGACTTTCTAAAACGTGAACTATGGAAGAAGTGGGCATGAAATCTCTACTGACCTTGGGAAAGTTAATGTCAACCAAACAGAAAAGGGCAAAATTGAGAAAAATAACAAAGGATTGCTCTTGTTATGCAGAAGTGAGAGGAATGGTATGACAAAGCTAAAAATAATGCATTAATGAGATGAGAAAGACTCAGTTGAATTAGTAAACAAAATAAAAATGAATAAGAAAATATGAGATTTGTTAAATATTGGAAATAACCATTCTTGGTTTGATATTAATGCTTCTTCCTGTGAGGATCATTTATTTGCATCATTTACATCAGGGTGAACTCAGTCCTCTCCTTTTTACCTTATCAGTTTCTTTCTTCCCACAGGCCCTGGATTGTTAGCCCAGTGGTGAAGTGGTACTGCTCAACTCTCATAAATGAGCTTTACTTTCAGGATCAGCTTTGGGAAATCAGCTGAATTCTAGACCTCAGCTTCACAGTTGTGTGTATATATATTTAATTCTACAAACAGATGGGGAAATTTGAATACTTAAAAAATAATTTAAAAAATGGAAAGAGGCATAATATCAGCTTTATTAAAATCCATTTTGTGTTAAATAGTCCACTGGACATGGACTAAAAAAACAGTGTTGGAGGGGCCAGCCCAGTGGCCGGCCCAGTGGTTAAGTTTGCATGCTCCTCTTCAGAGAACCGGAGTTCACATGTTCAGATCCTGGGCACAGACCACCTACACACTACTCATCAAGCTGTGCTGTGACAGCATCACACATACAAAAGAGAGGAAGACTGGTACAGATGTTAGCTCAGTGCCAATCTTCCTCACAAAAAAAAAGAAAAAAGAATCTTGGAAAAAGGATGACTATTTTCAGCCTAAGATTCTGATCAAATCAGGTCCTTGGAAAATGCAGAATAGATGCCTCTCTTTACTCTATTCACCTCCAATTATTGCTGTAACTTATACCCTAATTATTTTAGAATTTAAATGTACCCATTAAGCTTATTCCTTTGCTTCCTAAAAATTTTTCTATAAAGTAAAGTGAGCAGTTTCTAAAAACAGACATTACCAGTTTGTCCCAAGGTCTAGAACTTTCTTTTAAATTTCTCTCCTCCACCCTAGATCCAAGTCTCAAGTTGGAGCCTTCTAGGTAAAAGGTGATAATAATATAGCATAAATAGAAGATCAGAGGCAGTGTTGATGTGTCGACGGTGGTGGAGAGAAGGTGAAAGGCAGTGTTTCTATGGCGGAAGTGGTAGAGGGAAGAGGATTGGAGACAGGGTTCCTCTCCTCCACCAACACCATCACAACAACACTGAGGTTCCTCTCCCACTTCATCACACCACTATTGACCCCCAACTCCTCCTCTCCACTACCTCCACACATCAATCCTGTCTTCTACCTCCTTCGCATCCACCACCTCCTCACCAACTCCCTTCCCACCACTCCCGTCCACTGACACCATCTTGTCAATTGTGACTCTACCTGTCCCCTCCATGACCACCATCACAACAACCCAGGATTTCACCTCCTTCCCTCGATAACCCTCATCATATCGACACTGCCTCCCATTTCCTCTTTACCACTACTTTCGTCAAACAACCCAATTTGTATCGCTTCCCCTCCATCAATGCCATAACCCCGAACATGACTCCTTTCCTCCACCACCTTCATCTCACCAATTCTAACTCCCATGTGCACCCCTCCACCACTTCCATCCATACCAACCTGCTTTCTGCCTCCTCCCCTCCACAACACCAACATGTCAAATTGAATTCTTGCACCTAATCACACCAACATTGAAGGCCACATTTTCCCCTGAATAACCTTCATCACGCATATTCCACATCCCCCCTCTCATCACTCCATTGCTATGTCACATCAACCCTGACTCCCACCTCTTCCACTGCAGTACCTCTGTCACATCAACACCGACCCCTATCTCCTCCCTTTGACCACCTCCATCACATACACTCTGATTCACACCTCCCAAGTCAGGTTTACAGTGATGACAATGGTGGAGTGGAAGAGGAGGGAGAAGGTGTTTGTGTGATGGAGAACAATAAGAGAGGAAATGAGAGATAGTGTTGGTATAATAGAGTTGGCGGAGGGGAGGAGGTAGAAGGTGAGTTGGTGTTGTGTGGAAGAGAGGAGTTGGAAGCTACTGTTGGTGTGATGGAAGTGGTAGGGCGGTGGTAGAGTTAGGGTTTGTGTGATGGATCTAGTGTAAGGAAGGAGGAGTGAGGTGGTTTGGTGTGATGGAGGTGGTGGAGGGTAAGAGATGAAAGTCTAGTTTGATGTGGTAGAAGATAGGAGGTGGGATACAGGATTGGTATGATAAAAGGCTTTTGGGAGAAAAGGTTGGAGTCAGTGTTGGTGTGATAATGGTGGTAGAGGAAAGGAGGTAGGAATCTGGTTAGGCATGATGTCTGTGGTAGAAGGGAAGAAGTAGAAGGCAGGCTAGTATGATGGATGTTGTAGAGGAAGGGAGGTGAGAGTCAGGTTTTGTTTGGAGGAAATGGAAGTCTGTCTGGTGGAATGGAGGTGGTGGAATGGAGGAGGGTGGAATGTTGGAGGTAGTGGAAGGGAGCATGTGATGAGGTCATTTAGAAGAGGTGGTGGAAATCAGTCCTTGTGTGATGGAGGAAAGGATATGAAATTGAGAGCTGAGGTGCTGCCAGTAGTGAAGGTACAGCAGTGAGAAGTGGGTTGACATGAAGTTGTGGAGAGGAGGAGGGAAGAGGAAGGGTTTGTGAATGGTGCTGGTCAAGGGAAGGAGATGGGAATCTGAGATGGTGTGATGACAGTGCTAGGGGGTATAGTTGGGAAGCTGTAGTGGTATGATGGTGGTAATGAAGGGGAAGACATGAATTCAAGGTTTTTGTGATGGATATAGTGGGAGGTATGACTGGCCTCTTGGATGTGGGGAAGTAGAGGAGATTGGGGAGGGGTTGGCATGATGGAAGTGGTAGGTGGGAAGAAGTGGGAGTCATGGCTGTGTAGATAGAGACACTGGAGGGAGAAAGTGTTTGTCATGGTTGGGGAAAGAAGGTAGTTCAGGAGAGGAAGTGGGAGATGAGTTTGATGTGATGGCTTGTTGGAGCAGAGGAGATGGGAGGCAGGTCAGTGTTGATGTTGATGGTGGAGGGTAGTATGTGGGATCCAGAGTTTGGTATGATGGTTTTCATGGAAGGTAGTATGTGCAAGGTGAGGTTGGGTTAATGGGGGTTTTGGAAGAGAGGTAGTGTTTGTCATGGTTGGGGTGATGAAGGCAGTTGAAGAGTAGAGATGGGAAACATGTGGTGTTTGGAGGTGGTGAAGAAAGGGGGTGGAAGGCAGTGTTAGTGTGATGGAGGTGGAAGTTTGAGTCTTCAGGTGACAAATTTTGTTCTTCACTTTTCTTAAAATTCTACTTTGAGTTTACTGGCTTGTTTCCAAAGCTATGTATGTTATTCCTTAAAAGTGTATTTTCTCATAGATGACTTTGCATTTTATATCTGCCTGTTTAAGTCCTATCACCTATTTTTTTTCTCCAGGAAAACCACACTACATAGGGAGTTAATAGATGTAGGTCCTAGCACTGACTTTATTATTGGTGTCTAAGTCTTTGCCCTGTTCATACTTAAGTTACGCTGTACACTTGGAAGAATTATACCTATCTCTTCCTACCACAGTGAACATCATGTGACATTCTCAACATGATTTAGAATAGAATCATACTAATGATATAATGAACTGCTATACCTCATACTTCCCACTGCATCATAGTCTAAAAATCAGGTTCACATACATTGTCACATTGGATTAAAAAGACAACCACTGTCAGGCTGTCATCTCAGAGCTGAAGTTTCATGTCATGAAAGCAAATTTCCACAAATTTTATTTACAGATCTGTAGCTGTATCTGCAACATTTTGTCTCCTTTTAAAGCAAGAAGAAGAGTAGATAAGAGGAAAAGTGTCAACTGTTTTAGTAAGAAAAACGAAATCCTTCCCAGAAGCCCTCACAGGAGCCCATTTCCATTTCAGAACTGCATCATATGTCCACTACTGGGGGCCAGAGAAGTAGAATTCCGAGAGACATAAGGAAATATTTGAGTTGGTAGTTTTATATACATCTTTTTTTCTTTAAGAGCAAACTGTGTCTCTCATCTGACTTGTATATACACTCAAATTGTGTGTTCTCTGTATGACTTTAGTCATAATTCCTATGGTAATAATTAGCTTCCTGCTTCCTCCCCCTCACTTTCCTCCCACCAGTGGAGCGAACAGAGATGAAGGAGTCAACTAGCTGGGGCAGTAAAATTCGGTGAGACAACAGACCTCGTTCCCTCCTGGCAGGTGCTGAAGTCTGAGTTCATGTGAGCAGTTCCAACGATGGGTGTTGATCAAGGGACTGCTGTCCTGGCAGTGGAAGAGGAGAGCTCTGCTCAAGCAACTGAGGCCCAGACAGACTCTGCTTCGGTCAAGCCCAGCTAAGTCTCGCATGGTAAAGGAGGCTTGGCAAGGTCCCTGATGCTTCTCAAGGAAAATGGTCTTTGTTTCATTCATGGAAGAAGATGCTTCATCAAGGAAAGTGTACAGACTTTAAATGATTCTGAAAGGTGAAATTCTTCAGCCTGGGACAGGCTGGATGGGGTGAGAATGTCAAGGAGAGGGGAGAATGGCAAATCCCTCACCTTTGCAGGTTTACTGCTAGTCTTGGTTAGCTAACAGGTAGGGCTGGATGAGACTGGAGAGTTCTGTGGAACTGGATATGCACTTCCTGATGATGGGCTGCTCTTCTGGGTAAGTGGGTGTCTAGTTACTCACCTTCATCTGGTCTGGTTAGGGGACCACTTCAGGGCCCATAAGCTTCTATGAAACTCCTCTGGGGTGCAGGCAGGCATTCACTCTGCCATCTGTGAGATATCTCTGCCCTTCCTTCTCTCTCTGGGGAGGTGAGAAGTGGGCAAATGAACTAGAAAAGGAGGGAACAAAAGTAGTGATCCAAAGCCCAGGACAGGGCTTTGTGGCATGATACCTGGGAACAATTTAGTTACTGGAAAGATGCCCCCAACCTAGTTATAGCTGACATGGTTTCAAATGACATCTTGTTTTCCTATATTCAGTCTTCACTGCCATCAACTCCTCCTAAACATGGCTCCAGAGGTTTCTCAGAAACCTGTACAACAGTCCAGCCCAGTGGTTCCCCCACTCAGGGACAAAATTAGCTTTTTCTGAGCTCTCGTGGAGACAGGATTACCCTGCTAGGGACCCCAGGTTCTCTGTGGATAATTGAAGAGAGGGCATTTCCAGGGACTTGGTTAACTGTTAATAGAAATTTAGGGAAGGGGAGTAACAAAATGTTCTGAAGGTCAGACCCTTCCTATCAGTTAGAAGGTGAGGATTGGTTGGGTACAAAGACTACGTCTTCTCCTCCCTGACCACACGGGGCCCCTGGGCATGTCAGTGCAGCCAGGGTGGGAGGGCCACTTGTGCACTGGCAGACTGACAACACTGCAGGTGGAAACGGGTTAATCACTCTCCTGAAACTGCCTTGCTGTCATGTTCCTCCTCACTCGTTTCACACCTGGGGCCTTGGCCTCTTGTCCTCAGGCTTCTGGGGCTTCTTAGTCCCCTGCTACCTAAATTTATATGGAGGTGAGTAGGATTGAGATCAGGTGAACTTTAGTGTGGCCAGATTTTCTCATGGTCTCTCAGAAGACCCTCCACCCATGGATGAGAGCTCAGAATGTAAACTGAGTCACTAAGGGGTAATGCGGGTCTGTGCATCTGGCAGGCACTCTGGTTGTGGGAGAGACAGCCGCCCAAAGGTCTGTGAGAGATCACATGACATTATTAAACATTTTGATAAATTCAATTTGAAATGGTTTATACACCCTTTGTGAATCACATCGTCTCATAAATCAACTTCATCAGGCTAACCTAGGCATAAAGGCAAGACTGTCTCTTCTTAGAGTGACCCCCTTGTGGAATGAAACTCTAAATAAACAGCAAGGAGTGGAAGCTCCCTTCACAAGGGATGATGTCTTTTTGTGAGGGATAATTTGTTTTAGTCCCAAGGACTCTTGAGTAACACAGCAAATGTGCCTTATACAAGGGCTCTAGTGACAGGCCTTGAAGGAATGCAGCTGGGGACAAGTGCCAGCTGGGAGAGGCTGTGCTGCTGTACAACGAGGGCCTGGGCTGGGAACACAGGGATCTGTACCATGCTTACACGTGGAACTGGGAAGTGTCACTTGTTAGAATGTTGTGACACAGCTGGATAGAGAAACGATGACCTGGTCCATATTGAAAATAAAAATGAGCATCAAGATCTGATGTAATCCTTTCATTAAGAAAAAAATAACTCCCTTTGGTTGGCTGGAGACTTGGGGGGAGGAGAGGACTTAGAACTTTCTTTTCCCCCTAGTCTTGGACTTCTCTGTGTATTTGCAGATTCTTAATGCATTTATTAAGCCATTTCTGAGTGTGTCTACAGCTGGCAAATGCTTTAACCTTAAGTATCACTAAAATTGACTTTATCTGCTTCAAGCCAGATTTTTGAGGGTATGCAAATTTTGTCCTTTGGTTCAGCATCCTCTCTTCTCTCACTCGCTTCACTCCAGACCACATTTCACATCCAGGGAAGAGTCAAATTCAGGTAGCCCTTGTTCCACTGAAGGGACACATAGACACAGAGAGGTCACATGGTAACAATTTTAACCCACAGAAAGCTCCCAAGCTGATGAGGATGAGGATGTTGTGGAGTTGCAATGTCCAGTAAACAAAATGATTCAAACACAGATTATTACTAAATCCAAGAATTCCAACTTTACACACCAAAGGATCTCCAGCAAGTAAGCACAAAAACTGTCAAAGTTTCAAGCCAAAGGAGAGAAAATAAGTAACTGAACTCACCACGATGTTCTCCTACATATATAATCGGTCAACCTGAAGATCCCTGGAAGTGGAGCCATTTTATATTTATAGAATTCAGGCTACAATGAAGCCATATTTAAATCCTCTCACATACAGGTGAGGAAATTGGAACGAGAGAGGTCCACTGATTTTCTCAAAGTCACATAGTGAATTAACGCCTGGGATAGGATTAGAGACCAAATTTCTCAAACTTTGGCCCACGGTTCCCTCTTCCACACTGTATAGCTGGGTTTCTCTATAGTAGAGATAGCGTTATTCTTTTACTTAACAACTCTTTATTGAGCTTCTTTTGTATACCAGGAACTTTGGCATTATAGTGATGAAAAGACTGGCCCCTTCCCTCATGGAATGCCAAGTTTAGTGGAGGATACAAATTGTAAATGAGTGAACAAATAGCCAGTTGTAAATTTTGGGAGGTGTTGTGGAGAGCATGACAAGGTGCTGTAATGGGGATACTGAGAGATCACCTCGCATCTCAAGGTCTGCGGTGAGAAGGAGATAGCCAAGGAGGGGACAGGGATGATGAGCATGCCTGGCAGAGGGAGAGGCAAGTGTGAAAACTGAGAGCAAGGATGGGCTTGAGGCAGTCGAATACAAAAGGGGGGTCACTGTGGCTGGACTGGGCAGTAGAGAGAGTGGTACAAGAGGAAGCTGAGAGAAGGGCAGGGGCCATGGCCCTTGGAGGCTTCTAGAACAGGAGAGGAAGTGTGCATTAAATACGGAATGCCATAGGACACTACTGATGGGCGTTCAGCAGAAATAACATTATCTAAATGTGTTCTGTGTGTATGGGGTGTGTGTGAGTGTGTGTGTGTGTGTGTAATGGACCGGAGGAAGGCAAGAGCAGGAGGGTAGTTGGCAGGCTGACTGATATTAGCTATTATCCTATCTCAGTGAGAGATGACTACAGCCTAGATTCAGATGGTGCCAGTAAAGAGAAAGAGATAAGAAGAGATTCAAGACACATTTTAGAAGTAAAATGGATGAGGTCTGGAGACATATCTAAAAGCAGTGATAAGACAAAGGGAGGTGTGAACAATGTTTCATAGGTGTGAACTATGTTTCTGGCTCAAGGAACTGGTTGGATAATGGTGCCATTTACTGAATAATAGAGACCGGATAGGCACAGTTGATGAGAGGTGAGGGCATCTGGGACATCTTCATTTGAGGATGCCGGTGAGCCACTGAAGTGAAGCTGTCAGGTGGACAGTCTGCTGCTCAGAAGAGGGGTCTGGGCAGGAGGCGTGGATCTGGATGTTGTTGGCACAGGGATGGTCTGGATGTCACAGTGGCTGGTGTGAACTCACCTAGGAAGAGTGTGGTGTGGAATGTGGCTGCTGTGGCTGTCCTTCTGGGAATGTTCTGCAGGGACCAAGCTATTTCTTAGAAAACTGGTGTCCCCCGGCCCTAAAACACAATCATGCATTGTTTTAGCATCACTCCACTTCACCTGTGCAAGGTTCACATTAGTAAGGAAGGCTGTCCTGTTTCAGACTCCTGATTTGTGGCGGGTAAAGTGGTAGGTTTATGTAAGGAAACCATCTGTTTTTAAACCTAATGGCCCATGTTTGGCTACAATAGCATTTTATTAAAAAAAAAAAATCTCACTCTAGGGCAATTTAAAGCTGGGGTCTCTCCAAGCTTTATAATCACATCTGTGTGTAGGGGTCTGTTTCGGGTCATGTGACCTTGGTAACTAAGAGCAATCTAGATTTATTATATGAAAATTGCTGACTGAATTGCAAATTTAAATTGTGTACTTTCTTGTTTATAAAAACGTTTTTATGTTATTGCTTCTAAATATCAGTGGGAAGTAATCAAATTATTAATAATGGATAGAGTTAGATTGGGTATTTGTATTGAGTTTCCCATCTTCAATTCACTTTGCTGCTTGCTCACTCATGTGCTGTCATAAGTGGGGACAAACACAATCTCTCACCCGCTTCGTCCAGGACATTCCTGGTGACAGGCAGCCTCCATGCCTCCTTACTCTCCTACTTCTCCCTCTCTCTATTCCTCCCTTGTAGAGACCAAATCTCATTTCTTTGGGTTTGTTCAGAACTAACTAGCAGGGCTCCACCTCAGCTGTCTCCTCACCTAAGACGGTATCCCATTTTCATGTACAGTTTTGTATATCATGAAAGAAAAAGATTTATAATTCTACAGCCAAACCAAACACTGTAATCTGAGGTTTACATCCAGAAATGTGGTTATTTGCTGTAATGACCTTGTTTTTGTTACTCTTGTCATAGACGAACATGGCTGCATCAGCTGTCTAAATGGAAATATTTGCATCTCCGGCCCCACTCCTTCACATCCTCCAGAGTTAGAAACAAAAGGCTATTAAAACACAAAATCTATTAAGTCAGCTCAACAAGCAAAACCAGTGAGCATCCAGCCCACCACAGAGCCCATGAAACATGACTGACTGAATCTTACAGTTTCTGCTATCCTCTCAGAAATCACCTTGTTCTCTGGTCTCTTCCTTCAAGCTCAGGAGATTCTGAGGATGCAGTTCCAAACTACATAAAATAGAAAAACTTACATACCTGTAGCTCCCTCACACAGAGCTAGGTTTGTTTGATGAGGTAGGTTGTTTCATTTCCCTGAGCCTCAATTTCCTCATTAGTAATGACCTGTGGAGTTAACACCAGTGTCCTTGCCCTACCTACCACTGAAGTTCTGTTGGGTGGGTCTGAAGTGGGCTTGAGCAGCTGTATATTTAAAAGCTCTACAATGATTGTGAGCCACCCAGATTGATAAGTGTTGGTCTAATTCAGTGTTTCTCAGATGTCAATGTGCAGAAATTCAATATTTCTAATGTAGGGCCTAAGATCCCATATTTCTAAGAATCTTCAAGATGTGGTGATGCTGCTGGTACATGGACCACACTTTGAGCATCAAGATTCTAGATGGTCTAAGCCTTGGCTGCACATCAGAACCATCCAATCCTTCCCCTGTTTAATAAGATCTATGGCACTATCAGTCAAAGATCCCTATTCTAGCCAAGCTATAGGAGTGTGACCCAAGCTGACTCATTATTCAGATATTCTTTCTATGGAGTTGGATTCTGGGGCTCAGTGACCCAAAGACTGTACAAAGTCAGAGTTCATTAATCCTAATTGCAATGACACTAGTGAGTCTGTTATTGGTTCCTGGGACTCAATTCCCCAGGTCTGCTATGGTTCTTTCCCTGATGAGCCTCGTTTTCAACTCTCCTTTTATGAGATGTTCCATATTATTCCAAATAAATTCCTTTTTTATTTTTTTATACAAATTATCTTTCTGTTACCTACAACTAAAGAAACTTAACTGATATTTTCTGAATATAGCATATAACATCCCATAATTGTGCTCAACCTGCATGTTAGTACTGTTTTCCTTATAATGATATGGAGATAACAACCACCTAACTTTGCCCCAACCTGGAACTGCAAGGCTCTAGAGGACACATCTGTCGCCTACTTCTGCCTTATATTCTTCAGATCTGACTTTCATAAGTAAGCTTTCTAAGACAGGATGTTGATTAATTGACTATGCAGAAGAGATCAAAACTCATGCCCAAGCTAACTCTCACACTTCTTGGAAGGGCTGGCCAAGGTTAAATTGTGAAGCAAGCAGTTTGTGTGATCAGTACCCTCCTTCTTCTTCTTCAAGGTTTTTGTTCCCTTTTATCACCTGCAGCCTCTCCAGCATTTTCCTCACAGGGACTTATAGTTCAAGTGTATCCCAAAGCCTTGTGCCAAAGAAAAATTCACCACTCTTGATTCTCAGCTTCTGTCTGCTTCCAAATATAACAAATAGACAATCTAAGTGAATAGTTTAAGATTGATGTCAATAACCAATAACAGC
Organism: Equus przewalskii; assembly: GCF_037783145.1. Classification (NCBI taxonomy): domain Eukaryota; kingdom Metazoa; phylum Chordata; class Mammalia; order Perissodactyla; family Equidae; genus Equus; species Equus przewalskii. The sequence goes on along the minus strand of NC_091836.1, from coordinate 43,947,073 downwards.
TCAATAACGTACTCCCTTTGAGGCTGCATATTCTACCCAGACACGGAAACTAATAGTGGATTTCAGGCACATGTGCCAGCATCAGTTAACATCTAGGAAATTCAAGACTTGCTTTTCTCCTTCCTCCCATCCTGCTCCAACATCCTCTTCCACCCCCCACATATGTATTACTCCCCAAGGAGAAGTCAGTGTGGCAGACAGTATTTTCCAACAATGGCTGCTACAATATCTCCCATCTCACATGCTTTTCTTACAAGGTGATCTTGGAACTACAGCTGGAGAATGGTGTCCTTGTTCCTCCCCTCAAGTCTGGCTGGGTCTTTGTGAACACCTTGACCCATGGAGTGCAGCAAAGATGACACAATTTGACTTCTGAGGCTAGCACTTAAAGGTGATAGGTTCTCCTGGAATGTTTTCTCTTGGAACCCAGCCACCATGATGTGAAGAAGCTCAAGCAGCCACATAGAGGTATCCTGGTTGACAGTCCCAGCTGGGGTCCCAACCAGCATCACTTCACATGAGTCAGGGAACCTTCAGATGATTTCAGAGCCCAGCTGTCAAATCACCTTCAGCCTTCAAGTCTTCAAAACTGAGGATGCAGACATTGTGGAGCAGAGAGAAGCCATCTGACAGTGATCTTCCCAAACCCTGACTCAGAGAATCCAGGAGCACAAGAAAATAGGTGCTATTTTACATTGGCAAATTTGGGGCAACCATAATAACTAGACAGTCAGAATCAAGGACAGGAAATTCCAAGTTCTAGGTCAATGCTTAACCCTACGGTCCAGGGTTAGATTTCAGAGGAAACACATGAGGATGTGGCCCCTTTCCTTTCTTATCTATCCTTGTGGCTGAAGTGGCAAGTACCCAGTGGCCAGAAAGTTATTCTCTTGAATGCTCTCACTTCCTTTTGTTAAAAAACAAAATTCTTGGGGCTGTCCTGTAGTGTAGTGGTTGAGTACGCGCACTTCACTTCCTCAGCCTGGGGTTCACCAGTTAGGATCCTGGGCACAGACCTACACACCTCTCATCAAGCCATGCTGTGGTGGCATCCCACATAGAAGACCTGGAAGGAGTTACAGCTGAGATATACAACTATGTACTGCAGCTTTGGGGAGAAAAAAAGAAGAAAGGAGGAAGGTTGGCAACAGATGTTAGCTCAGGGCCTATCTTCCTCATTAAAAAAAAATTCAACTGAGCAAATTTTAAAGATCCTATTGGTTTTATTCAACCACTCATGAATCAGGCAGCATCCAATTTAGCAGATAGAAAGGAGCTCTGAGGAGTAGTACAAAATGAAACACTTTTATAGGCAGGAGGGAGCAGGGACAAGTAAGTCATACTTGACAAAAAAGCAAGTTGGTTGTGGCAAGGTTACTTTCCTTTAGGGGATGGCATGCTTTGTCAGGCAGAGGACCTCACTAGTGCTGATCAGGTGATTCCTGACTGACTGGTTTAAGATTCTGTTTCTGGGAAAGCTGAAACTCTAATTAAGTCTTGGTTTGGTGATATGGGGCTTAGCATAAGTAACTCCATTTGGGGTCTGCTGTCTTGTCTTTAACACTTTTACACAGCAACCAGGCTTAGGCTGTTTTGCACTGGGTATTACAGACAAGCATGGACTCTTGCTCTGTGACTCCATTTCCTCTGGCTATGGTGGAAATTCTTTTGACTAAATGGTAGTCCAGGACTACTGAGGACTGGTAGTGAGCACATGGAAAGGAATATGCTGCCCAGAATTTGGTTCTAAGCTCTAAGCTACACCTGTGCGACTTACTCAGAAAGAATCCCCTTTGGGTCTAACCTAGTGTATTGGACTTCTGTTTTGAGGCTTGGAAACAAAGTCCCAATTAATGATAAAATATTACTTTGCTTTCCTTTGCCAGTCTAACCTATGCATATATTCTCTTTAGGGATCTCACGTGGAGGAGAGTAAAAATGCTTTACGGGAACATTTATTATGCAAATAACTAAATTAATTACATTCATTTGCATCTTGTTAAGTATTGAGAAGTAAAGCAGCTTTAATAGAATTGGATCTATTTCTATCAAAACGATCTTAGCTTGAGAGGAAGTGTCGAGACAAGGTTAACTTTGTTAACCTAAAAATAAAGAGCCAAAATGAGAGGCAAAGAGGCATTTATTTTGGCATCAAAAAATTTCAATTCAGGGTTCACAGATTTAGGTAGCAACCCAAATAGAGTCCTGTTAGGAAGTGAGAGGCAGGGGCTTTTAAAGGCAAAAGAGGGAGGTTTGCATTACAAAGAATGTTAATTGGAGTCAGCCACAGCAAGCTAATCTTGGCTAAACATAATTGATAAGGCTAGCTAGAGGGAGGCAAAAGTCCATCGCTGTAGGGAGCTGCAGTTTCTTGTGGCTTACTCATTTCAAAAGTTCCTGTTCTGCCCAGTGAGGACATGCATAAGACCCATTTCTTTCACGGCTTCCCAGCTCCATTTTAAAGCCCTCAGACAGAAGTGATCCCATTTGTTTCACATTTCACAACTTGGATTGGGGTTTTAAATCCTGCTTAGGAGGGGCCGGCCAGGTGCCCCAGAGGTTAAGTTTGCACATTCTGCTTCGGTGGCCCAGGGTTCCCAGGTTCAGATCCAGGGTGCAGACATGGCATCTCTTGTCAAGCCATGCTGTGGTAGGCGTCCCACATATAAAGTAGAGGAAGATGGGCATGGATGTTAGCTCTAGGCCAGTCTTCCTCAGTGAAAAGAGGAGGATTGGCAGCAGATGTTAGCTCAGATCTAATCTTCCTCAAAAAAAAAAAAGAAAGAAAGAAAGAAAAACAAAATCGTGCTTAGGAATTCTAAAGTTTAACAGAATAAATTTTTTCTTACTTTGACAATGATTTTTTAAATTATAAAAATGACAGAAATGTTACCAGAAATCCTACAATCTCTACCTCCAACTTCAATACTTTAATGCAATCATACTCTTATTTCCAACACCCTCCAAACATCAGTTATGAAGTTACATAGATTTTCCTTTAGTACACTATCTTATAGACATTATTAAAATAGTATTGCTGGCTCAAGATTTGTAGATTAAGATTAAGGTCTCAAGATTTTCTAAAGTTTGAAAGACAGTCCTGCTCCAAAGGTACCCTACTAGCTTGAAGCAGTTGAGACAGGAACCAGCCTAAAGATGCAGGGCCATCTGCAAGGCCCATGTAGATTAATCTCACAGCATATAGCTGATCTCTTTTCCCAAAATCTGATGCCATAATTAATTGGCTTCTTTAAATGCATTGGGTAGGAGAACCCCATTTTTTGCGGTAGCAGTCTGAACCCAGGCCTGTCTGAGCAAAGGGTTAGGAGCCAAGGCTTTGGATAAGGCCCAGCCATGCCATGGGGTCTGTGGTCAGCCAAGAACAAGTGCACATGTAGGTGGCAAGTGGTTTTGCCCAGAATGAGTGGGGGAACAGCAGTGCTCAGTGAAGCAATGAAGAAGCCCATGGCTCTGTTCAGCAGGATGGCAACACGATGAGTCCACTTCTTCATGCATTTAGCTGTATCATGTTGGGACTTTGCCTGTAGAAGTAGGGACTGCTCAGGTCTGAGGAGAGGAACCCCAGAGCCTGGCTTACAACAGGGTGAGGATGTGAGGTGTGAGATGAGCAGATGCCTGAGTTGTGGGTGACCGAGACCTGGAGGCTCTTCCTCTCTCTCAACCATGAGGGCGAATGAGATGGGGTGGGTGGGGTGGACTTTGCCCCAAGCCAGGATGAAGGCATCGCAGCAACTGGACCATGGCCAGGATCCATCCCACGCATTCTCTCTCTTTGATTTCTATGTGATTCTGTTACTGCATAAAATTAGGGTTCTCTGCCTGATGCACACAAAAAGCTAATTATTATGACATCAAATTTTGAGCAAAGAAAAAGATTTACTATGAGGTCAACCAGCAAGGAGGCAGGAGGCAAAGCTTTCAAATCTGTCTCCCCAGTTCAGGATTTGGGGTGAAATTTAAGAGATTAGGGAGAAAAGGCTGGTATTTGGAAATGTTGGCAGGGCAGGTTTCCCTGCCAGATTGGAGGACTTTGCATTTATAGTAAGGTTTTAAACATTTATGGTAAGGTGTGGAGGGGGCTTGAACACCAGATCTTCCTGGGCAATGGACCCCTCGCATCTGGTAAGAGTCTGACTTTCAAGTTCTGGTCGTACCCTGGTCCTTTGGTTCTGTGGGGTGAGAATCTTCGGTTCCGGTGACAAATCAGGTCAGAATTTTCCTTTTTTTTCCCTCACTGCCCCCGAAGAACAACCCTTAATGACTCTGATGATAAGATGGGGTCAGTTTGGACTAGTCTTAGAGGCCTGTGGTTACAATTCTTTCCAAGTTTATAATAAGCTCTGAAAATAATCTGAAAATGCTTGCTCCTTCCCAACCCTACAGTCACCGATCCTTCAACTCCTTCCCTTTATCTCTTGCTCCTTGTTTTTTCCTCAGTCTTCCTCCTTTTTCTTTCCTGCTTTCTCTCTGTCATATTCCCCTTTCTACCTTTCCTTCTTGCTTTTATTTTCCCACTTATTCTGCTTTGAGAACATTTGCTGTTTGCATGCTCAGCCTTTATCCCCCTTTCCTCATCTGAGGAACCAGCTCTCTCCAACTCTCAGCCCCATAGTGGGGGTTTGGCTGACACCTCTCGACCCCACACTTGAGGCCTTCACTTGAGGACCTGGTTGTTGTCTGAGCCCTGACTTTTCAGGTGTTTGAGTCCATAAACGCCCATTATTTTTCTTAAGTTATTTGCACTCTGGTTTCTGTCACTTACCACCAAAAAGGCTGACATCAGACCTCAGCACTGGCTGCTGCCCACATCTCAAAAACGTGGCTTCACTCTCATCCCCATAAAGCCCGAATCCCAGGCAGACTGAAGTGCTCTCGGGTTGCTCACCAAGCCAGGCTTGTTTCTCCCAGCTGTCCCTGGGCTGCCCTTCAGCTGATCACCTGCCCTCCTAGGTGTCCCTTGCACACTTTGTTTCCTCAGACACACTGCTTGTCTCCTTACAACGTCTGTGCAGGTTTGCCTGGTTTCCTCTTCTGCCCCTAGTCCTACACACCACACTCTGCTGTGAACTCATGGTGGGGACCACTCTCTATTCACAGTGCTTTCCTCAGCTCCTGGCACAGAGTGTCTTCTTTCCTCTTCCTTTCCCTGCAGCTGCCTGTCTCCCCTGCCTACCTTTCCCTGACAATTTACTCTCCATGCCTTCAGCCTCAGGAATGTGGCCTGAGGAAGGCCTGAGCTGCTGGAAACTTCTGTGAGCCATGCTGGGAGCAGGGCTGCATAGGGAGGTCTGTGGGGGAAGAAAGGCCGAGATGAGCTGCAGTTGCTCTAATGCCAAGCAGCCCTGAAGGTTAAGGTCCAAAGAGAAGCTCTCCTGCCTCCTGCTTCTCGCTTCACCTTAACAAGAGATTGTCACATACTGACGCATATGGGGTGACTATACAAGTTCAAAACGAGTAGGGATTGAAATAAAAAGTCAGACTTTTTAGTACATCTGCTTAACTATCAAAGTAAAGAATGCACTCTCTTAAGATAAGAATGCACACTTCCCCTCCTATACCCTATTGGTAATGCTAGGATTGGATTAGTCCCTTTCCTGATATCAGGGTCAGGTTGACCTGCTAATTTGCAACTGAATATCTCTCTGAAGTTTTGGTAAAAAATGTATCCTGGGTGTGTTTAATGTATGTTCTTTGTTCTAAAGAGATATAAGACTGTACTGAAACCCATGTGTCTCTGGAACGCCTTCTAAGGCCTTCCCAAGTGATAATGCTCACTCTGGCTTATAATAAACTCACTCTAATTCTGATTTATAGGTTGGTTATGGATTATTTATGTGGACAACCTGAATCCTCAAGACTCGCTGGGAAATTGGACCCTTTCCAAATCAGGACAGGTACCCTATCTGAGAGTGCTATTTCCCAAAGACATTGCTGATCTCATCATTACCTCAAGGAACTTCAAGTCCAGGTATAAAAAATAAGACACCATGAAAAGTGGCACATGTGATTAAACAGTAAGTATTTGGTGTCAACCAAATATCCTGGCGAACTCGGAGAAGGTAGGACTGCTATGGGAGCAGGCGAGTGCTAGAGGAGGACAGACCTGGCGATCATCTTGGGAAAGGCACATGCAATGGATGGGCATGCTAAGCGATGATCATCACGACAAGCTTCTATGTCCTTGGCCCTGGGACCTACTAGGTCCTGGCAGCATGAAGATTGTTCAAATTCAGGTGTGTGTGGGTCAAACCTGAGCTTTCCTGCCACCTGCTGCTGCCTCCCGCCTCAACCCGCGATGCTGGTTCAGGGTCAGTGTCCACCAAGCACCCTTTCGTTGTCTGGCTGGATCAAGCCCTTCTCCCAGCCCTGTCCTCCACCACCAACTAACTGACCAGCTAACTGACTAGAGCTGTTTGTAAAGCTGCACTCACAGTGACATTGTTGATGGCCATAGTAATCACCCTGATGGTTTCACTTGTTCAGCCATCTTCTGACAGTTCTTTTTAAGACTCTTTTATGGATTCTCATAGCTCTGGGTAGTTTGTTATGTACATGAGGCTTTGATGAGCTGGGTGTTCTTGACTGAAATGTGTTTTATAAGATAAGATGGTACTTTTTTTTCACAAACCAGAATAAATCAGTGTAAGTGGACATAGAAGTAGAAAGTTTACTTTTCAAACAAGGGGACAGTGAGCTTCTTAGTGACTGGATGCTGGGAAGAGCCTGTGCTCAATAACTCTGCGTGAGGAGATGTCGTTTTTTTAACTTTCAAGTGAAGATTTTCTTTTCTAAGGAGTCTTTTGTGAATACGGAGTGGTGAAGCAGGCTAACAGAAAGGGAAGACCCAGACCTCACAAACTCCCCAACTCAAGGAGGCAACAGCAATGAAGTCATTCACTTGAGTTTCTCTTGACACGAACAATCCACATTTTGTGCAAATAAAACACTTTCAAAATGTTTGATCTTAACCACACAGAGATCTCTATAAAAGCATTTGTAATTGTGTCTAAAAGACTGGGATAATTTAGAAAAAATCTTTAAGTATATATTTTTTCAAATAACTCCATTAAATAAAACCATTTGTTTTCCTACCTTAGCATCTGAAATTCTTGCTCTCTACTCGTTTAAAGCAAATATTTTGTTTTTGAGGTGAAGCTAAATAAATAAGTTTGCTAAAACAATTAAAAGTAGTTGTCAGTAAACACAAGATCCCCACTGGCACACTGAGAGAAGATTGTGAGCAATTGCCCAGGAATTTATCCAAAAATATACAGATAACTAAAGCACATCAGGGATTTTAAGTGCTAAATAGGCCAGAAATCCTGACCCACTTGCCACAAATTCCCACTTAGAAAATATCAATTCATGGGTTTACATAGTCCAAACCCGCTCCTCATTTGGGGCAGCCCTTTCCTTCACTTTTGTCAAATTGAGCCAGGATCACGTATGGATTCATGGATTTACATAGTCCAAACCAGCTCCTCATTTGGGGCAGCCCTTTCCTTCACTTTTGTCAAATTGAGCCAGGATCACGTATGGATTCATGGATTTACATAGTCCAAACCAGCTCCTCATTTGGGGCAGCCCTTTCCTTCACTTTCGTCAAATTGAGCCAGGATCCCGTATGGATCATAGATATTTTCCCAATTACACAGTCTCCTGGATGGAGAAGGAATAGGTTCAGGAAAGTCCATCTGTAAATAGGTTCATAACAGTAGTCCCTGCTGAAGATATCCTCAAAGGAGTTACCTGCAACTAAACTTGAAATTATCAGAATTCCCTAAGCAGAGTTGTTCTTTTGATGTAGCTCTGGTCTGTGGAAGGAGAACGCCCAGGGTCCAGGCAGGCAGACGTGGAGCTGGCATTTAGGCTTTCTCCTCAGCCCTAAAGCCCCTAAGACTATCCTTTCTGCACCTGGCTTTTACATAGGGAAGTTCTCTCAAATGATGTGCAGGATGAGGGCAGGGCTATCACAGAGGTGCCTTTAGATCCGCTGTCCAGGTTTCAGGATGGAGGTGAGGAGGAGCACAAGCAGAATAATGTTCTCAGTGCACTTAGTATTAGACGGATGTGACCTGAGAAAACTGAATGTGGCCAGAGCAGCTCTGGGAAGAGTCAGAGATGGAGAACTCACTTGCAGCATCAGACACCCTGGCCAAAACCTTGCACCTGTCCAGTGAAGAAGCAGCAACAGCTCACAGATGAGGTAGTCAACAGGACTGCATGGCAGAGAGGAGCAGGAAGTAGGGTCCAGTGAAGGCCATTTAAGGGCTGCACTGGGACAGATGGAACACTTTTTCCCAAGCCAGAAGTCTGGGATCATCTCAGAGTCACTGACCCCACACATTCTTATCCCATAGCTGGTGGGGCAGCAGGTACGGGGCATGAGGCTGGTTATTTTCCTTTTTGTTTAACACTCTCCTCTGTTTTGGTACCTCAGAAATTACCCCCATTTTCCCTAATAAAGGACTGTTTAGCTGTCTAGAATTCCCTTCCCACCCACCTATGTCTGCCAAATCCTCAGATGAAATGAGACTCCAGCTCATTCTGGCTCAAGATCACCTGCACACTGAGTTCCCTGGTTCTTAGTCACTCTCTCACACTGGAGGCATCTCCTCATTTGCATTTCCATCCTTTCATCAATGTTAATCAAAATGGCTTCCCTGGTTAGGGGATTTGAAGATGTCAAACAGGACTGGACCCAGGGCCTTAGAGGAGAAGGAGGGAGAAAGCTGAGAGGAGGAATCAGCAGAGTTTACTCACTGGACACTTCAGGCCTCTGCAGCTTCCCTCCCTGCCCTGTACGAACAGCTCAGGCAGGCTTTGCTGCTGATGTTATGGGAGAAGGTAGGGCAGGAGAGGAAGTCTGGAGAGGGAATAAATAGAAGAAAGAGAGACAAAGAGTTTTAGAATGAGTTTTCAAAAGTCCCTTAATAATTGATTATATAGAAAAATTCCCACCTTTTAAATAGTTGCAAACATTTCCAATAGGAACAAAAACATCAACGGTCACCTGCTGCCTCTAGACAGCACAGCAGAAGTGTAACGGCTTTTGGAGTCAGGCAGGTGTACATTCAGATAACATCTCCACTCACTGGATGCTGCCTGGCCAAGCACAGGCTCTAGTTTTCCTGTCCTTTAAATGGGAATGATAATCATATTGCTTACTGCATAGGGCTGTTTGAGCAAGAAACAAGATTATGTATGTAAATATCTTAAACTCCATTAGTTATTTTTAAACAAATGGAATGTGTTAATTTTATTATTTCCCCTTTTGTTGGTCCCCAAATCATTAATTGAGCACTCAGAATGACTGGCAAATAGTAGTCACGCAATATATATTTGTAAAACATATCTTCGAATGAATGAATACATGATGAAGTGAATAAATGAATTAATGAATACCAAATTACTATGAAAAATGTTTAGAACAAAGGAAGACTTGCTGAGAAGGGACCATTTACCTCTCCTACCCCTTCCTTTGGCCCATGCAGGCAACCAACAAGGGGCCTTCCTGACCATTTTAGACGCTGAGTGGAACCCATTAGGAAAAGTCCGAATATGTCCACAGGAATTGCCTGCTTTCGCAGGGTCTTCTCAGGGAACAAAGGCATGAGAATGGGAAGAAGGTCAAAGCTATTCCCCAGCCTCAGAGAGAGAGAGAGCAAGTGAGCAAGTGAGCTGGGACAGAAAGGGCTCCCTAAGGACACACTTTAACCCCTCGCTAGGGAAAAGGAGATCCGGGAGCTGCTTTCTTGAACAAACCATGTTTCTTAACTCTAAAGACATGCTGGACATAAAGTGCTACTTGCTAATGATAGTTTTTTCTTTTCTTCTGGAGCCATGAAACAACTGGAATCAAGTAACCAGAGCAATCCCAGGATTCTCCAGGGCAAATTACAGCATCGTTTTCAAAACAATACTGAGTTTCTTACTGGGTGCTGGATAATAAGTATAGTATAATAGGTCACTACTTCTGTGAATTTGTTTCTTACAGGATATTAATAGGTGATAAAATAGTGAGTCAATGCATACTTACCTTTGATCACTTGATTTGGCAGATGGCATCTTTCAAATATTCAAAATGTGGATAATCCACACTAAAACCATGACTAATTTGTATTAAATTTCATTAATATAATAATTAAATTAAAATATATGTATTAAATTTATTTATTGAATTTTCTTATTTTTTTATAAAAAGTTATTATATTTTGTTAATCATTAAAACATATGTGTATATGCCTCCTTATTTGCTAGCATGTTTTCAGAACAGTTAAGTGATGCATGCTTCACACTTCAAGAAAGGAATTGCTAGAAATTTGACAAATTAGTTTGAAAACAGGAATTTTGATCCATACCACTTTCTCAGAAATAGTAGCTACTCTTCTTCCTCCTGAGAAATCTGAAGTCAGTGGCCTCAATCATTATTGTTGCTGAGGCTGCTGTTATTATTATCACCATTAGTACTATTATCATTCATTTTTATTACATTCATTCATTCATTATTATAAACCCAAAGTGTGCTGTACTGGGCATATGGAAAAGGCCTAATGCCCAAGCACAGACGGTTTATGACAGTTAAGGAATCAAAACATAGATGGCAGAGGGGTCCTCTCTGCTCATCCACCCCCCCACCACACACTCAGTGGCTACTTCAGATGCCTACTGGAGTTTTGCCACACACAGCATTCTCTTTGCACTGAGAGTTTCATCCTTACCCTTGTTTCATTGTTTGTTTTTGTGTGTAAGGGCGGCCAGTGGCATGGCGTTGTTGATATGGTGAGAAATGGTCTAAAGAAAAGACACAGACAGAAGCCAGGTGATGGGCCACAACATTTTCTCAAATTTTAATTATGACTAGAAATCTCACATAATACAAAGTTTAAAAATATATAAGCTATGCACGTAAAATGGCTCCTGGCACAGCGAAAGACTCCAAAGGTTGGCACTATCTTCATTATTATAAGTATCTGATAATAGAGGAATTCTGCCCTTGACAAGGCTCCCAAATGAATCCAGATTGGGGGTCTTAACTGTGAAACACCTCCACCTGCTCTCTCACAGCCTCTGACCACTGCCCCCAGCCCCTTGTTCCAGCATCCTGCTGGGAGAGAGGTAAATGCAGAGGACAATAATTGATCCTCATTCCAAGGGTCCCCAGGATCTGGGAACTGTGGCACAAAGCTGCATTTGGGTTACTGTGAGTTCCTATAGTTGCCTACATTGGGGATTTTAGGGCAGGTTAGCCTAGAAAATAAATTAATAGGCAAAAGAACTATCCTTTTTTTCCCCCAAATAATTTATTTTGCATCGTAATGGTTTATAACTGTAATTTTGGGTGTACATTGTCATTTATCAAATTCTGAATTCACTTCATTGTGTTCACTCCCAGCAGTCTAATTTTTATCCATCACCACACATATGGGCCCCTTTATCCCTTTGGCCCACCCCAACCCCCTTCCCCTCTGGTAATCATTAATCTGTTCTCTTTATCTATATATTTGTTATCTTCCACGTATGAGTAAAATCATGCAGTATTTGTCTTTTTCTGTCTGGCTTATTTCGCTTAACTTCATACCCTCAAGGTCCATCCATGGTGTTGCAAATGAGAAGATTTTGTCTTTTTTTATGGCTGAGTAGTAGTCCATTGTATATATATATATATATATATATATATATATCACATCTTCTTTATCCATTCATCTATAGATGGCCACTTGGATTGCTTCTATATCTTGGCTATTGTGAGTAATGCTGCAATGAACACAGGGGTGCATAAATCTCTTTGGATCATTAATTTCAAGTTCTTTGGATAAATACCCAGTAGTGGGATAGCTAGATCATATGGTATTTCTATTTTTAATTTTTTGAGTAATCTCCATACTGTTTTCCACAGTGGCTATAGCAGTTTGCATTCCCACCAGCAGTGTATGAGGGTTCCCTTTTCTCCACATCCTCTCCAACATTTGTTGTTTTGTCTTGGTAATTATAGCCATTCTGGCCAGTGTAAGGTGATGTCTCATTGTAGTTTTGATTTGCATTTCCCTAGTGATTAGTGATCTTGAACATCATTTCAGGTGTGTGTTGACCATCTGTGTATCTTCGTTGGAAAAATGTCTATTTATATCCTCTGCCCATTTTTTGATCAGGTTGTTTGTGGGTTTTTTTATTGAGTTGTATGAGTTCTTTATGTATTTTGGAGATCAATCTGTTGTCTGATAAATGATTTGCAAATATTTTCTCCGAGTTGGTGGGTTGTCTTAACATTTTGTTCATGGTTTCCTTTGTTTTGAAGAAGGTTTTTAGTCTGATGTAGTCCCATTTGTTAACTTTTTCTTTTGTTTCCCTTATCTGAGTAGACATAGTATTCGAAAAGATGTTGCTAACCACCAATGTCAAAGAGTGTACTGCCCAGATTTTCCTCTACGAATTTTATGGTTTCAGGTCTTACATTCAAATCTTTAATCCATTTTGAGTTAATTTTTGTGTATGGTGCAAGATAATGGTCTACTTTCATTCTTTTGCATGGGGCTGTCCAGTTTTCCCAACACCATTTATTGAAGAGACTTTCCTTTCTCCATTGTATGTTCTTGGCTTCTTTGTCAAAGATTAACTGTTCATAGATGTGTGGTTTTATTTCTGGGCTTTCAATTCTGATCCATTGTTCTGTTTGTCTGTTTTTGTGCCAGTACCATGCTGTTTTGATTACAAAAGCTTTGTAGTATGTTTTGAAGTCAGGGCTTGTGATGCCTCTAGCTTTGTTCTTTTCTCTCAGGACTGCTTTGGCTATCCGGGGTCTTTTGTTCTTCCATATAAATATTAAGATTCTTTGTTCTATTTCTGTGAAGAATATCATTGGGATTCTGATTGGGATTGCATTGAATCTGTAAATCGCTTTAGGTAGTATGGACATTTTGACTATGTTTACTCTTCTGACCCATGAACCTGGAATATCTTTCCATTTCTTTATGTCTTCTTCAATTTCTTTCAATAATATCTTTAAGTTTTCAGTGTACAGATCTTTCACTTCTTTGGCTAAGTTTATTCCTAGGTATTTCATTCTTTTTGTTGTGATTGTAAATGGGATTGTATTCTTGATTTCTTTTGCTGCTAGTTCATTGTTAGTGTACAGAATTGCAAGTGACTTTTTAAAATTGACCTTGTACCCTGCAGGTTTGCCATAGCTGTCGATTATTTCTAATAGTTTTCTGGTGGATTCTTTAGGGCTTTCTATACATAGAATCATGTCATCTGCAAATAGTGAAAGTTTCCCTTTTTTCCTTTCTATCTTGGATTCCTTTATTTCTTTTTCTTGCCTAATTGCTCTGGTCAATGCCTCTAGTACAATGTTGAATAGGAGTGACAAGAGTGGGCACCCTTGTCTTCTTCTTGTTCTCAGAGGGATGGCTTTCAGTTTTTTCCTGTTGAGTATGATGTTGGCTGTGGGTTTGTTGTATAGGGCCTTTATTATGTTGAGGTACTTACTTTCTAGATCCATTTTATTGAGTTTTTAAATTATAAATGGATGTTGGGTCTCATCAAATGCTTTCTCTTCATCTACTGAGATGATCATGTGATTCTTATTCCTCATTTTGTTAATGTGGTATATCACATTGATTGATTTGCAAAATGTTGAACCATCCCTGTGTGCCTGGATTAAATCCCTCTTTTTTTGTCTTTGGTTCTTTTTTTTTTTTTGAGGAAGATCAGCCCTGAGCTAACATCTGCCAATCCTCCTCTTTTTGCTGAGAAAGACTATCCCTGAGCTAACATCCATTCCCATCTTCCTCCACTTTTACATGTGGGATGCCTACCACAGCATGGTTTGCCAAGTGGTGCCATGTCCGCAGCCAGGATCTGAACCAGTGGACCCCAAGGCCACCAAAGCAGAACAAGTGCACTTAACCACTGAGCCACTGGGCTGACCCCTAAATCCCTCTTGATGTGGTGTATGATCCTTTCAATGTATTGTTGTATTTGGTTTGCCAATATTTTGTTGAGGATTTTTGTATCTAAGTTCATCAGTCATATTGGCCTGTAACTTTCCTTCTTTGTGTTGTCCTCACCTGGTTTTGGCATCAGTGTAATGTTGGCCTCCTAGAATATGTTAGGAAGGCTTCTATATTCCTCCTATCCTTTGAGAAGGATAGGTATTAAATCTTCTTTGAACGTTTGGTAGAATTCTCCAGAAAAGCCATCTGGTCCTGGACTTTTCTTTTTGGGGAGGTTTTTGGTTACTGTTTAAGTCTCTGTAGTTGTGGTTAGTCTATTCAGATTCTCTTTCTTCTTGATTCAGTTTTGGGAGATTGTATGAGTCTAGGAATTCATCCATTTCTTCTAGGTTGTCGAATTTGTGGGCATATAGTTTTTCATAGAATTCTCTTATAATCCTTTGTATTTCTGCAGTATCTGTTGTAATTTCTCTTCTTTCACTTCAAATTTTATTTATTTGAGCCTTCTCTCTTTTTCTTTTGAGGAGTCTGGCTAAGGGTTTGTCAATTTTGTTTATATTCTCAGGGAATCAGCTCCTAGTTTCATTAATCCTTTCTATTGTTTTTTAGTCTCTATTTCATTTATTTCTGCTCTGATTTTTATTATTTCCCTCCTCTTGCTGACTTTGGCCTTTGTTTGTTCTTCTTTTTCTAGCTCCGTTAGGTGCATTTTAAGATTAATTATTTGAGATTTTTCTTGCTTGCTCAATTGGGCTTGTATTGCTATGAATTTCCCCCTTATGACTGCTTTTGCTGCATCCCATAAGAGTTGGTATGTTGTATTTTCATTTTTGTTTATCTCCAGGTATTTTTTAATTTCTTCTTTGATTTCTTCATTGATCCAATGGTTGTTCAATAGCATGTTGTTTAGTCTCCACATATTTCTGACTTTCCTAGTTTTTTCTTGTGGTTGATTTATAGCTTCATAGCATTGTGGTCAGAAAAGATGGTTGGGGTGCTTTCAATCTTCTTAAATTTATTGAGGCTTGCCTTGTTTCCCAACATATGGTCTATCTTTGAAAATGATCCATGTGCACTTGAGAAGAATGTATATTCTGTTGTTTTTGGATAGAATGCTCTCTGTATATTTATTAAGTCTCTCAGTATTTCAGTATTTTGAATATATCATTCTATTGTCTCCTACCCTGTAGGGTTTCTTCCAGGAAGTTCATTGAAAGCCTGATAGGATTTCCTTCTAAGTTATTTTCTTCTGCCTTGCCACTCCTAATTATTTTTCGTCATTGACTTTTGCCATTTTTATTATTATATGCATTGAAGAAGGTCTTTCAGCATTGATGAAATTAGGTATTCTGTTAATGTCATTTATCTGTAAATCTGGAATCATCCCCAGGCTTGGGAATTTCTCAGCAATTACTTCTTTGACCAAGCTCTCTGCTCCTTTCTTCCTGTCTTCTCCCTCCAGAAAATCTATAATCCTTATGTTGCTTTTCCTAATTGCATCAGATATTTCTCAAAGAATTACTTCATTTTTAAAAAATCTTACTTCTGTGTCCTCCTCTATGTGTAGAATTTCTGCATTTTGTCCTGTAGCCCACTAATTCTTTCCTCCATAACATCAGTTCTATTTCTTAAGGATTCTACGTTATTTTTTATTTCATTATGTTTTTCATATCCAGAATTTCTGCTTGATCATTTTTTATACTTTCAGTCTCTTTGGTGAGCAGGTTCATTTTATTGCTGAGCTCCTTGAATTGTTTTTCCACGTTTTCTTGTAAGTTTTTGAATTTCCATATGATGGCTATTTTGAATTCTCTGCCATTTAGGTTGTGAATTTTTGTGTCTTCTGGGTTTGTTTCTGTAGAATTGTCATTTTCTTTCTGGTTTCAATTGTCACTGCAGTTTCCCATGGTGCTTGATCAACTAATCTTTTGTTGGGGCATTTGTGGTATACTTGGGTCATAGATTCCACCTATTACCACTAGGGGGAAGCAGAAGCAGAGTTTCTGGGCCCCCTGGCTGCTGGAAGTTGTGGGGGTACTATGCATGCTTACCCCAGCCTGAAGTGTGTTCAGGTGTTTGTGTGGACTGTGCTTAGTGG
Organism: Equus przewalskii; assembly: GCF_037783145.1. NCBI lineage: Eukaryota > Metazoa > Chordata > Mammalia > Perissodactyla > Equidae > Equus > Equus przewalskii. The sequence continues at coordinate 43,930,999 of NC_091836.1, read as the reverse complement.
ATGGGGCTTCCTTGCTTGACCAAGCTAGGGCCACTTGGTGCTGCAGGGGCACTATGGGCTCCCCCTCCTTGCCAGGAAAGTGATCACCAGTAGGCTAAAACTGCCACTGCCTCTTCCCACAGTCACCAGAACATGTTCCCACTTTGGCAGCTCAGCAGCGCTATGAACACTCTCACATGCAGTCCTGGAGTGTGTTTGCCTTGGCACGTGGATCTGCTGCAGTCTCTGCTTGAGGTCCACAGGACCACTGTGCTTGAGTGTGCTGGACTGAGCTAAGGCCACTCCTTGGTGGCACAGGGGCAGGGTGGGCACCCCCTCCTCGTGGGAGAGCGATCATGAGTGCAGGCCACAGACTTAATTTTATTTATTTATTTATTATTTTTAATCTTTATATAAGCTTCAGGTGTGTAGCATTATAATTCGATATCTGTATACACTGCAAAGTGCTCACCACCACAAGTCTAGTTACTGTCCATCAACATACAACTGGCCATCTTTCACCCATTTTGCCCATCCTCCAACCCCCTTCCTCTCTGGTGACCACTAATCTGTTCTCTGTATCTATGAGTTTGTCTTTGTTTTATTTTTTTGTTTGTTTCTTTTAGTTATTTTTAGATTCCACACATAAGCGAAGTCATATGGTGTTTGTCTTTCTCTGACTGATTTCACTTAGCATAACATCCCAAGTTTCAACTGTCTTGTTGCAAATGGCAAGATTCCACTCTTTTTTATGTTTGGGTAGCATTCCATTGTGTATACATCCATCTTCTGTATCCATTCATCCATCTAACAACACTTAGATACAGTCTGTAATTTTAAATGTTTGTGTTATACGTGTCTTTTGTTATATTTATGTTCTTTTATTTTTTTATTTATTTATTTTTTTTTTAAAGATTTTATTTTTTCCTTTTTCTCCCCAAAGCCCCCCGGTACATAGTTGTGTATTCTTCGTTGTGGGTTCCTCTAGTTGTGGCATGTGGGACGCTGCCTCAGCGTGGTCTGACGAGCAGTGCCATGTCCGCGCCCAGGATTCGAACCGACGAAACACTGGGCCGCCTGCAGCGGAGCGCGCGAACGTAACCACTCGGCCACGGGGCCAGCCCCATATTTATGTTCTTTTAGCACTAAACGAACTTCTAACTCTAATGAATTTTTAATTTTTAACTTTTAATGAATTTTGAACTTTTAGCTCCAAGTGAAGTATTAAAATTTAATTTTCCAATTTTTGGCTACTAGTATACAAAAATCCAATTGATTTTTGTAAATTAACCTTGTGTGTTATGATGTTTCTAAATTCACTTATTACTCTTACTAAGACATTTCCCTCTTCCTTACCCTTTACAGCAGTCCCAAAACAGAAGGTGGAATGCCTTTAAGGAGAGTTTCTGATTTGTTTCCTGATGACAATCACAAGTTGAAAAATAGACCTCTGTTATTTCTTGGAATCTCGACACCTAGCTGATGCGACAAGAGTTGCCGTTTGACAAATTTTAACCGAACTTGTTTTATGTCTTCAATTTTCCAAATTTTGCCACTTAGAACCAATAAGGAACTGTCCTTGGAACTGCCTGGAACTGACAGTCTTGCACATAATAGAATGCAAAGTTTTCTGAAGAGTCCCTCCCACAATTATAACACATGAAGACATTGAAGAAAGGAAAAGAGAGGGGGACAGACAGTTATATTTATCCCCAGACTCTTCCTGCCCCCTCTTTCCACAGAGGCCTTAGGAGTCTCTGGTGGGATTCTCGTAAGCACAGTTTCTGCTTTGCGTTCCAGGCTGTTCCCCCTGCTGCTGAACTGTTACCACTTTCAGAAATCTTTAGGAAAACAGAAATGCGGCTTGAGGCTTACTGAGGTTTACTTTTAGTAACCCAGATGAGGCAGTACATTCTAGGAGTCTGTCTTTCCTGGCAGCATGGCCATTCCAGTCCTAAAAGTTAATTCTGTAGGGTGAGTCCCAGAGCCTGCCCTTCTTTCTGGGAACCATTCAGTCAGTTCTCATTCTATTTCCAGGTGCCTCTTGCCTTGTGCCCTCAAACTGCATCCTGCTGTATATGGATCACACTATGCTGTTCCTACTTCCTAATTTACCCTCTCCAAGCAACACTGCAGACTCCCCACCTATCTCCCTGTCTGCAGCAAATATATCTGACCCATTCATCTTGCAAGTAATTAAGGTAATTGACAAGCTACTTAAAAAAATTCACAATGCATAATGTGTCAACATCATCCTGATTACTTTGCACTTCAATTGTTATGTAAATGTCAGGACACTAATCTTTGTAAGAGATTAAAAGGGAAGATTTATGAATCATATAGATCAAAGACTCCCTCCACCCCTTACTTCTTCCAACATTTTCTTCTCTCAGTAAATAACACCCCCTGCCTCCTATTTGCTGAGGTCAAACACATCCTTGGTTTTGCCTTCTGCCTTAAAGCATTCAGTCCAAATTGAACCCATAAATCTTAGTTTCTTCTCCAAAGAGGATCTCAATCTCTACTTTTCCCTATTTTCTTTGCTACACCCTCATCCAAGCAGTCATCTGTCTCCTGAATCACTGCAGCATCACCCCCACTTGTCTCCCTGCTTCTGTCTTTCTTGCCAAGAGTCCATTCTCCACAAAGCAGCCATAGGGATACCATTGAAACACAGATCAAACTACATTGCATCACTATTTAAATCTCTCTGAGCCTTCCCACTGAAAACATTCATTGTCCTGATGTGATCTGTAAGGCCCTAGATGATCTGGCCCCATTGTCTCTCTAGTCTTACCTCTGACCTTTCTCCCTTCCCTCACCAGATGGCATCCTCTATATGTGTCTTGCAACTCCTCAGACACACCAATGCTTTCATACCTCAGGGCCTTTGCACTTGCTGTTGCTCTGCCAGATCTGACAGTGTTGGACCTTTCTCGTCCTTTATGTTTAGGCTCAAATGCAAGCTCAGAGATGCATTTCCTGAGCATGCTCTGCAAAGGAACAGCCCTCTGCCTAGTAACTATATCTTAAAATTATCATTCATATCATTTACTCCAGGCTAATATTATCATTTTTATTTACTTACTTGATTTTCATTTTTCTCTACCTATCTGAATACGAGCTTCATGATGGCAGGGACTGAGTCACTTTGGTTCCTTGCTGGATTCCCTCCTATCAGAGTCCAGAACTGTGCCAGGCACATAAGAGACTCACAATACTTACGTACTGAATAAATGAATGAAGAAATGTAGGGTCTTGTAGATAAGATGGGATGCAAGTTATGTTTGGAAGGACAGATAAAATCTGAATGGACCAGGGGAGAGAGGAATAATTATCAACCAAGGTTATAGCAGAGCAAAGGCACAGGATCCAGTTTATAAGAGCTGTGAAGGCAGAGACAGAGGAGGGAGGACAGGCCGCTGTGCAGAGAGCTTGTGGAAATGTGTTTGGAGGGGAGGTGGCAGAAATGTGTTAAGGAAAAGATAAAAGTCCTCAAGAGTAGCAGATAATATTTCTGTCCTTAGAATTTGTTATGGGTTGAATTGTGTTCCCCTAAAGTTTATATATCAAAGCCTTAACCTCAAGTAGTGCAGAATGTGGCCGTATTTGCAGACAGGGCTTTAAAGAGGTGATTGTTAAAATGAAACTGTTAGGGTAGGCCCTAATCCAGTGTGGCTGGTATCCTCATAAAAAGAGGAAATTTAGACATATGGAGAGACACTAGGGGCATGCATGCATGCAGGGAAGACGATATGAAGAGGCAGCAAAAGAACAGTCATCTGTAAGCCAAGGAGAGAGGCTCCAGGAAAAACCAGCCCTGCTGGCACCTGGATCTTGGACATCCAGCTTCCAGGACTATAAGAAAACAAATTTCTGTTATTTAAGCCACCCTGTCTGTGGTATATTGCTATGATAGCCTGAGCAAATTGATACAGTATCCCTTCCATTGAGATATGCTGTATCCCCTTTACATGTGGTTAAGAGATGAATACCCAGCCCTGCTCACATCCAGGAATTATTATTTGGCCGCCAGTTGACTAGTGAAAGTACTCCATACTTGGATACAGTGAAGGGTTCAGTATGAGCATGTGAACCAAGCAAGGAAATCCTCCATGAGATACCTTAAGACGTAGGGAAACACAGGTTTCTCTTCCACTGACTGGACTCTAAGCCTTCCGGGCCAGGTGAGCCTGGAACTGCTGACTTTTCTGCTCCAGGAAGAATGAAGCCCATATGGGTTACAGCAGAGCAAGAGACATAGAGGACTAGGGGGCATGATTTTGATTATTCTTTAATCAAAGTGAGTGTGCTCAAAGTCAATTTCATCCCTGGGCTTTTCAGTTTCTCACATCAATAATCTCCCATTTTTGCTTACTTTAAATAAAGGGGAGCCCTGACTAATGATCTGGCCTCATACCATTGAAAGTACCATTTTCCAGCATTGCCTAGTGCTCTCTCTGCTAACGTTTGGTGTTTATCCTTCCCGACTTTTCCTATAAATATACAAATGTAGGTACGTAATTAAATACAGGTATCAAATCAAATATAGATGTGGATATAGATATAAAAACACATGTATTTTTTTTAAACATTCAATATCAGGGGACCCATGTACACCACTACGTGTAGATCCATACAGTGAGGTCATATAGAGTTGTGATTAAGAGAGCAGACCCTGCCAGACTACCTAGATTCGTATTCCAGTCTACCATCATGTATGGTCTTAAGTAAGACATTTACCTTTCTAAGCCTCGGTTTCCTTATCTATAAATGGAAACTGTCATAGCACCTACTTCACAGAATTGTGTGAGCATCAAATGAGATTACGCAAGAAAAAATAAACTTATCTTCTAGTGAGCATTGGCTGTATTTATTATTTATTGTTATTACAGATTTTTATTCACAGAGCATCATCAAAGATTAGAAAGATCTCTTTGGCAGAGGCATTAATGGTAGATTGTAGGTGGCAAGAAGTGGAGGCCATTGATGTCCTCCAGTGGGTGGGGACCTTCCCCCAGGAGCTGTTTCCCCAGAAGCTGTCTTGGAGAAGAGCAGAGGGAGCATAGAGAGGAGACCAGAGGGATGCAGATGTTTCACATCCAGACTGGGTGCCACTGGGGAAGGAGACATGCAATTACCCTTCAGGAATATAGGGGTATTCAATGGTGAAGAGCAAAGAGGAAATTTACAAATGTTGTCTGGAAGGGAGAGGGTTGGGTTCCATGGACCAGAGACAGGGTTCTACTGTGAAAACACAGTAGAGATAAAGGAGGAGGAAAGGATAGGGCCCTGAAAGACCCCTTCCACTAAGGGCTTCCTTGCAATGTGGGATTCGCTCAGATTTGGGGAGAAGTCACCTCAGTTATCGCAGAAAGAGATGCCCATGTCCTTGGGGGAACCCATTAAACCCAGCTCTAAGCTGAGGCCAGACTCTTCATGAAATTCAGGGCTAATGCATAGATTGTGTTCTCAGTCAAACACAGCTCTCTCTCTTTTTTTTTTTTTTTTGCCTCAGAAAGGCCAAAGTTAGGATATTTATCAAATCAGGACCCCAAGAGATCGTTTCAGGATTGGAAGGATCAACTAGCATACAATAAACTTGTTGTTTGAGGCAATGCAGGGTAGAAAGTCTGAGAAATAACAAGCTGACTAGAACTAAATGGGATCACTGCCAAGAGACACAGACTCGCATCCTCTCTGAATCAGAAAACTGAGCCCAGGTCTCAGAAAGCTGCCTTTTCTCTCCTAGCAAGTCAGTCCCTAAGTAGACAGGCTGGGAAAAGGGTGTGGCGGGGTCACAATGTCCTTATTTTTCTTAAAATCACTTGCAAATGTTCACTTGGTTTTTGACCACCCTCAAATAGAAGAGAATTAGTTTTCAGGCCTCTTGGGCTGAAGTCAGACAATCTCATGGAAATCTTGGTGCTGCCACTTTGACTGGCTGTGTGTGGGAGCAGATTGGTTAACCTCAGCTTACCTCAATACAGTACCTGCATTTCTAAAGTAGGGACAACTCTAATACCTACCAAAGAAGACTGTTGTAGATTAAATATGAGAGCGTGTTACATGCTAACAATTCCCTTTACTTAAAAAATAGTCTATTAACTGTATCTACTATTATAATTCCTGTGCCATAAACATATGCATTTATCTCTGATATGCAAAGATTAAAAATATCCACTTTTATTTCTCTTCTGGGAGCTTGCAGGTTAGTGCCATGTAAAAGCAGGGTATGGCACTCAGGCTGGGGCCTTTAGCAAATGTGGTCCCCTGCTTTCAAACTAAATATAATAGACTATGGTCAGGGGCTAGTCCTTCAACTTCAATCTAGTGAGACATTGTTCTGCTAAGGTGGCAGTAAAATAGGGCTCATGAGAATTGAACTCTGGGTTTCTGGAAACTTTCCTAGTGGGAAAATACTTTCTTTCGCTGACTTTACAAACCTCGCACTGGAACTCGTCTGTTATAAAGAACACAAGGGTCTTTAAAATAGCACCATCATCCCTTCTACTCTAAAAGGATTTTGAGCTATGAAAATTCTGTTCCTTTGCTAATTAAAAGTTTGCTTCTTTCTAAACAATAAAAAGTCATAAAATTCAAACTATTTGGCAAATTAATTGGGAATACTTGTAAAAATTAATAAAGGATATTTGAGATAGTACCTTTTTAACCTTGCAAAAATATAACAACAAAGTGAACATCAATGGGAAATATGTTGGTAAATGACACACCAAGATGTATATATTTGCATTTTATTAATGGAAGTTGTTGCCCCAAAATTACTATGAAACTTGAATATTAAGTGCAATAAAGAGCAGCTGTGTGAGAAAGGCAGCGGCTGGGGGAAAGGGGACATTGGCAATTGCCTATAATGGGATAATTGTTTCCCTTCTACCCAGTAATAGTGAATTTCAGTCTGGGTGTGAGCCAACTGAGCTGGTCTGTTCTGGGTGAGGCTTGAAATCAGTGAAAGGAGAGAACTGATTAAGTAGAAATAAAGAACTCTACCCTGCTCCATAGGCTAATTTTATTCTGGGTCTATGTTTGAGTGCATGCACGTGTGTGTGTGTGCTTAAATCACTGTTTTTTCGGTATCTGAAACTTCCGCACCCATTGCCCATCATCATTCTTTGGGGGGGGGGGTCACCATCCATGCGCCCACCTGGATTCACAGTGCCTTAACCTCCAAATTGCCAATTATTTGTTCCTCTACTCAACAGTCGTTGTTATTCATCCACTCCCAGGCTCACGGCCAGGGCCTTGCCATCACCAAGAACTCACTGCCAAAGTGAATGCCCATAGCCCACTCTCACCACAAACTCTCATGCTTCTGGCCCACTTATTTCAGTAGCCTCATTAGCCTGATGAAGGCCTCCTATCATTGATCTTATGACTTTCTAGTTATCTACATCTATGTTATAGATACTTAATTTGTTATAGGACAGAAAATCAATTTCCTTCATAATCTATCTTAAATCAATGGCCTACAATTACTTAGTTGAAATGAAGCTTAAATTTATGGTCCAACTTTCACTTCATTGTAGTTACCAACCCTTTGCCCTAGAAAATCTAAAACAAGTTTTCTTCATCTTGACACTGGGGCAACTGAGCACTACTGAAGCAAAAAAGTCACACAAAGGGACAGACCAATTCCACTGTGAATTCATGACCACCCACTTCAGCGCTACTTGGCAATCTTGCATCTTTTTCAAATAAGTTCACCCATCTGTTTTCTTTAAATAACTATGTTTTGTCTTCAATGTATTAAAACTTCCAACATCCACTCTCACTCCTATTCTGAGCATTAGCCAATGCCTCATCCTTACTAAGATAACTAAAGTCCTAAAATAAGACTTCCTTCTTTGTGCATGAGGAGGGGAAGGATTCACTTTTCTGCACTTTATCTAGTTTTTATTTCCTTAGAGTAAAATAAAGGAAGTAGTGTTTCTCCTATTAAAATAGCAAATACATGAATATTGGAATTGAACAATTAAGTAAAAGGATAGTGGATGCTGGAACCCAGTTTTCTCACTGTTGGAGTAGGAGATAAAGATAAGAAAAGGGAGGAGGCTTTTGTGTGATACTGGATTAGAGTTGGAGGCATCAGTATGAGCTCATCTTTAGCTTAATGTAGATACATAGGTTGCACATAGAAGTATTTACAGAGATGTGTATATACACAAGTTACTATACACCTATGTATTTCCTTGCTCTGTCAGCTGAGAAAGCCTAGAAGCAATAAATCCCAGTAGCAAGGAACACACCTAGAACCCAGATCTTGGCTTCTAATACCATTATGCAATAAAAGGAACCAGGACTTCTTGTAGAAATGCTAATTGTAGGACTAAGACAAAAAATACAAAAGAAGAACTTGGGACATTTTATAGTGCCAGAAAGCAAGAAAGTGCTACACACACACAGTGGTATTGGTATATGTCAAAGGGACATATGGGCCAACTGAAAGAGCTCCCAATGGCCAAAGCTGGGACAATTTGAGCAACAAAATAAATAAAGTAGCATTGGATCATACCGCAAAGTATAAAGTAAAGGCCCATGAGTCCGTACTGATATAAATAAGTGATTGAATAAATAAATGGGTGAGAAGAGCCAAATATCCTATGCAGAATTCCAAACTATTTATATAGATAATGAGATCGAACATAATTTCCCACTCTTTAAATGTGAGCTGCTCATAGTGACTCTCTTTCAAAGAGTGCAATGTAGAAGGGGAGACAACTTACAGAGGAGAAACCCGACAGACACTACTTCAGCCAGGTGATCAAGGTCAATATCAATGGTGATAAGTCATGTTGTTAGGATGTACCTTTGATGG